>NW_027397075.1:5271782-5322743 GCF_003265705.2 Callorhinus ursinus | reverse complement strand
TTTCTTTCTTTCTTTCTTTCTTTCTTTCTTTCTTTCTTTCTTTCTTTCTTTCTTTCTTTCTTTTCTCTTTTCTCTTTCTTTCTTCTTTCTTTGTCTTTCTTTCTTTCTTTCTTTCTTTCTTTCTTTCTTTCTTTCTTTCTTTCTTTCCTTCCTTCCTTCCTTCCTTCCTTTCCTTTCCTTTCCTTTCCTTTCCTTTCCTTTCCTTTCCTTTCCTTTCCTTTCCTTTCCTTTCCTTTCCTTTCTTTCCTTTCTTTCCTTTCTTTCCTTTCTTTCCTTTCTTTCCTTTCTTTCCTTTCTTTCTTTCTTTCAACTGAGCTTGTTGGCTATAGTTTTACATTACCCCATTTCACTCATTCAAATCATTCATTCAGCAGATATTTCTAGGCCAAGCACTGTGCTAGGCACTTGGATTCATCTGGTAAAAAAAAAAGAGAGTTCCAGACATCTTAGAGTGTACTTCTCATGGGGTAGTGCATGTGTGATATGTTAGGTGGTGGTCAGAGCTAAGGAGAAAGGACGTTTGGGTGGGGGGACAGGGAGTGGGGGAGCAGGTGCCGTTTAGGGACGGTGGGCAAGGAAAGTAGATGAGGAAGTCTGCCTTAAATTCAAGGTGCATGGGTGGGTATGTTTATTAAAGTCCGGAAGATGTTTATAATGTAATACTAAGTGGGGAAAAAAATCAGCATAGGAACTACAAAACATACTGGGCTAGAGTGGGATTGCTTTTACCACTGGGAAAATCTTAAATCTGAGCCAATCTTTTCTTTTCTTCTTTTTTCCTTAAGCAACTTTGATATATTTTTTCCCCCCATGATTTGAAAGGACTTGCATTGCAAATGATTCTAACACAAGAGTAGATCATGAGCCTGAGGGGGAGAACTGCTTCCCGAGGTAGAGCCAACTTTTCCACCTTCCTCCAAAAATGCCATGTCCTGAACTGTCTAAAAACCTCCCAGATTTCCCTAAAATGGGACAGGCGAGATTGTTGTCCCTAGGCCTGTGACAGGCACATGCCTGCGATGATTGGGGTGAGGGGACGGAGTGTGGGTGAGAAGGGTGCAGGGGGCACATCTTGACCTGGCTCTCTCAGATCCACAGGCATTTGATATTTACAAGCTTGTCAGGATTCTAAAAAATCAAATCATTATCTTATTTATTTATTTATTTATTTATTGAGTACCAAGCATCGTGGGCATTAGACACCCATGGCCCTCATTTCTTATTCAGTCTCTCCTTCTTGCTCAGGGATGGAGGGATGGTGGCAGGCTCAAGAAAATGTCTGATACTCGCATCCTTTTGTAATTTAGAAACTCTGAATGTTTGATGATTAAAACCAAAAACCTCAGCCTTCTGGAGGTATAATTTACATAGCATAACATTCACCCATTTTAAGTGTACAGTTCAGGGATTTTTAGTAACTTTACTGAGTTGTGTCACTATCAGTCCTTACCAATTTTAGAACATTTTCGTTAGCCCAATGACATCCTTGTTCTTGTGCCCATTCCTGCCACCAGGCAACTCCAGTCTGTTTTCTGTTTTTAGAAATTTGCCTAATTCTGGCTGTGTAATATCAACGGAAGCATACAGTATGTGACCCTTGGTGTCTGGCTTCTTGCACGTAGCATACACTTTCTGAGGTTCATCCGTGTCATGGGTGGCATGGAGATTTCATTTCTTTTTATTGTTGAATAATATTCCATTATAATGGGAGACCACTCCCTGCATCCATCTGGGCTCCTTCTGTTTGAGGAATATTATGAATAATGCCGCTGTGAATACTCTCACACAAGTCTTTGTGGATGTGAGTTTTCATTTGTCTTGGGTAGATATCGAGGTATGCAGTTGTTGGGTCATATAGGAAGATTATATTTAAGTTTTCAAGAAACTCATAGCTTAGCTTTTAAGCTGTGCTAAAATGTCCTCCCAGCCACATCAAAAGGGCTAAGAGTCCTTGGTGGTCCTGACTGCCCTCCACATGTGACTCCCCCAGGGCCCCAGGGCTCAAGTGGGATTTTCAGGACCTTCTGGCACCAGCCAGAGTGGATCCCTGCCCTCCACCCCAGTCCTTTCTCCATGTAGCCCCTTCCCAACCCCAAGGAAGAGGGAGCACAAAGAGGGCTGTGGCTGTCGGAACTAGGCTTTCTCCCCAGACCAGACCCATGACGTCCTATAAAAGCAGCTGCAATGTTTCCCTGCTGCAAAGGGCTTTTCAACCAAGAGACAAAAAGGAGACTGGAAAGGTGAAGCTAGGTAGCTGGGATGAAAAGCAGGCACTGTTTGCTCCACGTTTCTCTGGGAGGAATCGGCTCTGTTTCAGGAGACGTCCCTTTGCAGCTTCGGCTGCTACTTGGGTCTTTGTCAACATCCAGAAGCACAGAGAGAGGGACACTGAGCTGTAGCAAGAATCCAAGGTCTCTGGAGACTTGGAGCTGGCCTCCTGATGGTGTGACAGGTCAGAGGCCAGTCAGCCAGCTCAGGCCACACATGGCCTCGTTCACCCTTGGGCACCTGGGGAATTTGGGCTGAAATGGATGGTGCCCAACTGAACCTTCGTATGTCCAGGAGACAATGTCTGCGTAAATTGAACACATGCCCACATTACCAATCTCCTTAGTGGTAACTGATCCTCCCCTAATGGGGCTGAAGGTGATTTAAGAAAAAATATTCAAAACCAGATTCCCAAGATTTAATTGTTGGGTGTTGAGAAGGTGCTGTGAAGAAGGTGATCTCAGGCATCAGATTGGTCGTACAAGATCACCGGATAATTTATTTAACCTCTCCATGCCTTGGTTTCTTCATCTATAAAATGGGACTAAAAATAGTACCTCCCATTTTTGAGGATTAACTGAGATTATTTTTGTACAACCCTTAGCAAAGTGATGGCTCCCTAGAAAGACAAGAGTAGACATGAACTGTCATTATTATTATTTTTAAATTCATGCTTATCACTAAGGCAGTTTTCTGTTTTTAGCCTCTATTCTACCAGGTGGGTGAAATGGAATCTTGGTCTATTCCAGGTAACCCCATGTGATTCAGTCTGGCCTCTCCTCAGTGATTTTGATTCTGTAAATGTAACAGGGTTGTCTGTGAACTGATGATCTTCAGTTATCATTTGTCCAGGCTGATATCTATGGAGGCCCATTTTAGCTTGTATTTGCAGCTTTAGGAACTGAAGCCCAGAGAGGTTAGGAAAATTGCCTAAAGACACAGCTGAGCAATGGAGCCAAGATTCAAAACCAGGTGTGTCTGACATCAGGGATTGGTCTTTACTATTTGTCTCCTAAACATGACCCCAAAGGCCTCTCCACCTTAAGTCCAGATGGTCACATCATTAAAAAACAAGGGGGGAAAAGTTTTTGTTGTTGTTGTTTTGTTTTTGAGGAATGGACTACGATTGCCCTGTGATGGAGCAGAGAGAGCCTGGAAGACTTACTTGAGTTGTCTGCCAAATAAAACTTTTTGTTAAGTTTGAAAAGCAAGCTGGTGTCTCAGTTAACAAAATATATTCGGTGCATATCTGTTGAATTGAAGGTAGTGGGGCCGTTGGGGAGAGAAGGGAAACAGAGAGGGAAGAAAGCAGGAAAAAGAAAAGGAAGGTTGGGAAGGAGGAAGGGAGGGAGGCGAACAACGGTTTTGGTCTTCCTTCACAAGGCATGCCTTTGAAATGTATTAAATTTATGAGACTTCACCGGGTTATGCCTTAGCATCTCCAGCAGAACATTTTCAGAATTTGTATTCTAGGCCTACTCCCCACACCTACTGAGTTGGAATCCCTGGGGTCAGTCCTGGGCAGGTAAACAGAGGTGAGTCTGAATTGTAACTCTCCTCAAAAACCGTGAGTTTGTAGTTTTTTGATTTTGTTTTGTTTGGTTGTTTTTAAGCAAATTTAGGATAGATGGTGGTTTCACGAATGATTTGTTCTGGTCTGTGGGTCTGGGTTGGTTGTGGCTCTGTCTCTTCTTTAATAAAGACACTTCCCAGCAGTGTCCATGTCCGAGGAGGCCCTCAGTGATGCCTTTCAGAGACCATTAAAAGGCACCCCTGGGTCCTGCCTCCAGCTTGCCTTTGTGAGGGCCAAGGAATGTGTGCGGTTGATGATTTCCTCTTAACCAAACTCTGTGTCACTGGGAACCAAAGTCTCCTTTTTGTACCTTTAATACAAATTTGGACACATCTTCCTGATTTTCAGGACCAAAGATTTTCAGGTCTGAATTGACCCGAATCAGAAGTGTTTTCACTAGTTGTAGCGATGGTGGTGGTGGTGGTCATTCTGAAGGGACCAGTAATACAGCATCTCCTCTGTGCTCGTGTAAGGGGGCTCACCCAACCTGTTCGCCTTAGGTTAGGGTTAGAGTGATCTGTTTTTCCAGGCAGTACCCATCTTGACCTAGCTGGCTGTTGCCTGATTTGAATTTCCTACCACCCAGAGTAGAGGAGGATCATCCTTGCTTGGTACAGCATCTCTGACTTAATTGGCTGCCTTCAGGACTTGTAGGTGTCACCCATTGGACAGGAATATATATCAAAACCTTGGGAAAATTGTCTTGCCTGAGAGGCTCATTATTGCATCCAATACAAAAGAATTTGGGGGCGCCTGGGTGGCTCAGTTGGTTAAGCGACTGCCTTTGGCTCAGGTCATGATCCTGGAGTCCCGGGATCGAGTCCCACATCGGGCTCCCTGCTCAGCAGGGAGTCTGCTTCTCCCTCTGACCCTCTTCCCTCTCATGCTCTCTGGCTCTCATTCCCTCTCTCTCAAATAAATAAACAAAATCTTAAAAAAAAAAAACAACCCCCCCCAAAAAAAACACAAAAGAATTTGGGCAGGGAGGTCAGAGTTAATATGCTTAATATTCAGTTGCTGTAGGGACCTAGCCAAGGAATTGAGAATGTCCTGAAAATTACTGGCTCATTTGTTTGTATTCTCTGGCTGTGTTCTTGGAACCCATGGAGGAGGGAGGGCTGAACACAATGGAAACTGGGAAATGGCCCAGGCCAGTATCTTAGGGATGAAAAGGGTTTTGTGGCCATAGCCAACAGGTCATTTAATCTGACTCTTAGTCAGTGTAGGCCTCTACCCTAAACTACCTAGCAGGGATTGATCGATCATTCATTCACTCACTCAGCACATACGTACCTAGGACCTACTATAAGCCTGGAATTGTGCCTGGAAATCTTTTAAAGATTACCTGTGTTGGTTAAAATATTCCTAGAAATAAGTGACTGTTGTTTCCAGAGCACAGAGATTTAAGAATTTAGCAAAGTCATACTATTGAAGTCTCCCCACTCCCAATTTTTCGCTCCTCCAATTACAATTTTTATTTTGAAGAAATAAAAACTGGTGCTGAAAAATACAAAGAATGAGGTAAGAATCATCCAGCATTCTACCACCCAGAATCCATGATTGTTAACTTTCCATCCTATTTCTTCAGACATACTTTTTTTTTTTTTTTTTGCATCAGAACCAGTAAGTCACAGATTATGTTGAAATTGCCCCTTCCCTGGCACCATCTATATCTTACCCTCTCCCAATCATGCAGTTAAAAGTCATGGATTTTGTGTGTTTCCGCTTTTTAGCTAAATCAAATAACTTTTAACTTTAAATGTTTAAAAATGGTTTATTTTTAATTGTGGTAAAATTTTCATAACATAAAATTTACCATTTTACCGTTTTTTGTGGGGGGGAGGAGCAGAGGGAGAAAGGAGAGAGAGAACCTCAAGCAGACTCCGCGCTCAGCGCAGAGCCTAATGCAGGGCTCAATCCCATGACCCTGAGATCGTGACCTGAGCCGAAATCAAGAGTCGTACACTTAATCGACTGAGCCACCCAGGTGTCCCCCATTTTGCCATTTTTAAGTGGACAGTTCTGTGGCATGAACTGTGCAACCAATACGACCGTCCATCTCCAGAATTCTTTTCATCTTCCAAGACTTAAACTCTGTACCCATTGAATACTAACTCACCAATCCCTCCCACCTCAGTCCCCAGCAATCACCATTCTACCTTCAATCTCTATAAATTTGACTACTCTTGGTACCTCATAGAAATGGGATCATACAGTATTTGTCCTTTTGTGAATGACTTATTTCACTTAGCATAATGTCCTCAAGGTTCAACCATGCTGTAGCAGGGGTCCGAATTCCCTTCCTTTTTAAGGCTGAATAAGTATTCTGTTGTATGTATATACTACATTGAGTTTATCTATTCATCCATCCATGCATACTGGGATTGCTTCCACCTTTTGGTCATTGTGAATAATGTGGCTATGAACATGGGTGCTCAAATAACTGGTTGAGTCCCTGTTTTCAGTTCTTTTGGGAATATACCCAAAAGTGTAATTCCTGGATCATGTGGTAATTCTATGGTGAATTTTTTGAGGAACCACCATACTGTTTTCCATCATACCATTTTATATTCCCACCAGCAATGCACAAGCTTTCCAGTTTCTCCACATCCTCACCAACGTATTTTCTGGGTTTTTTTTCCCTCTTTTTTTTTTTTTTTTTTTTTTTTTGGATAGTATCCATTCTAGTGGGAGTGAGATGGTATCTTGGTGTGGTCTAGATTTGTGTTTTGCTGATGATGAGTGAGGTTGAGCATCTTTTCATGTGCTTATTGGCCATCTGTATATTTTCTTTGGAAAAAAATGTATATTCAAGTCCTTTGCCCATTTTTTAAAATTTGGTGATTCATTTTTTTAGTGTCGAGTTTTTAGTGTCCTTTATATATCTGGATATCAACCTCTTACCAGATATATAATTTGAAAATATTTTCTCCCATTCGGTCGCTTGCTCTTTCACTCTGTTGATCGTGTCCTTCAATGCACAAAATTTTTTTATCTTGATGTAGTTCTATTTGTCTGTTTTCTTTTGTCGTTTGTGCTTTTGGTGTCCTATCCAAAAGATCATTGACACATCCGATGTCATGAAGTTTTTTTACCCATGTTGTTTTTTAAGAATGATAGCTTGAACTCTTACAAGTAGGTTTTCTTTTAACTTTTACATATAGACTTATGTTTTGATAAATAATATATGGTATTTTGTGTTTTAACTTTTGTGCACCATGTCCTATTTTATGTTGCATTCTGTATCTTTATTCCCCTCACTCAACATTATGTCTGGGGTTTTATACACATTACTGTCTAGCTAGATATTACAGCTTAGCTCCATCTATCCACTCATCCATCCATCAGCTAGCCAGCCAGCTAATCCTGTCTCTATTTATCTATCCCTCTATCTTTCTATCATTTATCTTCCTTCTCTGCTACCTTCTCTTCAATCATCATCATCACCATCATCACCATCATCATCATCATCATTTATGTATCTACTTACCTATCCATCTGTCTGTCTGTCTAGCTGTTTTACACCTATTCTATGTCACTCACTCATTTTTCTTGCCTCATCATGTAGCAGGGGTGATACTCAAAATATTTAACAACCCATATGCTCCAGGCACCAAATAATAAAACCTCGTAATGACACAATCAGACTAAATTTGACTATGAATAACTGGCACATCAATCATACTGGTTCACACCAGCTGACCAGTAGTCCTGGCTTGTAAGCACTTGCATTTGTAAACCCGACAGTAGCAATACTTGGAATTCCTTCCAATGTTGACATTCTTATGAACGAAATCCTCCGATGTCCTTCCTTGGGAAGATTTTCTCCTTTGACTACTGACTCTCTCACCGCATCTCTCCTTGTAGAAATTTAAGCAGCCTCTTTGACCTATTTCAAATAGCACTCCCTGAATGGATAACTCTTGGATCTCTAAGACAAATTTTTGCTTTGATTCTCCACTCTGTCTTATAACTGGGGTTGTATCTGTAGCATTGTCCGTAGGTTGAATGTTCCAGTGGACTGTAAGTTCCTTGAACCTGGGAGTGTACTTTTACTGATCCATCTGATTTCATTTTGTATCCATCTCTCACTTAAACATGCAAGCCAGCTGGTCTCTAGGGTACTCCACAAACCCTTGTTAGGTTGGCAAAGAATCGGTGGTGGAGTCTACTTGCAGTGGAGCATTAGAAGTGTGTCTGGGACAACATGAAGATGTGAGGTTTTCAAGTTCTCAGTCTTAGGAAATTCCCAAGGTGTTCTTGGCTCTAATGGTCCTTGGCTCTGAGAGAGCTTGTCAGAGCAACAATGGTTTATGGTATGGCAGAGTGTCATTGCTGGAGGTATCAGGGCAGAGCTAAGTCCCAGATCTAAAAGGTGCTTTGAGAAGGTGGAGCCGAGATGCTCTTTGACAGCTGGGCAGTGTGGAGCAGTGAGCAGAGTGCTGGCTTTGGAGCTAGATACCTCTCTGAGCCTGTGCCTAGAAAGGTTTGGAAAAGTGTGCATCTTGAACCCATTCATTCCTGGCATGTGGTAGGCTGGTAGGTAGGTAGTAAATATTTGCTGAGTGTGTGAATGGAGCCAGATAGCCCCGTGTTCAAGTCCTGGTTCCGGTGCCTGCTGCCACCTGTGGGATCTTGTACACATTTCTTATCTGCCCTGAATTTCAATTTCCCTGCCTGAAAAGGATGACAGTACTATCTACCTTCATGGTTGTTGGACAGAGGAGTATCATGGACATGTCATGCCTACCACAACTCCCGACACAAAGTGCATATGCAGTAAACACATTGCACTTAATATAGATTAGGGCTTTTGTGTAGGTTAGGGACAAGCACTCGAGAGACAGACACGTGTGTTTTTCCCAGTGCTATTTCAGTTGTGATACTGGGAAAGGTTTTGTTGTTGCTGCTGTTTATTTGTGTTTAAATTCTCAGCTTTAGTTTTTGCATCTGTAAAGTGGGTGGGCATTAATAAAGCAGAGGTTTTTGGATACTTACTATGAGATCGAATAAGTGGGCTGGATGGTGGCCATCAAGAAGATATAGCCAGGTCCTAATGTGCAGAACCTGTGAACGTGAACTTATTTAGAAAAAAAAAAAAAGGTTCTTTGCAGATGTATTAAAGGGAAGGTTCTTGAGATGAGGAGATCATCCTGGATTATCTACATGAGCCCTACCTCCAGTGGCAAGTGTTCTTAAAGGAGGACACACAGAGGAGGTAGTGTGAGCATGGAGGGGAGATCCTAGAGCCACCAAGCGCTGCAAGAAGCAGCGACAGATTCTCCCCTAGAGCTTCTGAGGGAGAGAGGCCCCAGAGACACCGTGGTCTCGCACTTCTGGCCTTCAGAACTGCAAGAGAATGAATTTCTGTAGTTCTAAGCCACCAGGATTGTAGCAATTTGTTACAGTAGCTACTGGGAACTAATAAAAGTGGTTTCTATGCTAAATTCTGGTTATGCAAGCACCCTTTGCACATTGCAGGCGCTTATGGAAGTGCCCTTCAAAAGTTTATGGTACAGTGCTGGGATGCGACACGGAAACCCACAGCTCCACAGTGCAGCAGGTGCAGGCTTGACAGAGGGAAGCCCAGAAAGGACAGGTAACCCAGCAGCAAGGGGTGCGTGTGGGTGTCTCTGGGAATATTTCCTGGAATTTATCTAAGCTGTGCCCCAAAGATCACGGAGGAGTCAGCTTGACAAGGATGTGGGAGGGCATTTCAGGAGAGGGAGCCACACACAGAGGCATGAGACAGCAAGAACAGGCAATAATTCTTGTCTCCCTGACTCTCTTGGGAAGGTCAGTGAGCTGTCTGGAGCAGTGCTTCTCAAAGACTAAGGTGCGCCCGGATCACCTGTAGGATCTGGTTAAAATGCAGACTCTGAATCAGTAGCTCTGGGGTGGATTCAGAGATTCTGCCTTTCTTACAAGCTCCTAGAGGATGCCAGTGTTGCTGGTCTGCAGAGCACACTTGCAGGCACAGAGCCTTAGTGTTCTGAAGTTCAGAGCACTCTTGGCTTTTCCTTACCATATTTGAACCTCCCCTGGAGGTCATGAAGCCAGGTCATGAAGCCAGAATCCTGCAGAGAAGAGGGGCCTTGCCCAAGATCACACAGCCTCAAATGATATCTTTGATTTTATAACCTAGGTTTTCTGACTTTGAATACAGTGCTCTTTTAAATAAGGCATCATGCAATTTCTTGCGACATCGAAATGGAGGCCAGATTTTGACTTTGACCCAGCCTGAGAGTCTTTTTCTTTGCATATGTAACTTGCATGCTTATTATCAATTATGGCTTCATTTTTTGGTGGTGATGCTCTTCTTCCTTATGTGTCCTTGCTACTTTCTTGCCCCTCCCCCTTGTGTCTTTTACTCTAAATTGGTGGTGCTTCCTATCATCAGCCATACACTGGAATCCCATACAGAGCTTTAACAAATTTTGCTGTCTGGCTCCCTCCTGGGGTTTAGATTTATTTGCTCTGGCATGTGGCTTAGCCATCAGGATCTTTAAAACTACCCCCAGGTATTCTAATGAGCACCCAAGGTTGGAAATCACTAATCTGGTTTTTTGACCTTGGTTTTTCCTCCCTTCCTACTAATTCCATGATTTCTGGGGTTTTTTGTTTGTTTGTTTGTTTGCTTGTTTTTTTGTTTTTGTTTTTTTTAATTCCTCTGCTGGTCACCTGTATATTTTTAACTAGTACATTCAATTCTTTTTCTTCATTTATTAAGCAATGAAATTTGAAGTGAGATCTTTTAATTCGTTACTGTGAAAACGTTTGAAAGAAATGTGGGTATTCCCTCCCACATGCCTCGTCACCTTATCCGTCATTACGCCGGCAAATCCCACTTCCAATTTAGTTAGTAAGCTCTGGCTGTGTGTATGTCTGACCCGTGGACATTCTTTCACTTTTGTTGGTGTTGTTTATTTTGTATTATTTGACTTTTCCTTCAAGACATGTAAGATTCACAGTCTTTTTTTTTTTTGAAACCACCTTCTTTTATTTTTTAAAATTTTTATTGTTATGTTAATCACCATACATTACATCATTAGTTTTGGATGTAGTGTTCCATGATTCATTGTTTGTGCATAACACCCAGTGCTCCATGCAGAATGTGCCCTCTTTAATACCCATCACCAGGCTAACCCATCCCCCCACCCCCTCCCCTCTAGAACCCTCAGTTTGTTTTTCAGAGTCCATTATCTCTCATGGTTCGTCTCCCCCTCCGATTTCCCCCCTTCATTCTTCCCCTCCTGCTGTCTTCTTCTTTTTTTTTTTTTTAACATATATTGCATTATTTGTTTGAGAGGTACAGATCTGTGATTCAACAGTCTTGTACAATTGACAGCGCTCACCATAGCACATACCCTCCCCAATGTCTATCACCCAGCCACCCCATGCCTCCCACCCACCCCCACTCCAGCAACCATCAGTTTGTTTCCTGAGATTAAGAAATCCTCAAATCAGTGAGGTCATATGATACATACCTTTTTTGATTGACTTATTTCGCTCAGCATAACACCCTCCAGTTCCATCCATGTCCTTGCAAATGGCAAGATCTCATTCCTTTTGATGGCTGCATAATATTCCATTGTATATATATACCACATCTTTATCCATTCATCTGTCGATGGACATCTTGGCTCTTTCCACAGTTTGGCTATTGTGGACATTGCTGCTATAAACATCGGGGTTGATGTACCCCTTCGGATCACTACCTTTGTATCTTTGGGGTAAATACCCAGTAGTGCAGTTGCTGGATCGTATGGTAGCTCTATTTTCAACTTTTTGAGGAACCTCCATACTGTTTACCAGAGTGATCGCACCAGCTTGCGTTCCCACCAACGGTGTAGGAGGATTCCCCTTTCTCCACAACCCCGCCAACATCTGTCATTTCCTGACTTGTTTATTTTAGCCACTCTGACTGAGTGGTATCTCATTGAGGTTTTGATTTGGATTTCCCTGAGGCCGAGCGATGTTGAACACTTTTTCATGTGTCTTTTGGCCGTTTGGATGCCTTCTTTGGAAAAAATGTCTGTTTGTGTCTTCTGCCCATTTCTTGATTGGATTATTTGTTCTTTGGGTGTTGAGTTTGATAAGTTCTTTATAGATTTTGGATACTAGCCCTTTATCTGATATGTCATTTGCAAATATTTTCTCCCATTCTGTCGGTTGTCTTTTGGTTTTGTGGACTATTTCTTTTGCTGTGCAAAAGCTTTTTATCTTGATGAAGTCCCAATAGTTCATTTTTGCCCTTTCTTCCCTTGCCTTTGGCAATGTTTCTAGGAAGAAGTTGCTGCGGCTGAGGTCGAAGAGGTTGCGGCCTGTGTTCTCCTTTAGGATGTTGATGGACTCCTGTCTCACATTTAGGTCTTTCAACCTTTGGAGTCTATTTTTGTGTGTGGTGTAAGGAAATGGTCCAGTTCCATTCTTCTGCATGTGGCTGTCCAATTTTCCCATCACCATTTGTTGAAGAGACTGTCTTTTTTCCATTGGACATTCTTTCCTGCTTGTCGAAGATTAGTTGACCATAGAGTTGAGGGTCCATTTCTGGGCTCTCGATTGTGTTCCATTGATCTATGTGTCTGTTTTTGTGCCAGTACCATACTGTCTTGATGATGACAGCTTTGTAGTAGAGCTGGAAGTGCGGAATTATGATGCCACCAGCTTTGCTTTTCTTTTTCAACATTCCTCTGGCTATTCGGGGTCTTTTCTGGTTCCATACAAATTTTAGGCTTATTTGTTCCATGTCTTTGAAAAAAGTGGATGGTATTTTGATAGGGATTGCATTGAATGTGTAGATTGCTCTAGGTAGCATGGACATCTTCACAATATTTGTTCTTCCAGTCCATGAGCATGGACCATTTTTCCATTTCTTTGTGTCTTCCTCAGTTTCTTTCATGAGTATTTTATAGTTTTCTGAGTACAGATTCTTTACCTCTTTGGTTAGATTTGTTCCTAGGTATCTTATGGTTTTGGGTGCAATTGTAAATGGGATCTACCCCTTAATTTCTCTCTCTTCTGTCTTGTTGTTGGTGTATAGGAATGCCACTGATTTCTGTGCATTGATTTTCTATCCTGCCACTTTACTGAATTCCTGTATGAGTTCTGGCAGTTTTGGGGTGGAGTCTTTTGGGTTTTCCACATATAGTATCATATCGTCTGCAAAGAGTGAGAGTTTGACTTCCTCTTTGCCGATTTGGATGCCTTTTATTTCCTTTTGTTGTCTGATTGCTGTGGCTAGGACTTCTAATACTATGTTGAATGGCAGTGGTGAGAGTGGACATCCCTGCCGCATTCCTGACTTTAGGGGGAAGCTCTCAGCTTTTCCCCATTGAGAATGATATTCGCTGTAGGTTTTTCATAGATGGCTTTTATGATATTGAGGTATGTGCCCTCTATCCCTATACTCTGAAGAGTTTTGATCAAGAAAGGATGCTGTACTTTGTCAAATGCTTTTCCTGCATCTATTGAGAGGATCATATGATTCTTCTTTCTTTTGTTAATGTATTGTATCACGTTGATTGATTTGTGGATGTTGAATCCCACTTGGTCGTGGTAATGTACTGTTGGATCCTATTGGCTCATATTTTGGTGAGAATTTTTGCATCCCTGTTCATCAGGGATATTGGTCTGTAATTCTCCTTTTTGATGGGGTCTTTGGTTTTGGGATCAAGGTAATTCTGGCCTCATAAAACGAGTTTGGAAGTTTTCCTTCCATTTCTATTTTTTGGAACAGTTTCAGCAGAATAGGTATTAATTCTTCTTTAAATGTTTGGTAGAATTCCCCTGGGAAGCCATCGGGCCCTGGGCTCTTGTTTGTTGGGAGATTTTTGATGACTGCTTCAATTTCCTTCATGGTTATAGGTCTGTTCAGGTTTTCTATCTCTTCCTGGTTCAGTTTTGGTAGTTGATACATCTCGAGAAATGCATCCGTTTCTTCCAGGTTGTCTACTTTGCTGGCATATAGTTGCTCATAATATGGTTTTGTTTTTTTTTTAAGATTTTATTTATTTATTTGACAGAGAGAGACACAGCGAGAGAGGGAACACAAGTAGGGGGAGTGGGAGAGGGAGAAGCAGGCTTCCCGCTGAGCAAGGAGCCTGATGTGGGGCTCGATCCCAGGATCCTGGGATCATGATCTGAGCCTAAGGCAGATGCTTAATGACTGAGCCGCCCAGGCACCCCGCTCATAATATGTTCTTATAACTGTTCGTATTTCTTTGGTGTTGGCTGTGATCTCTCCTCTTTCATTCATGATTTTGTTGATTTGGGTCATTTCTCTTTTCTTTTTGATAAGTCTGGCCAGGGGTTTATCAGTCTTGTTAATTCTTTCAAAGAACCAGCTCCTAGTTTCGCTGATCTGTTTACAATTCTTTTGGTTTCTATCTCATTGATTTCTGCTCTGATCTTTATCATTTCTCTTCTCCTGCTGGGTTTAGGCTTTATTTGCTATTTTTTCTCTAGCTCCTTTAGGTGTAGGGTTAGGTTGTGTATTTGAGACCTTTCTTGTTTATTGAGAAAGGCTTGTATTGCTATATACTTTCCTCTCAGGACTGCCTTTGCTGCATCCCAGAGTTTTTGAACAGTTTCGTTTTTATTTTCATTGGTTTCCATGAATATTTTTAATTCTTCTTTAAATTCATGGTTCACCCATTCATTCTTTAGTAGGATGCTCCTTAGCCTCCATGTATTTGAGTTCTCTCCGACTTTTCCTCTTGTGATTGAGTTCTAGTTTCAAAGCACTGTGGTCTGAAAATATGCAGGGAATAAATCTCAATCTTTTGGTACTGGTTGAGACCTGATTTGTGACCTAGGATGTGATCTATTCTGGAGACTGTTATTTGGGCACTAGAGAAGAATGTGTATTCCGCTGCTTTGGGATGGAATGTTCTGAATATGTCTGTGAAGTCCATTTGGTCCAGTGTGTCATTTAAAATCTTTATTTCCTTGTTGATCTTTTGCTTAGATGATCTGTCCGTTTCAGTCAGGGGGGTGTTAAAGTCCCCCACTATTATTGTATTGTTGTCGATGTGTTTCTTTGTTTTTGTTATTAATTGCCTTATATAATTGGCTGCTCCCATGTTAGGGGCATAGATATTTACAATTGTTAGATCTTCTTGTTGGATAGACCTTTTAAGTAGCATATAGTGTCCTTCCTCATCTCTTATTACAGTCTTTGGTTTAACATCTAATTTGTCTGATACAAGGATTGCCACCCCAGCTTTTTTTTTGGTGTTCCTTAGCATGTTAAATGGTTTTCCACCCCCTCACTTTCAATCTGGGGGTGTCTTTGGGTCTAAAATGAGTCTCTTGCAGACAGCATATCGATGGGTCTTGTTTTTTTAACCTCTTTGATACCCTGTGTCTTTTGAATGGGGCATTTAGCCCATTTACATTCAGGGTAACTATTGAAAGATAGGAATTTACTGCCATTGTATTGCTCATAAGGTGACTGTTACTGTACATTGTCTGTTCCTTTACGGTCTATGTTACTTTTGGGTTCTCTCTTTGCTTAGAGGACCCCTTTCAATATTTCTTGTAGGACTGTTTTGGTGTTCACAAATTCTTTCAGTTTTTGTTTGTCCTTGTAAGCTTTTTATCTCTCTTTTTATTTTCAATGACAGCCTAGCTGGATATAGTGTTCTTGGCTGCATATTTTTCTCATTTAGTGCTCTGAATATATCACGTCAGTCCTTTCTGGCCTGCCAGGTCTGTTGCCAATCTAATGTTTCTACCATTGTAGGTTACAGATCTCTTGTCCCAAGCTGCTTTCAGGATTTTCTCTTTGTCTCTCAGACTCGTAAGTTTTACTATTAGTTGTCGGGGTGTTGACCTATTTTTATTGATTTTGAGGGGGGGTTCTCTCTGCCTCCTGGATTTTGATGCCTGTTTTCTTCCCCAAATTAGGGAAGTTCTCTGCTATAATTTGCTCCAATATACCTCCTGCCCCTCTCTCTCTTTCTTCTTCTTCTGGGATCCCAGTTATTCTAATGTTGTTTCATCTTATGTTATCGCTTATCTCTCGAATTCTGCCCTCGTGATCCAGTAGTTGTTTCTCTCTCTTTTTCTCAGCTTCTTTATTTTCCATCATTTGGTCTTCTATATCGCCGATTCTCTCTTCTGCCTCATTTATCCTAGCAGTTAGCACCCCCATTTTTGATTGTACCTCATTAATAGCCTTTTTGATTTTGACATGGTTAGATTTTAGTTCTTTTATTTCTCCAGGAAGGGTGTCTCTAATAACTTCCATGCTTTTTTCAAGCCCAGCTAGTATCTTTAAAGTCATGATTCTGAACTCTAGGTCCGACATCGTACTAATGTCCGTATTGAGTAGGTCCCTGGCAGTTGGTACTGCCTCTTGTTCTTTTTGTAAGGTGATTTTTTTCTGTCTTGTCATTTTGTTCAGAGGAGAATAGATGAATGAGAGAACAAAATGCTAACAGGGAAACAATGTCCCCAGAAAATATACTCTAAGCAAATCAGAAAAGACCTGAAGCTGGGGGAAAAGAAAGGGAAAGAAAGAAAAAAGAACAAGAAAAAAAAGAAAAAGATAAAAACAAAAACAGAACAAAACAAAAAAAAAACAGAATATGATCAAATATGATCAGGCTGGTGCATAGATCAGTGCCACACACTAGATTTTGTGTGTATTTTGGTCTGTTAAAGTGCCTCCCAAAATTTTAAAGAAAGAAAAACTTATATATGTACAAAAATAAGGGTTGATATGATGAAGGGATGGAATATGAGATTGTAAAGATGAAAATTGTAAAAAATTTTATAAAAGGAATTGAAAATAAGTTGTTTGCAAAAAGAAAGAAGACGATTTAAAAAAAAAAGGAAAAAAAAGGGAGAGAATGTGATCAGGCAGGAGACTAGAACAAAGCCATACACTAGAGATTTAGGGTATATTTTGATCTGTTAGAAGAAACTGTATCTCAAAATTTTAAGGAGAAACAACTTACATATATATATGCCAAAAATAAAGGTAACTACTATGAAGGGATAGAATATGACTGTAAAAATGAAAAATAAAAATGTTCTTTAAAAAAGGGATTGATAAGATGTTGGTTGAAAAAGGGAAAAAGAAAAATAAAAAAAACAGTTAAAAGAATTAACTTTGAAAAACTAAAGAATCATGTAAAAAAGCCATGGATTCTATGTACAGTATTCCCCTAGCTCTGGAGTTCTGCCGTTCTCATTGATTGGTAAACTTGGTCTTGGCTTGCTGGCTGTTCTTGCTGATCTTCTGGGGGAGGGGCCTGTTGCCGTGGTTCCCAAATGTCTGCCGGAGGCGGAATTGCCTCGCCTTTTCCTGGTCTGGTCTAAGTCATCTGCTCGGGTTTGCTCTCGGGAGCTTTTGTTCCCTGCAAGCTTTCCGTACAGCTTTGGAGGACAACAGTGAAAATGGGGGCCTCCCAATCCTCCACCCGGAGGAGCCGAGAACTCGAGGCCCCGCTCCTCAGTGTGCCCCCAGAGAAAAGCAGTCACTCTCGTGTCCCCGGTCTCCAGCCGCACTCCGTGCTCACCCGGCCTGTGACCGAGCGTTTCTATCTCTGGCACCCGACCCCATGTGGAGTCTCCAAACCCAGCAGATCCCTGCGGTGCGCTCCCGCGCCGCTCCTCCTGGGGGAGGAAGGGGAGTCTCCCCACCTCTGCCGCTTGTTGGGTCCCTGCTGGAGTAGCAGTGGCCCGACTGTCACCGATCAGAGTTTATGGCAACCCCGAGCTGAGAGCCCTCTCCTCGGCTCTGTCTCTGCAGCCGGCTTCCCTGCTCTGATACCTGGCAGCTCTGCCACACTCAGGCACCCCCGGTCTTTCTGTGACCCCGAGGGTCCTGAGACCACACTGTCCCGCGAGGGTTCCACCCCCCGCTTAGCCAGTGGAGCGACGTCCCTCAGCGGAGCCGACTTCTAAAAGTTCCGATTTTGTGCTCCGCGGCTCTATCACTCACCAGAAGCGCCGTCGGAGACCCCCTGCCCCGCTGTCTATCCTCCTGAATATCGCCTCGGATTCACTTCACCGCATGTCCTACCTTCCAGTAAGTGGTCGCTTTTCTGTTCAGAGAGTTGTTGGTGTTCTTTTCTTCAATCTCCTGTTGAGTTCATAGGTGTTCAGAATGGTTTGATCCCTATTCAGCTGAATTCCTGAGACCAGACGAAATCCAGGTCTCCTACTCCTCTGCCATCTTGCTCCGCCCCCCTAAGATTCACATTCTTTTCCCAAGGCTGCTCAGCTTTTATTTTTGTATTTCAGTGTTTTCCTTTGTTAAAACACTTTGAAGAAGCTGGAAAGGCTAGAGGAAGGGAAAGAAAATTAACGTGTTTATGATAGTAATAGTAATAGTAACTACACGTACTGGGATGTGTTCCCCTTTTTATGTGTTGAGTCATGACATCTTACTAATCAAGGTCAATGAGGGAGCAGGTGCCAGGCTTTTAAGGGGTATTATTTCAGCTGGGGTTTTTTTGTTTCTATTTTGCATCTATGTTTGTAATGGAGATTGGTTTTCTTGTGTGGTCTTTGTTCAGGAAGGCAGGTTGGGTTGAATTCATTCCTTATGGTCTTTGTCCAGTCTTGGTACCAAGATTATACTGGTGTCATAAAGTGATTGGCATAACTCACATCTTTCCAATATTCTAGAGCAGTTTGATTAAAATGGGAATTCTCTGTTTCTCAAAGGTCTCTGCAGTATGGCTGTAAAATAATTGGGAGAGTGCCTCTATGTGAGTGTATTTCTTTTTTTTACCTTGGGTTTTATTTTGAAATCTTGAAAAATGTTCAAGTTACAGAAAAATTAAAAGAAAGTACCACAGAAGTGACTTCAATTTTTATATGGCTTTTGGCCTCCTGTGCTTTTCTATTTCCTCTTGGGTCGGTTGGGTAATGTAAATTTTGACGGAAAAGTTGACCATTTCAAGTAGATATATAATGTAGGGTGAAACTTTTAAATAATATTCTCTTATTTTTCTACTCTCAGTTCTATCTGCGGTTATAACAACTTCACCGTTTCTGACAGCTTTTATGTTATCTCTAATCCTCATAAGGACTTTGTGAGGCAGATACAACATATCACCCATATTTTACAGATAAAGATGTTGAGATTGAGAGGAATTCACTGGCTTCTCAGGGCCGAACAGCTAGTGAGCGAGAAGGCTGGGTTCTCGCTGAAGCTTTATAGCTCCGAGTCCAGCTAACATCAGCTGGGTCTTCACGGCCTGTCGCTCTGCCGACCACACTCTGAGGAGCAAGGCCTGAGTATTCTGAAGGTTACAGCACTTTTGCCCCATCCCTTACCACATGGGAGCCTTCCCTGGAGATTGCCGGGCCCCCCATTTGTAGCTAAGAAACCAGAAGCCTGCCGAGAGGAGCCACCTCGCCCAAGGTCACACAGCCTCAAATGGTACCACTGATTTTAGAACTCAGGTTTTCTGACTTTGAAAACAGTGCACTTTTGACTAATTCATCATGCATTTGCATTGTGGCATACAAATAAGGGTTAGGTCTTTATTTTTTGACCCAGTCTGGGAGCCTTTTTCTACTAATGGGTTGTCGATAGCCTGTATCCACTTGCTGATGTAACGTGCGTATTTATTATTAATAATAATTAGTATGTCATATACTATTAAATAATGTTATAATCCTCAAATAATAATTATCAATGGGTTCTTAAGAATCATCATCATTAATTATAACTAATTAATTATAAGGAAGCTGCCTGTCTTCATAGTCTCCCGAAAGGTGTGGGCAGAAACCTCTGTATGTGTTGTTTCCTTTAGGGAAAGGGACTTGGTGGGGTTTGGGGTGACCTGGGCTACCCCCAAATCAGTTTTCCCCCCAGTCGGAGTCCTAGATGACTATAGCTGTGGTTTGTGGGTCTTGTGCTTTGCTCAGGCAAACATTGATTTCTTGGCCACCTGGTTATATCAGGTCGGTAGTGACTATTAAGGGGGCTGATGGTTTGTTGCTCCTGTTGTTGTTATAGACTGTAGGGGTGCTAAGCTACCATGCGAGCCTGGCTTCAACAGCAGTCGTAGCCAGGATTTGCAGTTTTTGGAAGGAGAATGGTGGGTGACCTCAGAAAGAGGGGAGTGCTCTCCAAGGGGGATAAGAACATGACAGAGACATGAAAAGGATGATGACAGTGTCCTCCTAGAGGTCAAGCGGGAATGGGTGACAACAGTGGGCATGGCCTTAAAAATGGCATGGCGGTAGTTGGCTACAGTCGGGGATGGATAGTGTGGGTATGTCTGCAGGCAATGCTGAGAACAAACTGAAGGAAGGAAAGGTGCAGATGTACAATTAGATGTATCTGCAGTATTTCCTTTTTTTTTTTAAAGATGTATTTATTTATTTGAGAGGGGTGGGGAGGAGCAGAGGGAGAGGAAGAGAGAGAATCCTCAAGCAGACTCCCTGCTGAGGGAGGAGCCTGATGCAGGGCTCAATCCCAGGACCCCGAGATCATGACCTGAGTGAGCCGAAGTCAAGAGTTGGACGCCCAACCGACTGAGCCATCCAGGCACCCCGACAGTGTTTCTTAGCTTTGGCCAAGCTAGTTTGATGGCAGGGTTATTCCTGCTGCTGAGGGAACTCCCACAGGACTGTCTATAATAATGCAGGGAGAGCTGATAAATTCCATTCCAGAGCTTTTGGAGCCCTTTGGCTGGTCACAGAGGACCCGTTACCAGGGGACCTGTTAACAGGGGGTCATACATCCCACAGCTGCTCCTCCCCATGACCCAGGATGAAGTTGGCAGTGCGGCACTGCCCGAGGCTGCAGGGAGGCCCCATGTAAGCATTGCCCCTATGCTCCCCATGGTAGTATGTAGGGCAGAGAACACCGGGGACTGGAGAACATATTTTTACACATAAATATTTATGTCAAATCATCTCTGCTAAGAAGGTGGCAAAACAAGGCGTGAAAACACAATGAGACAAAGCAGCCTGACTTTTTGCAAATATTTATGAGAGAGGAAAATGCTGAGAGAGCGATAACCCTGGAAGAGAATAGCCAAGAAGAGAGACACCAAGGCTGCCCTGAGCCATGGGAAGGCTGCCTTCTTGCAGGGGGACAGTACGGAGGGCAGGGCTAAACACATAATGCTGTTAGGGAAGGCAGGGGGTTGACACTTTTTATTTGTGTGTTTAATACCCACAGGAAAGTCACTTTGCTAAGCATGTGAAATTCTTTAACATTTTGTCTACTCCTGTTCAGAAGTTCTACAATTAACGTTATGACTTTTGTAATCGATCACTAAAACACACACACACACACACACACACACGAGGACAGGTCTATATAACAGGCATATTTGGCATCCTTCTGTTAGGTAAAGTGATGATCCTCTGAGGACTGCGTGAAAAGGTCCACATAGAATACTGCAGTGCCCAGCATGCTGAAAGTTCTCAATCCATGTCAGATGTCACTGTCATCTTTTCAGCAGGTGGCTCATTCAAGAAATGCAAGGAGGGATGTCTGGGTGGCTCCGTTGGTTGAGGGTCCGACTCTTGAGTTTGGCCCAGGTCATGATCTCAGGGTGGAGAGATCAAGCCCCACCATTGGGATTCACGTTTAGCTGGGAGTCTGCTCGAGATTCTCTCCTTCTCTCCCTCTGCCCCTCCCCCCTGCTCATGTGCTCTCGCTCTCAAATAAATAAATAAAATCTTAAAAAAAAAAAAGAGTAGTGCATGGACTGGTGGTCGATGGATCTGGCACATACCCTGCCCATAGCAGGGGCTCAATGCTTTTGTTGTTGTTGTCGAAGAAGAAGTAAATGTGCCGGGACTGACTCCAGATTTGAGAGAAGGAGGTTCAGCGTCTCTATGCCGTACAGCTGTGGGCGGTTACCAGCCCCTGCAGAATTTGCAGCCGGAGGTCTTCCGCTGTCCCTTTATGATGTGGCCATCTCTTGCCAAGCCACCAGCAATTGTTTCTGCCTCTGGCAAGCAGTTATCCTCAGATTGACTTGAGAGTCCTGCCCTTCCTAAATGCTGGAGGGAACAGAACAGAGAAACGTGTGTCACACGGGAAACCAGCCAGGCGGTGGAGGTGGAGGACAAAGAGATGCCCCTAAGCTGTTTGGGCATTTTCTCAATTCGACATTAACGAACTGTCCATTTTCCAGGCATTGTCTTTGGTGCTCTCTGCATGTTTTCTCATTTGATCCTCAAACAGTGCTTTAGGGATATATTAGCATGCCGGTTTTATAGATGAAGGAGCCCACCTGCCTTAGGTCATATAATTCCAACAAATGTGATAGGACTGGGGTTTGAGAACTAGAATATCTAGTCTGGGTTTTAAATCTTTGGGAGAGTGTGTAGGGATAGAAAAATAAAAGATGTGATGGTAAATGTACACATTAGAATGTAGTCGGGCGCCTGGGTGGCTCAGTTGGTTGGGCGACTGCCTTCGGCTCAGGTCATGATCCTGGAGTCCCGGGATCGAGTCCCGCATCGGGCTCTCTGCTCGGCAGGGAGTCTGCTTCTCCCTCTGACCCTCCCCCCCTCATGCTGTCTCTCTCTATCTCATTCTCTCTCTCAAATAAATAAAATCTTAAAAAAAATTAAAAAAGAAAGAATGTAGTCAGTTTGGTTTTCTGCTCTCAAGAAGTGGGCAGGAAAGATTTTGTTACTCAAAAGGATACATTTCACTGGTTTCCTTGGGAGCTGTGTTTGGCTCAGGTCATGAAGGCAGATAAGAGTAAAGCTTGAGTGTCTCATCTGGTCTCTTGGCAGTTGCTGCTCGGTGGGAAATTGCTGAATGATGCCCGTTATGCATGAGGGATGAGGAATCTGTGGCCCATTTGCTATTTCTTTGACAACTACTCATGGAACAGAGGAGTGGCTGTTTTGAGTAATATAGGAAAGGCCTACGTAAGGGTGGGTGGATTATATCGTTGGAACAACAAAGATCTGAGGTGAATGATAAGCAGAAACCAGACCCAGTGAAAATGGGCCAAGTCCTCATTTTGTGTGATAACAAGGGATAGTGAGCTTATTAATCTTCCCAACTGCCTCCAAGGGAGGCAGCCCAATCTGGGCACAAGAGAGATATTAAGGAAGATTCCAGAAAGTGAGTCCCTCTTACAGTAGAGTGGTTACCAACAAAGGGACTTTGGGGGCTGGACAGACCACGTTTCAGATCCTGGCTCCATCACTCATGAGCTGTGTAACTTGAGTTTTTACCTCTGCGTTCTCATCCACAAAATATGAATACTGCTCCCAACTCTTGGTGTTATTGCGAGGATGACGTGAGATAACATTATTGAAGTGCTTTGCATTCATCAGGTACTCAGTGTATGGATTGTTCCCTTCTCCTCCATCCAACCTATTGTGCCCCGCATTTGGGGATTCTCTCCTTGGTAAGGAAAGGCCTCGTTGGGGAGCACCAAATCTTGACTCAGACTCAGTCTAGCCTGTGGTAGACAGGTATCTCTAATGCCTGTCCCCCTCCATGACCAAACTTCAGGGCCCACTGGGCTTCCCCTATAACTATTAATGGAAACTGTGTTCCTAATTCCTCTCCCGCTGTGCAGTCAATTTACCTCTTAATGCCTGGCAGAGGCAGCATGCAGAAAGATTGACAACATTGTTCACACTGTTTAAAGGTTCCACTGTGCGTTGAAAATTGTCTAAATGGGGGGATAATGAACAGTCGCCAAATTGGAGCTTTCTCAAGCTGAGAGAAAAGAAAGGCTTGGGAGAGCGGGTGCCACATGACCGAAGTTATTAGCTGGGGTGGGGAGGGGAAGATAGATAGTGTCAGTTCCCCAAGCTCAAGAAAGATTGGATCTTTTAGAGCATGAAGCATTTGGAGCTTTTCACTACTTGCGATTTACTTGGTAACTTTCCAGGGGATGTTGGGATAAGAAGGGCTGGGTGGATTGTGTCAGCTCCATGAATCCATTTGGCGTCCACCACATTGTGGACCTACTTGAGATGGGAATTCACCATTGATTTCCTGACAGTAACTTCCCCAGTGGGATGGTATATGCTGGATGGAAGGATGGTGTCTCAAATTCTGTTTCTCTCTTTTATTCGTGGTGGATCGTAAGGTAGGTGGCTTCAATTTGGGGGCTCTACTTTGTTCCTGAAAGATGGAGGGAACTCACAGAACCATTATAATGAGTTATAGTTGTAATACTTAGAAATAAGTATCATTTGCCAAGTTCTTGTTTTATGATGGAGAAGACACTGTGCTCTATTTCACTCAGCAGTCCTGTGACATGGATTCTTATCCACACTATAAAAGTGAGACATTGAGCCCAGTGGAATTGAGATTTCTCATCCAGGACCTCACAATTAGGAACCAAAATCTGTTTCACTCCAGATATGATACTTTATTCCATCTATGCAAGACTACCTTGACATGAGACACTTGATGGTTGTGAAACCACCCAGTCTGGTGCAAGAATGCTGTACAGGAAATATTTATGTTGAGAAATCTGCCGATGGTCTCCTGAATATTTCCTTGTGTGTAACTTTTCTTCTTTCTCTTGATGCTTTAAAGATTCTTTGTCTTTGACTTTTGATAATTTATTAATAGTGTGTCTTGGTGTAGCCCTAATTGAGTTCAACCCACTTGGGATCCTTTAAGCCTCATGGATCTGGATGTTCTTTTCTTTTCCCTAGGTTCTGGAACTTTTTGGCCTTCATTGCTTTACATATACTTTCTATGCCTTTCTCTTTCTCGTCTCCTTCTGGAATGCTCATAACGTGAATATTGTTACTTGACGTTGTGTCCCATATCTTATTGGCTTTCTTCAGTCTCTTTCAATCTTTTTTCTTTTTGCTCCTCTGACTGGATACTTTCTAATGTCCTGTCCTCCAGGTCACTGATACTTTCTTCTGGAGATCACATTTGTGGTTACCAAAAGCATGGGGTGGTGGGGAGGGTGAATTGGTGAAGGTGGTCAAACTGGAAGTTATAAGATATAACTTCTGGGGATGTAATGTACAACACGGTGACTATTGTTAATGCTGGTATATGATATATAGGAAAGTTAAGAGAGCTTATCTTAAAAGTCCTCCTCACAAAAAGAATTTTTTTTTCTTTTTATTGTATCTATATGAGAAGATGGATGTTAGCTGAACCTACTGTGGTCATCATTTCATAATCAATGTAAATCAAACCGTCATGCTGTATGCCTTAAACAGTGGTGTATGTCAATTATTCCTCAATATAACTGGAACAAAAGAAATATTTATGTCTTTATTGTTCATTAATCTCTTGTCATGAGCACTGAGCACTGATCAGCTCTGAGGCTAACATCCGCTGGTTGATGTCTAATATTATCTGACTATTGACCATTACCTGGGATAGAGAATAGGTCGACAGCCGATTACTTTCTTTGACTATCCCAGCAATGGCTGGCCCTACTCAAAATTGACAGGACGAGGGAAGGGTCCAGTTCCATGACATACCCTAGCCAGTGGCAAGCCCTTAGGTGTCTTATTGCACAAGCTGAGAACTCAGTGATCTACAGAGGTTGACAAAGTCTTTGTAGGCCCATGTGTGTGGATGGTGACATCTTGAGCTTGGACAGAAGTTTAGACAGTGCCATAGAGGCTGCTTTGAAGTGAAAGCCTTCCCTGGGACCCTCGTCCACGCTCCTACAGCCAGCTCTGACTTGCCCATCATAATACTTACTCCTGTGGTGTCTTTTTTGCTCTCTGTCTCCCCACTCCACCCGAGTGTGAGTTCCGTGAGAATAGAGACATGTTGAGTGGATCTGCATGTTCTCGATATGTTGTATAAGACGAGGCAAAGAGTAGGTAGTTAATACAGTGAGAGCATGAGAGAGGGAGGGATAGAGGGAAAGAGAGAGAGAAGAAAGGGAAGAACAGAGAGAGAGAATCAAGGTAAGGAGGGAAGGAAAGAGAGAAGAACTAAGGAGGCAGGGAATGAAGGAAAAGAATAAGAAAAGGAGGTGTGCCTGGGTGGCTCAGTCGGTTAAGTGTCTGCCTTCGGCTCAGGTCATGATCCCAGGGTCCTGGGATCGAGCCCCACATCGGGCTCCCTGCTTAGTGAGGAGCCTGCTTCTCCCTCTGCCTCTCTGTCTCTCTCTCTCTCTCTCTCTCTCTCACTCTCATGAATAAATAAATAAAACATTAAAAAAAAGAATAAGAAAAGGAAGTTAGATAGGAAGGGAAGGAGGAAGCAGAAAGAGAAGGGAGGGAAAGAAGAGATGGAAGAGAAGACTCAATGGGACACCTTTTGAAGGGTTCACTTTGGCTCTCCTGCAAGACATGAACTTAGGCTGTCTCTGTGACTGGTTTCCCAGGACACTAGGCTGCATGGTGAGCTTCTGGAGTTTTGTTCCAGAAGACCCAACTTGCTCTAGGGCTCAGTCCCCTTGTCTGTGAAATGGGCTTAGCCACGTCTACCTTACACAGTTGTGAGAATTAAGCCACATAATCAACAATGAGAAGAGTCATGGCCATTGGAGCATGGGAGACCCAAGCAGAGGAGGCGGAAGTATCCCGAGAAGCTCAGATGGGAGGGAGGGATCTCAGGGAGAACCCAGATTCCAATGAAGACCTGTCAGCCTTTTCTGTTCTAAGTACTGCAATTGTTAAATTTTTTTATTAGACTCTTTTCTCTGGTTTAATAGGCCCATGTCTGTGAACAGGACCTTTCCTGGGGTGCACACAGACGGTGCTATTTTGAATTCTGCATCATTAAGATAATTAGATGCCCAGACAGAATTTAAATACTATTAAGGGTTTGGTGCACACTGGCTGGCCCTGGTGGTGGAGTCATCTGGGGACTCAGCCTCTGCTTGCTGCTGGTTTTTGGAGTTCAGAACCTTGCTAGGACAAAATGGCTCTGCTGGGCAAATGAAGGGAAGCAAAGGGAAGGAACGTGGTCTATTTCTGAGCTCCTTCTCAGTTCCAGATGGTCCACAGGGAATTCCATATACATTGCCTGATTTAATTTTATCCTCCTAACAGACTTGTCAGGTGTGTGTTGCTGCTCCCATTTTACAGATGAAGATAGAGTAGTGGAGGGGTGAAGGCATGTGTCTCGGGTCAGCATTTAGGAAGCCCTTCTGGCTAGGTGGCCTTGAACACATTCCTTCACCTTTCTAAGCCTGAATTTGCTGAATTTTCAAATTGAAGATAGCAATAACACCTACCGTGTAGGGTTGATAAGAGAATTAAGAAGCATGGGACATACATAACACTCTTATTACGGTGCTTGGCAGATACAAAGAACTCGATAACTGTGAGTTAGCATTCTTATTTATTCCCAGATTATCTGGGTCCAAAGCCTGAGCTTGGTGTATGAATCTGTGAGCTTAGCTTATGTCCCACTGGGAGACAGACACAGGCCCCACATGGACACAGGGAAATCCCTATTCTGTTGAGCGCATAATCATTTTTGGTTCCCATCATGCTATAAGAATTCAGCTGTGGTGTGTCTGTCTCCTCGTGTCTACACCACGGTGCCGTGAGAGCTCACCGTCTCCCTGTGTCTACACCACGGTGCTGTAAGAACTCACTGTGGCTATGCCTGTCGCATGCTCTGTGCCTCCGTGTCCACAAACCCACTTCTGCATTCTGCACAGAACCTTACTGTTCACAGAAGAGCTGTATTGTGTGTCAGCTTTTATCTTTTCTTTCCAGTGACCCTAGGTCACTGATTGACATTTATCTTGTCCTCATCCTACCAATATTTTTTGTCTACAAATGTTTTCTGAGCATCTTGTCTATGTCAGATCATTCTAGACAGAGGCATGAATGAGAAGACAAGAGTTCTTGTCTTCACGAAGCTTCCATTCTGGTAGCAGTGAATGTATCAAGGGAAAGTAAGGTACTTGTATGTACTAATTAGGGCTGTAAAGGAGAAAAACAACCCCACGCTCACAGGGCATGAATATGATCAAGGTTCATTTCTTGTTCATACTGCAGTGAGCTCTGCTCCACGCAGTCATGCAGGGACCCAGGATCCTTCTTTCTTCTGGCTCTGCCATTCTCTTAAGGGCCCCGAAGTCCTCCACTGAGCCCAGCAGACTAGGGTAGAATGAAAAATGAGAACTAGATGGGAGGCTTTTACTAGGATAGTCTTTGAGGGGCAAACATAACTTCTACGTATGTTCCATTGGTCAGAACTATTGTGTGGCTATACCTAATTCCAAGAGAGGCTGGTAGATATGGTGTAGCTAGTTTTCCAGGAAGGAAAGGGAACCAGTTTAGTAAAAATGCATACATCCTCTGCCCCTGTGTATATGAGTGTGGTTGTGCTAAAAGCTGTGTGTTTGCAGTTGCATGGGCTTCTTTGGAGGGGCTTGGAGGGCTGCTTTCTGAAAGAGAAGGAGGCATCCCCGGTGGGTGTGTAGGGTTCTCTCTGGTCCCATGATGCTCAGTAGGGCAAATCTGACCTCTGGGCCTGCCTTTATGACATCCTTCTTTCTCTCCCATTGCCATCTTCTACCCCCTGTCCTACCTCGTGCTCAGATCTATACAGTGCTTTGCTTTCTTTCTCTCTTCCCTGAGTTCAGATCTTATAGTTTTGTGAATCCCCCACTGCCCCCCAAGGGCTTCTCACAATTGGGAACCCAGATAATTTCTTGTACCTTTGAAAAATTCTCAGGTCTTTGTAGCAGTCGGGTTAATGCTACGACTGAATTTGAATGGCCCTCAGAGTTGTCATTGAACTTTCATGTGCTGAAATTTCTGGCTCAGGGTCTGTCTCTCCCACTAGCCTGTAGGTGCCAGGGTGCAGGGACCATGGCTGTCTGAGCACAGCTGATTGGCACAGCTCCTGGTACCCAGTGGAGCATCCGTGTGACATGTTCAGTGGACAAATGCATACATAATTGAATATATCTTATTTCACCCTCCCAGCAAGTTTAGGAATTAAGTGTCATTAGCCCCATTATGTCTTATTTCTCTTCCCCAGTTAAATAATATTACCCTCCGTTAAGAAAACTGATACTCAAGGAATTTAATTACTCCAAATCATGATAGGAATAATTGGATGGATTTGGATTCAACCTCAGGTGTGCTTGATTCCAAATCCCATGCCGTTTGGCTTTCGTTTGTTTGTTTTCTACTATGTCACATTGCATCCACATCATCTGAATGCTACTAATAATATATAATATGTATTATAATTATAATATATATTTATATCATCTTAAATATAATTGTTATAGAACTTATATGTAATTGTATAATAATGTATTACATAATAAATATATAAATAATAATGGTGTGGTTCATGTATTTCTTAGTACTTTTTCAAAGTACTTTCAGATAGGTGATTTCATTAGAGCATCATTAGAGCATTACAGTAGGTCAGTGTAGTTTGTAGCACAGGCTTGTTTTAATTTTCCTACTCCACAGATTTAGAAAGAAAATCTACAAAGATGCTTCTACTCTAGAGCTTGACAATCTTTTTCTGTAAAGGACTAGATAGTAAGTATTTTAGGCTTTGTGGACCATACGGTCTCTATTACTACTACCCAGCTCTTCCATGGTAGCACAAAAACAGCCATAGATAGTATGTAAAAGATGGGTGTGGCCATGTCCCAATAAAACTTTATTGACAAGAACAGAAGACAGCCAGATTGGGCCTGTGTTCCAGTTTGTCAACTCCTGCTCTATACAACCATGAGAAGAGCTAAAATGGAAAATATGGAAAATACCAGAAAAGACAAATCAGGCTGGAGAGTTTCAGTTAACTTGCCCAAAGTCCCACAACATATTTGTGGCAGAGCTATACCCCAAATCCATGTTTCTTGCTTCCTGACATAATGTTCTTTCCACTACACCAATCTCCCTCATTAGCCACTATGGCGGGCATAGAGCCTCATCTCAGACTCGTGGATTTGCCATTTGTCCCCTGCAATTGCAGACATTAGTCACTGCTCAGTCTTTAGCTCTGATATCTTCCTTCCATAAAAAACTAAAGAAACGCAAATATTTTGCTTTCTCGCATTCTCTTTCCTAAAGAAATGAACCTAGAAGCCGGAACCAAAATCATCGCCGATTTTCAGTTCAGCAGAGTAGTTAAGAATTAAGGTGGGCATTTGATGGAATGAGCACTGGGTGTTATATGCAACTAGTGAACCTCTAAATTCTACCTCTAAAGCTAATAATACACTATATGTTAATTAAATTGGATTTAAATTAAAAAAAAATTTAAAGGAAGAATAAAAAAAAAAAAGAATACAGATTTGGGGCCAGGCAGCGGTGGGAGTAGGAGCTCTGATACATACTGGCTGGGTGACTTTGGGTGCCTCAGTGTCCCCATTACTGAAACGGGGGTAGTAACAAACAGTCCTTGCCTCCAAGGGCAGTCGGATGAGGATCGAAACAGTGAAAGTGTAAAAATACTTAAAAGAGTGTCTGCCACTCAGTGGGTGTTTACTGCTGTTGCTGTTGGTTATCATTATTATCATTATTATTTTTCCCAAATTTGTGGAATGTGTGACTTCATACCTTTACTGCTTCTAACCTTCGATGCCTGGAATGCAGTTTCTTACCCTTGGCATTAGTGACATTTGCAGCTGAGAATTCATTGCTGTGGGGCAGGGAGAGGAGTCCTCTGCATTTTAGGATGTTTAGAAGCATCCCTGGCCTCTACTCACTAAATTCAGCATTCTCCTCCTTTTGGTCGTAATAACCAATAATGTGCCCAGACACTGTCAAATGTTCCTGGGGTCCTTGAAGGCAAAATCTCCCCCAGTTGAGAACCACTGCTCTAACGTGATTGCTTCTTCCTCATGACAGTTTGGCAAGTCCTGACATGTGCTTTCCTCACGAAGAGAGAAACTAACGGGTGTTAAGAAAAAGTACTGAAAGCAATTAACCCTTCATTGAGACCCTCTCACTGATGTGACCGATCTGAAGATCATTGGAGAAAACTTTGGGGAGAAGGTGAGCAGCTTGTGGGAGGCATTTCTGATTGAAATCAAACATTTTGGGACTTATCCCCTGGCCCAGATCTCTAGATCCTCTCCTGTCCATTAATGGGGAAGACATTTTGTGTGACTAAGTCAATCACTTGGGAAAGGCATACTCTCATAGGAGAGCGTCACCAGGTTAGGCCATGACAGAAAGAAGCAAAGTCATCCTTTATTCACTCAACAAACCAAGGGCTACCTTTGTTTCCAGAGGAATGGGAGAGTATCTCCACATTCCAGAAACGCACAGTCTAGTCAATGAAACAGACAAGTAGACTAACTGAGCAGTCCTCCAGAATGGCACTACAGGGCTAGGTGGGATTTGTCTAAACAGGAGCTTTATTTTTCTGGATTTGGGTTTTGCCAAATATTAGGGAATTCTCCATGGATGTGGAAGGGTGGAAATATTGAAATTGAATCTATTATGATAAAGTGTCCAAAACAATTATCATCAAAGCCCCAAGAAATAGAACTTACTCAGAAGGAATGTCCAGGATTTTCATTTCTCTTTTTCCTGTCAGAATAATACTTTGGGGAGCAGCAGGCTGTAGAAATTTGGGTCATTGCCCAGTAGGGCCTCTACAAATGCAGGTTCCAGATTCCTTCCTGAATTTTGCTTGCATCTTGGCAGCTCTGGTCACTGGCCTAGGGAGGGCTACCAAGGTGAGATATTTCTCTGTCCCCATGCCTCAGGTTGCTGGGTGATGCCTCTGGATTTACAAAATGGATGATTTTCATCCTTCCCAGAATGCCGGGCCCATCCATTTGGGCTGGCTGCTTTCCCTCCAATTTCTGCCACACTACCCAAGGGAGGCGACATGTCAAACTAGGCTACTGGCTTTGCCTTAATGGAAAGTCATGGAAGTAATGGGCTTGTTCTCTGTCAACTGCTACATCTCCATGATTCACATTACCATCAGTTCTATCAATCAGTTCATTCGTCCATTTAACAACCATTCAGTGCTGGAATAAGGGGTTGAGGGCTGGAAATGATCCACCATGGCAGGGAAGAATATTTTATCAGTGACATTGTTTAGAACTGATAATGCATGGTGATAATATAAATAAGACCAAATTTTAGTTGATTTTATTATTGCTTTCTAATTTCTTATAGTCACCGGACACTCTCTATGCCTGCCCTAGGGACAGACCCCTGATACATCACTACTTCCATGTATCCCGAGTGTCCGCTATGTGTAAGAGGCTTGGTTAGAATCTGGGCACGTATGGATTGCTATAACATGGAACGGTGGTTACGAAGTGGGCAGTAGAACCAGACGGCCTGCTTTTTTCAGTTCTAAGCACAAACTAAGTTCCTTAACCTCTCTGGGCCTCAATTTTCCCATTTGTAAAATAAGGAATATTGGTAAAAGTTAAACAATCTACATTAAACACTTATTACAGTGCCTGGGACACACTAACACCTGAATATACACTATGATTTATTCCACCAAATATTTATTGACCACCTGCTGAGCACCTGACAATGTGCTCATCACTGGGCAGGGTCTAACAAAAGTTTCTACCTAGGCCAGTGGGAAAGGTGGAAGGAGTTGTTTCTGCCTAGGGAAAGGCAGGGGGAGGGGGAGGGAAATTCACATAGAGAATACTTGAGCTAAAGCTTGGAAGGGGGGTAGGAGTTTTTCAAGAAGAGAAATGGGTTTGAGGTGGTCAGAGCAAAGCAAGGAGGTGAGGCCTGATGAGAGATGAGACTAGAAAGATGGGCAGAGGTTGGTTTATATAAAGCCTTGCTGAGAAGCTTGAGCTTTATGTCTTGTAGGTAATGGGAGGTGTTTCAGCCAGTCTAGGCTAAGTTATGCTGTAGTAACAAAAATCCCCAAATATCTTAGCACTATGAAACAGCACAGGTCTCTATCTCTCTCACAGACTTGTCCACCATGGAGAGCCTGCAGCTTTTGCTCCATGTGCCTTCACTCAGGAACCCATGCTGAAGGAGCAGCTCCTGTGTGGGATATCTGGATTCTTAGCAGAGGGGAAAAAAAAAAAAAAAGATGTCAGCACATGCAGTGGCTCTTTAAGATTCTGCTCAGAAGTGGTACACATTACTTTCATTTATGTCTCATTGGCCAATGCAAGTCACATGACTGAGCCTGATATATCAGCGGGGCAGGAAGTAGTTCTAATGGGAGGAAGGACAGCAAATATTATGAACAACAGTAGAATCTACTATATATAGGAATCTACTGTGATCATATCTGGATTGCAAGGAGCAAATGTGCTAATAGATATGACAGAGTCATAAATTGTAAAGCCCCGTTCAAATGTCTGCATCCTCCTTCAAAGAAAGACTTGCTGTCCAGCTACAAGGAATGTGGTCAACACAGTGTCTGTAGCTACCCATTCCTCAGCTGTAGACAGCTGTATCATCCCATTCTTCCCAGAGCAGCAAGTATCTAGTGACTGAATGAGGACCATTTATTTATTTGACAGAGAGAGAGAGTGGGGGAGGGGAAGGAGAGGGACAAGCAGATTCCACATTCCACACTGAGCACAGAGCCTGACATTGGGCTCCATCTCATAACCCTGAGATCATGATCTCAGCCCAAATCAAGAGTTGGGGCCACAACCAACTGCGCCACCCTCATGCCCCGAAATGAGGCAGATTTATAAAGGTTGGACCATTTTGGCCTGAAGACGAACAACCCTAATGCATGATGTTTGTTCCAGAGCTCCTTGTTGTGGTGTCTCAGGCTTTTCAAGTTTGATTGCAGTTCAACTTCTCTGCCCCATCTTTGTTTCCTTCCCCTTTCCCTTCACAGATGTTGACCCTTAATAAACATATTGCATCCTAAATTCCATTTCAGCATCTGTTTTTAGAGAACTCAACTGTGACGTTGTAATAGTAATAGTGATAATAATGTAATTATTCTTATAATATACAATAATAACAACAAGATTGATATATTTATTATATTATAATGCCCATCAAGGGCCAATTTAGGGAAATAAACCAGGTTACAGAATTAGTATTTAAAGCAACAGCTTATTCCTTTGGATTTTGTCTGATAAAGCCACCAATTTGTTTCTTCAGGATTTTGTGCTCCCAGGGTAAATATTCCAGGCCACTCTCTCAGGTCCTTCACGATCAACCAGAAGCTGAAATCTTCATCCCAGACCATCTAAAACTCAGAGATTCTAGGCTAAAAAAAAAAAGGCCCCTTAAGAGAATCCACAGGCTCTTTTAATGGTTAGAGCTATCTAGAAATAACTATCCTGAAATCCTTGCAATTCTGTGGTCTTGTTTTTTTTTTTTTAATCAACCATATCAGTAATACCTCTGTTTATTAGAGTGTACTAGCAAAAGACACATATTTCAAGCCAGAGAGACCTGGGCTTGAATTCAAGCTCTTTTCTTTTTTTAAAAGATTTTTATTTATTTATTTGTCAGAGGGAGAGAGAGCACAAACTGGGGGGAGCAGCAGAGGGAAAGGGAGAAGCAGGCTCCTCACCGAGCAAGGAGCCAGATGCGGGACTCGATCCCAGGACCCTGGGATCATGACCTGAGCCGAAGGCAGATGCTTAACGACTGAGCCACCCAGGCGCCCCTTGAATTCAAGCTCTTTACTAGCTGCGTGACAGCAGGCAACTCACATAACTTCTCTGAGACTTCCTTTATAGAATAAGGATGACAAAATTTACCCCATACAGTTATGGTGAGGATCAGATGAAGTATTCTATATGTAAAGCTCTTAGGAAGGTGCATGACATAGAGTATGTGCTCAGTAAATGTGCATCTCCTCCCATTTCTGTTCTTCCTTTTGGATAAAAGATGCAAATATCACTTGTTGAATAGGGTGGTTTGGTCACTCCCACTGATAACGCTGGTATAAGGATTCTTCTTCCTGAGAAATGCACACCATGAAGGAAAATGATGGTGCCGCTTTTTTCCTACACCTGGTAAAATATTTGACTAAAGTTCTCAGTCCATGATGATTTAAAGGGTTAGAAGGGTTTTCTCTTTCATATAAGCTTCTCTCAGCCAGTAAAGGATGCCTGGGGAGCTAGGTTGAGGTTTCTGAGATAGGGCCTGGGTTAAGCAAAAAAGAGAACAGGGATTGATTAATGATGTCTGTCACAGGAACAGAATCAGCATATTATGGCACACATACCATTCATTTTCCATCTTTGTGGCATTTCAACAGGACGTATCCTTCTTTCTCCCTCCGGGAGTTTTCAATCCTGTCTCAGTTCATGGGAAATCAGGTCCAGTTTTGCTTTAGCAATGATGTTGATCTTCTGTGTCTGGCCAAGTGAATGAGAAATATTTGTTGGAGCTGAAACGGGAGGCAGACAGTGGAGTCTATGATAGATGCTGTTGGGTGGAGTTCTTAACATGGCAGTCTTATCTCTTTCTTTAGGACTTAGTTCAAGTAGATCCACAAGGATGCTGCTTCTCAAATGTTAGTGTGTACAAGAATCACCTTGAGAATTTAATAGAACACAGCATTCTGGGCTTTATCCTCAGAGATTCTGATTTAGGAGGCCGTAATAAAGCCTGAGCACTTGCATTTATGCATACTCAGAAGTGATAGTGCTGCTGCTAGCCCATGGGCTACATTTTGAGTAGCTCTGTTCTAGGACCTTGCTTCTTTTTATGTGGTCTGCGACCAGCAACATCCGCATCATCTGGGATCCATTAGACCTGCAAAATCTGAGGCCCCATCCGGAGCTACTGAATCAGAACCCACACGTGAACAAGAGCCCCTGGTAATTCACATGCCAATTACAGTCGAGAACCACTGGGCTAGGAACTCTTCTCAACTCTCCTACTCTTCTGTGCTGGGATAGGTGCTGGGATCGGCCGGATTGGAGGTTCTCACCACCCCTCACCTACATCATGACCGTCCTGATCATACGTTATATAGTCAGAATGATCTACCTATTAGACTTCAGGCTTTTGAGAACAGAGCCCCACATCCTCATTGCTGTTTATCCATCTCCTAGGGCAGTGCCTGCATAGAGGAGGCCCTCAGCAAAATACATGTCGAATGAACAAATATGGCAGCCCTCAGACCTTAGACTCCACTAACCATCCCTCCAGTTCTTATTCAAGTTCTCTCTCCTGTGGTCTTTGAAGAGGGATTTTTTTTTTCCCTCAGTAATTCAAGAATACGGATGCCCCACAAAGGGAGTATTTGAATGGTTTAGGACGACGAGGGATTTCCAGACACGCCAGCTCTTATTTCCATGCAAACAATTGCTGTCCTAATTATGAATCATTTCCCCCCATTAATGGGAGCAGGTCGTGAGGATTCCCTATTTGGCAAAATCTTTTTGCGGGATTCATGGCTCATGAGATGGCTAGTGTCTGATCTCCTAACTGAAGGTTTTAATTCCACAACACCTACCTTCACCTTTCCTTTCCACTTCATTGGGCATCCTAGCCTAGGAGCTTTTATTAGGGTGCCTTACTGCACTGTGGGGTGAAGGGGAGGAAGATGGAGCTAATGGAGCTTCTGTTCTCCAACGTGGTGTGCTGAGCTGAGAACGAGAGGACTAGAGGCATCATCACGACAGTGCCGTTTCCTTCCTGTGTGACCTCAGAAATTCACCTCTCCTGATGCCTCATTTTCTGGTGAAAGATTCGGGTGTTAGGAGTAGTTTATTTTCTTCCTCCTTTCATTTCTCTTCCTTAAGTTTGCTCCCCCCACCACCCACCTTCCCTTCCCTTCTGTTGCCTCCCTTCTTTCCTTCCTTCCTCCTTTCCTCTCTCCCTCCCTCCTTTTTTTGTTTTGTTCCTTCCTCCCTCATCTCCCTGTCTTTTTCCTTCTCTCTCTTCCTTTCCCTTCCTTCTCAGCCTCCTTCTCCTCCCTTCCAGGCTTCCTCACACTCTCTTTTTCTTTGTTCCTTCCCCCCTTCCTCTGTCTCTCCCTTTGCTTTATCAGCAGAACCATTTCTTCAAGAATTTTCTGTGGAGTGCCATGCTGTAAGCCAGTTACAAATGGAGCCGCCCTGCTTGGTGTGTCTGCAGCACCAGCCTCCGCCACACTCTCTGTCTTTGAAACAATTCTGTAGAATCCCAGATCCCTGTGAAGTGCAGTTTACAGACCACGGGATTTGATGACCTCCGATGGGCATTTTCTTCCTAACAATTTAAGGATCATATGAGTAAACAAGACAAGTCGGGTTAGAATGTCTTGTTTGGCATCTTCACAGCAAGACAACTTTAAAGCTCTAACCCTGGGACCTCAGAAGAGGCTCAGACTCACTCACACTGGCTCTGACTCAAATAAGGTTCTTGGTCATCTGTATCCCTGTGCCTTTATCACGGTTCCAGCCACTTCTCACCTGACTTCCCAGCTTGGCTCTGCCTTTCTGTTTTGGCTCTTCGCTCTTGGTCAAGCTTTCTTCTTTTATAAGTCAATAATGCTGCCTTCTGGGGGTAACCAAACATCTGCTCATGAGTCCATTCACTATCCCCCCAACAAAGAACTTACTGTAATAGTTCCATATGCCAGACACTCTACTAGTCACTGGGAATGTAGTAATACATCACACCCTATTCTGCCCTCAGTGATTTTGTAGTCAGGCTAACCAGGCGGACAGATCAACACCAATCAGCATGATAAGTGCAATGATAGAAACCTGTGTCTGGCAGTGAGGGGAGAACATGAATTCTGTCGGGAGGCTTGGTGCAGTCAGGGAGGCTTTCCCAAGGAAGGTGATACTAGCTAGGTTTTTAAGGAAACATCCAAAAATTGGACTGGGGAGGAGGCAGGGCATTTGAAGTTGTACGATTAGATGTGCAAAGACTCAGAGGTGTGAAACCACACAGCGTGTTTGGGACAGTTATGGGCATATAGAATTACCCAGAAATACTATCACCTATAGGGGGAGGGGGAGTAATGGAATGAAACCAGAGAAGCAAGACCAGATCCTGAAGGTATATTACTCTGAGAAGCTTTACCTTGTAGATGGTTGGGCAATAGTGAAGCCTTTTTGCAAATCCAATTTCTCTCAGAAGTAATGGTGGAAAATTTAGAAGACAAAGAAAAATGAAAGAAATAAAAAAACCCCACCTTACCCGTGGAAGTCCACCATCCACAGGCAGCAGCAATTGCTTATTTTCTTCTGGTTTTTTTTTCTATGCACTTTTTTTTTTTTTTTTTTTTTTTTTTTTTTTTAGTGGAGATAATGCCATTTGGTGCGTTTTCAACAGGATCATCAAATCCAGACTTGCCTACTAGACAAATCACGTTATGGGCTAAGTAACATCTTGAACCCCAAGCAAAATCTCAGTGAACTGGAAATTGCTTTGTAGTCTTTTGTTTTGAAGTGGTTTATTTTAGGATAGTTTAGACTTGTAGGAAAGTTGCAAAGATAGTACAGAGAGCTCCTGTGTACCCCTTGCCCCAGTTTCCCATTTAATAGTCTTAATTAATTGCGGTGTGTTGGCGTCACTTGTTAGTCAAGTAAGAAAATAGGCAAGTCATGGGGATTTGTCTAAGCACATAGTGGCTGGTTGCTGCCTCCCCATGACCCCCCATCTCCTGTGTAGCTGTAAATTAGATGTTGAGAATGACAGTTCACACTGATAACCTTCGAAGGACATGTCCGTAGATCGTCCACACAGAAGCAGGACATGAACTCAGATGGTAGGAAGATTCCCCACCACACAAGTGGAAGTAAACAGAACTTTCTCTCCTATCTGAAATAAAGACCTGGCATTCCCATTCTAGGAATGTTTCCGAGCCTCATCCTTGAAGCCATAGCCAGTTGGAGATGGCTCTGCTGGGTCTGACTCTAGGTCTTTCCTGTCTGGGTGTAGACTGGGTGAAGTGGGACCCCAGGGATACTGTAATTGTGTTAGATAATGGGGTGTCTAGCATGACCAGGTGGAAGATGTAGCCACAACTACTTGTTAGGTCTTCCTCAACTCCAAATCAGTAACAACCTATGTATTCTCTTCTGTGGCTGTACAGTTTGAGCCCCCCAATCTGTACTGCCCGAGTCAGACAGTTTAATGCTTGACAGCTTCTGAGTTCCACTTGACTCCCCCTTGGTTTTCACAGTCTAGCTAAAGGCATGTAATCAGAACCCAATTTATTATTACAACTCTTTGGCCAGCTGCCGTGGGAACTTCACAAGTAGAAACCATTAGTCTTAATGCTTGAACTGCAAGTCCTGATATTGGAGCTGTACACAGTTATCTCGTCCTTTCCTATGAAGTCTGCCGGCAGTGCATTATCAGACTGTCCTTTTGATGGTCCATCATCTGGCTCAAAATACCTCTGCCTTTTGTTTACCCCAAATTTCATATTATTTTTTATTATGTCATCATTTCACTGAGGGAACAATATTTCCATGGGGATGCAGAGACCTTACCACTTTGAATCAAGTTACAGCATGTTAGCACACTGCTGAGGAATTTTTTTTAGAGGAGACATCATTCAGGATGCTGTAGAGTGTGTAACACGGGCTATAAGGCTTTTCCCTAATTCCCCTTTTTATGTGTTTTATGGGAAGAGATATAGTTAAGTTAGCGGGGGATGAACTTAAGAGCATGTGGAGGTGGGTAAAGGTCCTCAGTAGAGGTTTCTTTTATTCTAATTGGCCTACTCACTTAACATATTAGTGAAAGTTTTCAGTCTAATACCACAGTGTGCCAAGGATAAATGTGTTCCCGTACCTATCCTTCTGGAATTCAAACTGTTACAGCAGAGGGTGATAAGGACTTCACACGTGGCAGAGGGAAGACCAGTGGGCCAGCTGCACTGGCCCCAGTGGAAGGTCATACTGTGGCCTGCTCACCATGCTCCAGCTGTGCTCCCCAGCCTTATTGGCTGTCCCTCTTGGTGTGATCTGGCTCCAGCAATTGACTGCCACTAGAAGGATACGTAAACCATCATAAAAATAAATCTGTTGCCACTGAAAAGAAGAGTTGGCCATCAAGCAGATAATGTTGAGGTAGATAAGTGATTTCTCTTCTATGGGCCAAACCACTTGGGAAGGTAAAACACCATCAAAATATTTCTGAGGCAGTACCACTGGGGACGCTGAGCATGCTTGTTTTGACCTACAAGGATCAGTTGTACACATCTTTTCCCAAATCCAACATTCATCTTGTTTGCTTGCAGTTGGACCCAGTGAGAATATTTATACCTTGATCATTGGCAAAGGTTACAGATTACTGCTTTTTTTCTCCCCCAGAAATCTGTTAAACATTTATCAACATATCACTTGTTACATGTGCCATAAAACATATTTAAGTTGGTAGCATAGCCCTGGACATGTACCACCCAGTTCTTGGAAGGTTATGACCAAAGTCATTGTCTTTTACTCTTCTTCTTGTGGTTGTACAAGAATTCTGCTGATGGATGGATCTACTGTTATGTCCCAGCATGGGAGATTTTTTTTTTCCTTACTCCTCCTTTAAGTTGATATTACTTATTTCTACTCCGGTGTCCCTCTTATATTCAGTGGATAACCTGGTTTCTAGAGTCGGAGTTCTTTGGGGCCATATAGCTGTTGGCCTTACATACACTACTGGGGGGAGAGAGTGGCAAGATAAACAAAAAACAAGAGGCAAGGGCTGCTGTCATTTTTAGTGACTGTCACCATCTGTCATTAAATGCTTTTCCTGAAACAGTAGATTTAATGGGAGCTCAAACTGTGTGAGAAAACTGGCCTTCTGATCTTGGGCCTTGGTTTGGACAAGTAGAAGGAAGCAGAGGCCACCACTAAGTGATTTTGCTCTTGCTAATGAGGGATATAGTGCCAAAAAATTAAGTTTCTTTCATTTGTGAAAATGAGGCTCTTCATCAACTTTCACACTGTACAAAGAAAGAAGGAAAAAATACAGGCAGAGGAGAAGGCAGGAAGCCTAGACAAAGTAAACAATTATTTTTGAATTATTGATCCCTGCAAGAAGATAGAGCCTTTGGCAGAACAAGGAGCATCTTTCTTAATTAGCACCATGATTTTTCAGCAGTTACTGACAATGCAGTGTCTTCAGCCCTATTGTTTTCTTAATGCCAGCCTCTTTGCCTGTGCTGTTCGACGTCTAGTTTGGATTCTCCGTCAGAGGGATGAGGGGGAAAGAAGATTCTTTGCTTCTCCCCCAGGAAACCAGTGGAGTGCCTGGATGAAAGCATGGTACAGTGTTGGAACCAACCTTGGATTCAAATTCCAGTTGTGTCACTTAGCAATTACAGGGCCTTGGGCAAGTTTTAACCTCACTGGGTCTTAGATTACTTAGTTTGTGCACCTTTAAAATGGAATAATCGGACCTGCTTCTTGATTTTATTGAGAGAATTAGAGGTGAGGTGTGGAATACATTTCACAGTTCAGGTGGAAAGGGGAAGTTATCAATAATAGTAATGGTTGGACAGATCAATTTCTGCAATCTGCTGACAGGTGCAGTATTTACTTTCCTAAGAAATACTTACTCAGAATCTACTGTGTTCTAGACGCTAAAGTTCTGTCAGTGAACACAACATGCAAAAAATTGCCAACCTCGTGGAGCTTATATCCTGGTACATCATGAAAAATTTACAGCTATTTGACTTGAGAAGACACTGGAAGCCTCAGCCCAATGGACAAGGCTGAAGTGAAAAGTTTTGCATTCAGGAAATGAAAGGGTTACTATCCAAGCCCACTGGGAGGAAGTAAGGTGCATACTTTTTAAAGCCAGCATTTTTTGAGCTCTTACAATGAGGCAGCATGGCAGAATCAAAATTCAAACCCAGGTGTGCCGAATCCTGAACTCATGCTCTTAGCCATCACTATTGAGATACCAACTTGATGGCTGGGACTTTTCCTTGGGACTTCCCTTCACTCTAGATTCCTGAACTCATGCTGTTAGCCATTACTACTGAGACACCAACTTGATGGATGGGATTTTTCCTTGAAACTCCCATTCACTCTAGATTCAGGCACAGGTTATGGGACTAACTTTCTGGAGAAAGGTCTGATTTCAGTGATTAAGCTTTACAAGGGCAAGGTACATATTTGGCTGGATAGCACATTCTAGAAGCTAGTTGAGTTTCTGGAATTTATTAATTACCCCAGAATATTTTGAATGAATGAACAAATCAATCAATCAATGAGTGAGTGTAGTAGAATATGTCCTTCCTGGTCCTCGGTTTTTCTACAAAAGGGAAGGCAGCTGAGTTGGACTTACTCAGCACAAAGGACAGTCACATATGTTTCTTTGAGGAGATGAGATATGTATATATATATATATATCTTTAAAGATTTTATTTATTTATTTGACAGAGAGACAGCGAGAGAGGGAACACAGCAGGGGGAGTGGGAGAGGGAGAAGCAGGCTTCCTGCAGAGCAGGGAGCCCGATGCAGGGCTCCCAGGACCCTGGGATCATGACCTGAGCCGAAGGCAGATGCTTAACGACTGAGCCACCCAGGTGCCCCGATAATATATTTTTTAAAGATTTTATTATTTAAGAGAGAAAGAGAGGGAGAGAATAGGGGGAGGGGCAGAGGGAGAGAATCTTCAAGCAGACTCCCTGCTGAGTATGGAGCCTGCCAGGGGGCTTGATCTCACCACCCATGAGATCATGACCTAAGCCAAAACCAAGAGTCAGAGGCTTAACTGACTGAGCCACCCGGGTGCCCCTCTTTGAGGAGGTAATGTGATCCCAATATTATCATAGGGATCATAATTCAACAGTGAAAACATTGCCTGGGGCCAAACAATCAGTAAATTGGTGAAAAGATATGGTGGCCTAGAAGAATGGCAGGGAATGAGAAACGAGTACAGTCACGTCATGAAGGGTCTTAAATGGCATGCTAAGGAGACTGGATTCTATCCAGGGGGCTGTAGGGAGCCAATGAAAAGTTGTTAAACACATAAATACAAAGTTGGAGAAGTTAAGAATTTAGACTGATTCTAGAACCAAGAAGAGGAAGGGTTTGCCTAAGGCCAGACCACAGAACAGTGACAGAGCAGAAACTAGAAACCCTAAAGCTAGAGAATGTCTTCTAAGCCATACTGTGTCTTCTTATTTCTTGTGGGAAACTGAACTGAGTACGTTATTTCTGCTCAGGGCAGTTTTTTGTTGGTTTTGTTTTGACCATCTCCTCCCATTATATGGGAAGACCTTTGCCTATAGACCAGAGTTTGAGAGAAGCCCATAGGTACGAAGAAATGGTAATTGCTCCAAACACTCTGTGCCTAGTCCAAGGGGTAATTAGGGGTTGGAGTCCTGGAGGGCCAAAGTAGGTCAGCATTCTGGAGAACACCTTCAAATAGGTCTCTGGAAATATGTTGGGGGAGGATCCAGGATGTTCTAAATATTGGAAAGGCATGATCAGGACTCTGTGACCACCTTTCGTGGGGTCATCAGCCATGGTGTGCACACATGCACACACACAATCAGGCACACACCCCTTCCAGCACACACCTGCGTGCTCAACTCAGTTATGGTGCTACCCACACAGGCACACTGTCAATATACATTTACCACACATCCCACACAATTTGAATACACACAAACACACATTCCCCACACTCAGTGAAATACCACACACTCACAGAAGCAAGAGCAGATGCAATGAAGCCTTATGCTCACATACCCTTACACACCCCTGCAAACACACACCTACCACACACACCATGCACAGTTTCTATAACACACCCATACAACTCGTGCTCTTAGTCACAAAAACACACTACACACCTGTATCAAAACCTTCCCACTCACAAAATATACAGACCTCATACTCACCTACTCACCCCAGTTACATAAACCCTCATTCCTCTACCACTCCACCACAGCAAACCACAGCCCACATTCTATATTTATACATATATCTACATCTGTAGGTGTACCCACAGCCATATCTCCATCTGTATTTATCCACACACACATACCCTGTACACATTTGTGCACTCACATGCATACACACACACATTTGCCTTGACCATACCATGCACGTATACTATCCATATTTCCTAGGGATCATAATTCAACAGTGAAAACATTGCCTGGGGCCAAACAAATCCTTGCCTAGGATCACTAAAAAAATATTATTTAAAGTTTAAAATTTTTATGGGGAAATAAAATTCTATTTGCCTATTTTTAGCTCCCCTGAGGTTAAATATGGCCTTATTCCATGCTCAAGCAACTTCCGGGATTGTGTAACTCCAACAGCTCTGACTTCTGACGTCAGCGCCTGCTCTACCCTTGGTGATGGGAGTGTAAGGCCCTTTCATCCAGCAGCAGCAGCAGCAGCAGCAGGTGTTCTAGGCAAAGGGATATTTACTGCTCTGGTTAAGGGATGGAATATTTGGGGGAAAGTGATGCCCTCGGCCCATTTAATGAGCTTCCTGAATACAGTAGAGCCCAGGCCAAAACATTAAAAATGGTTTCTTCTTGCCACATACCCCTTCCCAATTTCTCTTGATGTGAGACGAATGTCTGGGAGAAAGAGTGGGAACTCCAGGTGATCAGGCTCCTTTTCCAAGCATGAGTATTGAAGGGCAACTGGGAATAGAGATGAGGGGGCCCATGAGGAGAGACTGTAGCTCAATGCCTTGGGCTTTACTGCTCATGCTCACTGGGCACAGGGTCACGGAGGGTTTCCAGAGTCCACCTACTGGCAGGGATGGAGTAACTACCGTAGCACCAGGTGGGGGATAACGTTGCATGGTGGTTAAGCACATGGTGCCCGGCGTCAGATTATCTTGGGTCACTTTCCAGTTCCTTCATCTATTAGCACCTTGGCCCTGGGGTGGGTAGTTGTCTTCTCTAAGCCTCACTTTCCCCAACGCTAAAATGGGGATTGTTGTGATGTCCAAAAGACTGAATCATGAAAAAAGCATAGCACAGTGCCCAGCACGTAGAAAATACTCAGTAGTCTTTATCAACATAATTTTTTTCTTTAAACCAAGCCTATTTTTCTGGTGTCAATTCTGGCCAAGATCGAATTCTAAAGAAGCCCTGCTCTTTGGTTTTTCCTTTGAAGGTAGTGCTTTACTCTTCCCCCATACTGACCTTTCTGTAGTTCCGCAGATATGCTACATTTCATTTGCTCATAGCTCAGTGTCTTTGCTCATGTTGACTCCTTTCCATGTACTACCATCCTCTTCCTTGTCGGTTTGGTGAACTTTCACTCACCCTTTAAGTGTGGGCTCATCCTGGTTAGCTTTCCCAGATACCCCAAGGCAGATTCTTCCACTCTGTCTCTGCTCCTTGTGCATGGTGACCCTCGTCCCCCCATCCTTCACCCTTTGTGGCAGACTTGGCCCTCTTTGGCAGCAGCAAGAGACAGGGAGAGTAGCTAGGAAGGGGGGCTCACAACAGTCTCCAGGATACTCCAGTCTCCAAGACTTACTCCAAGACTTGCTGCTCAACGTGTGTTCTGGGGAGTCGTCATCATCACCTGGGAGCTGGTTAGAGATGCAGAATTTCAACCCTACCCCAGACCTACTGAACTGGAATATATACTTTAATAATTGAGGTGATTCATTTGCATGATGATATTTGAGAAGCACTGTCTCGGACTCCCCCCTCCCCCCCGCAATGATGGTGACAGGCAGGGCAGGTGAGTAATGTGCATCTGTGAGCACTTGGTTGATTTTGCCTGGTTTCATCCATGACCATGGAAGAAAACACAGGTAGATATCATATGTATGTGAGAGGCAATCAAGAATATGATCTTGGTCTATCCCTTTTATTGAATTCCCAAATCTTTCTCCATACTATCTTCATCTTTGCCCTCATCTTAAACCGTCCCTAAACTCTATCCCCTTATTTCCAAGGTGGAACCAGCAGACTATGGGTTACTCTGCCCCTAATTATTGCCCATTTACCTGCACATAGATTTTTTAAATATTATAATTAACATGAGAAAGAAGATCCAAAAATGGAACAACTAAGAATGGTACTCAGTCTCTCTGATTTTCAGTAGACTGTAGCCTCCCTTCATATGACTGAACAACAGAAAGTTCAGCTTCCTCTTATGGTCACAAGAATATAAAGACTCTGTAGCTATATCCTCTTTATATATCCTATCTACCAAGACATACTCCCTCAACTCTCTCCAATTAGTCTCTCTCTCTGCTGTTGTTCCAGAAAGACTATTTCCAAATTTACATGACAGCATAATTAAACCTTTACAAATTCTTGAACTAAATATATTTTATATGCTTATCAATTAGCCAAATGCACTTCTCTCATTCAGAAAAAAATAGATTTCCCTGCTGATCGTTCTGCACACCAGCACACATGCCTCCTTTATCTTTAGACTCTATTCTCTTCGAGAACAGGACCATGGATGAGCTGACATCTAGTAGGTATGCTTAGGAAATTTGCCTTAGATGAGTGACTGTAAGACCCTCGGGCCCAGGGAGACTGACTTTTCCATCTTCATATCCCTAAGGTTCCTGGCACAGAGTAGGTGTTATAATTAATTTTGAATGAATGAATGGACAGCAGGAGCCATCAGTTTGGTAGCCTTTGCCTGTAGGGCTGAGAATGGCTCTCTAGATTAAATCACGTGAGAAAAAGATCAGGGAAGAAAAAAAGCAGAAACCTTATTTCATGCATATTATCATACTGCTCTTTTCATTCAGTGTAAATAAATAAAAGGGGCTAGTTCCAACAATGGAACTGTGAAAATACCCAGAGATGCATATAACAAGTCTACCACTACCACTCCCTAGAAATAAATTCATCTGGCCAAGCTATTTATTTCACTCTTTTTTTTTTTTTTTTCAAAATAAGTCTGCTGTCCTCCATACAAGTCAGGAGAGTGTGTCTGTGTGCCTGCTTTATATTTAGGTTCTCTGAGTTTCTCTGCTTGTCTCCATGTGTCTCTCTTTGTGCCTGAATCTCTCAAGGCTTGTGGGTTGCAAGCAACAGAAACTAATTCTGGATGACTAAAACAAACAAATGATCAATTAGAAGAAATGTGGGACAGCTCATGGCATTGGGAGAAATGCTTGAGAAGCTCACTTTAGAAAGGAAAGAGACTGGGGAAGTTTCAGAGAACTGGAACTAAAGGGGTCTTTTTAGCATGCTCCGTCATTGAGATGGCTGAGCCTCAACCATCTTCCATTAGTGGGTCACTCAACTCAAGATTTAAATCCCAGCAACAGGGTGTGTGATTGGCCTATCTTGGGTCACATGGTCAGTCCTTGGCCAGGCAAGGACAGAACACTCGGTTTGCTGGATTGATCAAGACTGCATCAGAAGAATAGATAATGTGCTAGGCAGAATCATGGTCCCAAAGACGTCCACATTTTAATCCCAGAAACCATGAATATGTTATGGCACATGGCAAGGGGGAATTAAAGTTGCAGATGGAATTAAAGTTGCTAGTCAGTGGACTTTAAGATAAGGAGATTATAATGGGTTATCCAACTAAGCCACTGTAATCCCAAGGGTCCTTTAGATGTGGACAAGGTAGGCAGACGAGGGTCAGAGTGATGTATTATAAGAAAAACTCAACCAGCGCATGCTGATGTTCAAGATGGAAGAGGGCCATGAGCCAAAGAATGAAGGCAGTTTCTAGAGGCTGTAAAAAGTAAGAAAATGATTCTCCCCTAGAAAAGAATGCAGCTCTGTTGACACCTTGATGTTAGCCCTGTGAGACCCATTTGGATTTCTGACCTCAAGATACATAAAATAATAAATTTGTGTTGTTTTAAGCCACACGTTTGTGTGGGAGTTTGCCATAATAGCAATAAGATATAGATACAGATTATCAATCAGAAAAAAAAAAACACACGTCTAAAACAGGGTTGGCCTATAAATGTTTGTTTCCATATTGGGCTTTTAGTGAAAAGCTTGGTGTTTGCAATCCACTCGGGGTAGTTTTGTTCCAAATCTAGCACAGAGGAGGTGCTTGATGCATGTCAGCTTCCTATACTGATAGACAGTGGAACTTTCTTGCTCTTGTCTCTTCCTGTTGTGGTCTTCAGTGGATTGCAGAGGTGTTCTGTGCTCATTGTTCTAGAACCTTATGGTGGAACTCCAACTTGGACTTCCCACAAAGAACGAGCTCCTTAGTCCCTGCTTCTCACAGGGCATTTAGATAAGGCAAAATTGTGCCCCATGGTACCAATTCCACCCAGTATAAGCGCAGGCAAGCAGAGAGATGTGGCGTTCTGGAGGGGTCCAAACCTGATGTCCCAGGATGTTTGCCAGTCTTCTCTGGAGCATGAGAAAATATTGTACTTGATGATCGTTCATTTTGATTACACTTCTGCTCCAGGGAGTATGGTACTTTTTTTCTGCAATGTTTGGGAACGAAGCATCTCTGGGTATTGGTCTATGCCCATCAGAAATCAGTGTTGTGATATAATTACATTTTTACATTTGCAAAGCAGATGGATCATCAACGAGCAGGTGGCTGAAGCTCCTGTTTCAAGTAGAGGCAACAGATATGAGGGCTGGGCTGGGGGTGGGGGATTGAAATCTCTCCTCTGTTCCCAGATAAGATCCATCTAGTTTGTGCCTATGATGCTTTTGTAAGGAGGTTAGCAGGGAGATACACACAGAGGCTCGGGGAGGGAAATTCATATTTATTAAGCACCTACTATGGGTTGGGTTCTTTCCATTCCTATCTTGTTTAGCCTTTACGGCAGACCTAAGAAGTAGGTTTTAATTATCTCTGTTTTATAAGTGAGAAGACTGAGGCTCCAGGAAGTTAAGGTAGGGGCCTCAAGATACCCAGCTGGTGTGGTAACCATTAGTACTAGCTGTCCATCAAATAGTTCCAGTTCTGCTCCTGAGCATATGAGAATTTCCCTGGTCTCTGACCTTCCCAAAGTGTGATTTCTCTGTCCTGACCTTTGAATGTGGGCATGTGGTCGCCACCAGGCCAATCTGCAGTGTTCGGACAGTGGCTCCTTCATCAGCTGGGTCTTGGCAGGCTACCCTGGAGCAGAGCCCCCAGCCAGTGCACGAGAGACGTGAATCATGAGTGAGAAATAGATGTTTGTTTTAAGCTACTGAGATTTTGGGAGGCTGTGTGATAGAGCTGCTAAGGAGAATATCTGGAATTTGACCGCTTCTTCATCTGGCTTTCCTTCTGCGTGGCACCAAAGCAGACTTGGTTTCTTATTCATGATCTGTGTAGAGTTATGCCTTTGTGGGTTTTTTTTTTTTTTTTGAGGGGGTTGCCCATGATTTTTGATTCAATGGGGTCTGTGAAGGCAGAGAGGGTTACACGTTCTCATATTGTTTTGTAAGGATTTTTTCTGCCTCCCCAAGCAGAGTGCGGGAATGGGGACTCTGTCCCTCTCTCCATAACCCTTATGGTGTCCAGGATGGCTCACATCATAGTTGTTGATGGACTACTTCTGGCAGCAGTTACCAGAACAGATGGAAATGGTTAAAAAGACAATGAAATAATGGAACGGGATGCAGTGGGATGGAATGGATTGAGAAAATGGAAGAGCTTGAGGTGCCGTGGAAGTAGATGAGGGAAGAATGGATCACACTGGAATCCAGTGGAATGAGTTGCATTTGGAGTGGGATGGAATGGTTGAGCGCGGATTAGCTTGTAGTGAAATTTGTGGAATAACATGGAGGGAAACATTTGGTTAGGGTGGAATGGAATGAATTGGATAGAACAGAATTATTTATTGCATTAAAGACACAGATTGGGCGGGAAAGCATTCTTTTCTTCTAGTCTCCTATTCCTACCCACCTCCTCTGCCCCAGGGTCTATTTTTGCTACTGTAAGTAGTCAACATGCTGTTGAGAAAATGCCACTGTTCAAAAGATGGCCCCTCCCTGAAGGAAATAATTTCGATCTCCTCATTAGCTCTACCAGGCTGCTCCAGGGATGGCCTCTGGCCTTTTATGGTATGGATGTGTGTACGTGCAAGACACACACACACACACACACACACACACACACACACAGTGGAGTAGGGGAGGATCCTTGCTGCTATACCCACACTATGGCCTTCGAACCAGCTAGCAATTACTAGGCCTGCGGGCAGTCTTGCTGGGTAAGGGGGCGTTTGGCCAGTTCTCTTCTGGGGAAGTGCGTCTTGCTATAGACCATTAGCTTCAGCTTCTCTGCCTCTTCCCCGTGCCTGCTCTCCCCCTGCCCCTGCTCTGTGTTCCCTGTATAGTAACAAGAGACTTGCTCTGCTTTTTCCTTCCCTCTCCCAGAATGAGGGAATGTGCTTGGAAACAGTTGCCGAGGGAGCAATCTTGTTTTTGAAAAAGAAACTGTAAAAAAATGTGTTTGCGGGGATGCCAAAGTGGAGTGAGCCTTATTTAAGTGAGTGGGGTGGTGGGAATGTGTTTACACAGCAAGAAAACCCAGGCTGGGTGTCTGCTATTTCTTAAGTGGATGGTATTTTGAAAGGACTTTATGATCTGTCTTTTAATTCATTGTTACTGCTTCCAGCCCAGGAAAGTGTGCCTTCCTGGTGTTATTCATGTAGCTTGGGTTAAGCAGCAGAAAATTGACAGCCAGTCTGAGCCTGTGCTTACCTAACAGAAACGTGTGCATGCACAGCTCAGAGCCATGCACATGTGCGTAACTGGGTGCACCCATAACCGCTGTGAGCATGAAATGGGGTTGATATTTGTAATGGGCTTAGGACAGAGCCTGGCACACACTAAGTGCAAATTAGTGTTAGCCCATTATTAACTGTGTGCACGTATGTGTATGCACCCAGTGTGCAAACACTCCTGATGGGTCCAGCTGTATACACATATAAAATGATGTCCTTGCACAATGGTGCACATCAAAAGCTGGGCACACCTGTGGGATTCTGTTTGTGCACAGAATTCTGTGCACACCTCTACCTGTGTAGTGTGCAACCAGATGTGTTCTTATCTGTGCACTTGACTCCACATTATGTGCACCATCCAAACATGAAAGCACAAAGGAATTGAACACTTATGGACTGTTTTTTTTTTAAATATATATATATATATATATACAGTCGATATATAGAAGCAATTTGCAGATTTCCTTTGGAAACCTGGCTGAGGGCTTTTCAAGCATGCTTCAGAGGATCCCCATTTAGAAACTTGTTTCTACATTCCATTCTTTCTCAGTTCCAGATGGCAAGGTTCCATCTTGCCACCATCTGAATCCTCATCTTATGTCTCCCTCCCTCCCTCCCCTCTTCCCTCCTACCCTCCTCGCCGCCCTCCCTCCCTCCCCCCCTTATCGCTCGCTTCCTTCCTTCCTTCCTTCCTTCCTTCCATCCATCCATCCATCCATCCATCCATCCATCCATCCTACCATCC
>NW_027397075.1:5164614-5271772 GCF_003265705.2 Callorhinus ursinus | reverse complement strand
TCCATCCTCTCTTTACTAACATGCTTTATGTGCTCACTATTGGCTAAACTTGCTGGGTATTTGGTTATAAGATCTACATCTCCTTTCTTGGAGCTTCTAATCTATCTTGGCATCAAGTAAATTGTTTGCTAGTATGTGTGAAGCAACTTACAGTCACAAAGCTTTATGGCATACATTATAATACTTGATTAGCACAGTACTGAAGCTCTCCCAATTCTGGAGCTAGAATACCTGGGTTCACAGCCTAGTTGTACTAATGACTTGCTGTATGCTGACAAATTACTTAACCTTTTTGTGTCCCACTGTCTCATCAGTTAAACAGAGATTACAGCAGTAGTACCCATTCCATAAGGTTTTGATGAGGATCGAAAGAATTTATGTATGAAAGCCCTTAAAACAGTGCGTGGCACACATTAAGTGCTAGAGGTTGTTTCTCAAATTGCCATCGTTCATTTCTCTCTGACAGACCTGTGTGGCTAGTGGCGTCATCCTCATTTTGTGCACGTGAAAACAGGATCAGAGCAGTTCAGTGTTACCCTTAGATGACTGTCACTGCCTCTCAGCTGTCTTCCCTGCTTACCCTCCATCCCCATAAGGGGGGAGGCCCCTCCCTCATCCCTCAGACAATCATCCATTCATTCCCTCTCCCAGTCTCCCAGGAACTGGCGGTGATTACAGATTTGGATTTTGTGTTAAGATGAGACTTTTAGAAATCACTGCTCAAGGTCCAGCGAGCCCCCATCCCTCTCTTTGTCTGGTCTCAGTGTGCTTCTGCTTCTACTCATCTCTGGGGTCTCATTCCCTCTAACATGGGCTTCTCGGCTAGTCCGAAACAAGATCTTTATGTCAGGAAGTCATGGTGTTGGGGTTGACCTTGGTACACTAGAAAGAACCAGGGGTTTGCAGCCCAAACCACTGGGTCCCGCTCACTTCTAGGCCGGCCAGTTACCTCCCCTCTCTGTGCCTCATCTATAAAATGGGATTCAAGTTTTTCTAGTGTTTCCCCTCAGAACAGTGTAGAAATAGTGGGGGAAACATGGGTTGTGCCTTCGGACTAACCAGCATTCAAATCCCAGCTTTGTTTCTCCCTGACGGTGACTTGCCAGTTTTCTCCAAGGTTGAATCAGCCTGAGTTCTTAGTTGCAAGCAACAGGACCCTAGTCTGGATGATTACAGTGGAAAATGGATTTATTGAAAGTATATTAGGTTGCTCACAGAATTTTCATGGTGTCTGGAAAACTAGCTTGGAAAATGAGCAGAAGCAAAGAGAGACACAGCAGCCAGAACCACCATGCCACGGAAGCTGACCTGTGAGGACCCTGCTGTTGCCACCACAGGACACTGGATGTTGTCACAGGGACGACTTCTTCACCATCCCTGTTTCTTGTGCCAAGAATTCCAATTCAAAGTCTATGACTAATGCATCTGATTAGCCAAGCCTAGGCCACATTCTCTTGCCCAAGTGACAGGGGAGTTTGGAAAGCAAGTATCTGGTCTTTCCAGCTTCTGGGAGGTAGACTCCATCTCTTCCCAAGACACATAAGATGGGGAGCTTCCCAAACATAAGAAGAGGGGATGAAAATGTTTGGAAAAATAAAACAAAAACTCAGCCAAACACTGTCAATTACATTATTGATTCCTCCTTTGTAAAACTGGGAAAAGAAGACCCACCTCTAAGAATTTTTGTGAAGGTTACATGAGTGAACCCTTGTGAAGTGCTTCAGCATCATACCCAACATATTATGGGTACTCAACAGAAACACCTGTTTCCTGTCTCTTTTTCTAGAAACTACTTCAGGGCCTGAGTTTCAAGGGTGGTTCCCGGAAGCCTGTCCCTTCCTCGCTGTGTAAGTGGTGGAGGCTGCCATGGTCTCTGATGCTGAGTTGTCTCCAGACCCCCAGTGGTACGTGGAGCTTCCTGAGAAGAGCTCAGTACTGTCCAGTTCTGAAAAGGAGCTCAGGATTGGCACTCTTCCCTTGCCTAGAACAAGTAAAATTTCACTCAGGGTATTGAAAGAATGGATGTGAGTGGCTCTTTGTTCATGAATCAGAGCATCCTTGAAGCATATGCTTTTCTCTTGATGAACATTTGCTACATTTCTATGCTAGCAAAGCTTTCCTTGCATCAATTAGCTAGACGTAGCCTCCTTTAGAGGAGAATATAGGCTCACAGAGATGTCCAAATCATTGCCCTTCCTCCAAGACTCGGATTCGTGTCTGTCCCCTGGGTGAAGCTCTCTATGACCATTCAGTCCCCCGAATTCTCTCTCTTCCATGAATATTCTTGTAGCTTATATTGTTCTCCTTTTTTTCTGACTTCTTTTTTTAAAAAAATTTTATTTATTTACTTGAGAGAGAGAGAGAGAGAGAGAGCTCACCAGCAGGGCCGGAGAGGGGCAGAAGGAGAGGGAAAAACAGACTCCCCATTGAGTAGGGAGCCTGACACGGGGTTTGATCCCAGAACCCTGAGATCATGACCTAAGCCAAAGGCAGACGCTTAACCAGCTGAGCCACCCAGGCACCCGTCTTTCTCACTCTTATTCTTCCTGCCACGATTATTCACTGAGGGCCTACTACATGCCAGCCCTGGAGATAAACTGGATGTTAAGGGAAGCATGCTATCTACTCTCAGAGAATGTTCATTCTAGTAGAGGAGAGAGAAAATAAACAAGAAATAAAATAATTTCCTGTCACACCATGACATCAGGGAAGCTTAGGAAACTTTATGTGTGGATGTCAGTGGGGTCTCTTCTAAGGAGAGAGAGTTGCAGGTAAAGAGAACCATGGGTGCACAGGCCCAGGTGGATGTGAGCTGAGGTGTTCTGGGTACAGGTAGAGGGTGAATATGGCTAGAGCACAGTGAAGGGAGGAGAGGTTAGCATACAGGGTTCAGTTAATAGTGCTTGGTATCTGGTTTGTTAAATCGGGTTTTCTACAATCAGGCCTGTGTCTTCTACTTCTTAATGTCTACCTATTATTGTGCCTGGAGTGTACTGTTCCCTGAAGCAGTACTTAAGTGGACACTTGTTGATTGACATTAGGCCCTCCCCCCGTTGTATATTATGTTGCATAGAGGGTCCTGATCCCTTCAAGTGTTATTTCCTGCAACCCAGTGAAGCCAAAAGGTGAAGACCATTAGGTATTACACGGCTTAAGCAAGTTGGGTCATGTTTTGCCCATGTTGTCAAATCAGGAGACCCAACCTCAAGCATTGGATATGAGGAATAAAATCTGATGAGAGAATTCTAGTATGTGCTCTTCAGGGATGGTTTTTATACCTCCTTGGGCTCAGTTTAAAGATATGGCCCTCTGAACCTAATACTTAACAAACTCCTCCTACTATGCACATAGATCTATCAGGATACTTCTGCTAGGAACATTCTGACAGGAAGTAAATGATGATGTCTCCCTGAAGCCTCCTAATTCTGCTGCCTCTGGCTGAGACAGCGTAGGCGAGAAATCAACACTCTCTTTTCAGGCTGGATGGCTTCAAGGGAACAAGTGGATTCTTGGCCTCAGGGTAGATATTGGGTTCAAATGACCCTGGTTTCTTTCCCTAGTCCCATTTCCCATGGCAAGAGAAGCTGAAAGGTCGGCATTTGAGCCAAAGCTTTACACATACTTTGCTGAAAAAGGCAAACCTTGGTTAGAGCCAAAAACCTGTATTTCAAAGGAGCCATAGAAATTCACTGTCTTTTCTGTCCTGGATGACTCAAGGGAGTTGTGAACAGAGAGAATTTTAGGCTGTGGGGTGCTCCAGGCTGTCTGGGGCTTTTTGAGATGTCCCTGGAAAATTAGACCATCCACCAATGGTCAAAAGTCAAGGGAGGAAGGGCTCTGCTACCTTGATGGTCAATCATCTTTGTGACATCACTGAGGATGTCATCTTTGTGACATCACTGAGACCTTTATGTCATCAGACTCGCTGTCCACGTGGGTAGCCCCACATGGACCTGGACCCTAACACCGTCTCAATGCTATTTTTTACTTCTAAACAACATCCCCCCCCACTCAAGTATAATTTTTTAACATAAGTGTTATATTAGTTTCAGGTATACAATATAATGATTCAGCGATTCTGTATATGAATCAGTGCTCATCCTGATAAGTGTACTCTCAGCTTCTCTTAACCTATCTCGAGACATTTTTCTGAACAGCTTCTGAAGCAGTTAATTAATCCTTTTCACTTTGGCCTTCACTTTTAGCACTTTTCTCATCTCAACTTTGTCCCTCTGTAGTTAGGATGCCACATCCATACGGACTCAAAGGCATTTTCGTGCCCTAGCCATCTTTTTTTTTTTAAAGATTTTATTTATTTATTTGAGAGAGAGAGGATGAGAGATAGCACGAGAGGGAAGAGGGTCAGAGGGAGAAGCAGACTGCCTGCTGAGCAGGGAGCCCGATGTGGGACTCGATCCCGGGACTCCAGGATCATGACCTGAGCCGAAGGCAGTCGCTTAACCAACTGAGCCACCCAGGCGCCCCTGCCCTAGCCATCTTGAGTGGAGCTCCTGCGTTGGCCCAGATCTAAGACCAGGACACAGGCAGTGATGAGTTTTTCTTGTTTTTGTATATTCCAGCCTCTTTTACAGGCAGTGGGTTTTTTGGATGCCAACCACATTCATGACAAAGTTATGGGTGGGCTGGAGTTGGAGAGTTTGGAAATCTGCCTTATAAGCAAAACCCATTTCTGGGTATTTTTCCCTACCAGTGCAAGAAATGGGTGGGGGGTACTAAAGATTTGTTTCCTTGGAGACTTTATACGGGGGAAGGGGAAAATATGATGGCAGAGGTAGATTTCAGATGTGGCTGCCAGTAGATGAATTAGCCCATATGGCTCCCAACATTCTCAAGTAGTTAATATAAGGTTTGGTAAAAGCAACCAAGAGGGTGGGTGTTTGGAAGGGGTGGGAGAGAGGTTTTTCTTGGAGACAAGGACTGTGCATATCAGTCTTCGGTTCTTGGGGGACCCAGATTAAGGAGAATAAGTATGATTTTTAAGATGTGTGAGTGTAGAATGGTGTAATTCTTTCTTGGTCAACAGGGAAAGTAGGTATTTGTTCAGATATAGGAATTATTAAGAAACAAATAAGTTTTGTGGGTTCCTATAGGACTGTCAAGGAGAAACAGAGAGACGAGGATATTCTTTTATACCTTACATTAGCATCCATCACAGTGCTGGGGTGTAGCACACGTTTTTATTTATTTATTTACTTTTAAAGATTTTATTTATTTGACAGAGAGAGACACAGCGAGAGAGGGAACACAAGCAGGGGGAGTGGGAGAGGGAGAAGCAGGCTTCCCGTGGATCAGGGAGCCTGATGCAGGGCTCGATCCCAGGACCCTGGGATCATGACTTGAGCCGAAGGCAGACGCTTAATGACTGAGCCACCCAGGCACCCCACACACATTTTTAATACAAGGAACTGATTGCTGGAATGATAAACCAAATTCCATTAAAACAAATTCAAGACTTGTCCAAATTCTTTTCTGTGAGAGATTCAGAATATAGCAAATGGACTTGGAAATAAGTAGGCCACTCCTGGGCCTTGACGGTGTTACATACAGGATTTTGTTGTAATGCCATTGGCATAGAAGGTGGCTATTATCATGTAGGTGTATGATCGTTGTCATAAGAGAAAATGGGAGAGAATGTCAGCAAAGCAGATGTCAGAATATTTGAAAAAGACTTCAATTGCTAGTGCCCTGGAATGGAGAGCAAATTAAGTTAGTCATTTACGTGAAAAAATACTGATATGAGAAGAAGAGGAAGTGGTTTTGAATACATACTGTTTTATCATATTGGAGTAGCTGTCCTTTCAAAAGACGGCACTTCTTAATCTTAATTCTTAATGTGTTTTTTAAAACATTTTCTAAAGCAGCCCACATCCTTCTTTTTAAAGAACATGTTTTAAAAGAACATGGACAGAACTTGAGAGACCTTGAACAATTCACTAACTTACCTGAGTCTCTGTTTCATTGTCTGCAAAAAAAGCTAAGAGTGGGAAGAGTGGACATCCTTGTCTTGTTCCTGATCCTAGAACAAAAACTGTTTCTGTCCATTGAGTGTGGTGTTAGCTGAGGGCCTTCATTATGTTGACGTATGTTCCTTCTAAATCCACTTTGTTGAGAGTTTTTGTCATGAACAGATGTTGAAATTTGTCAGATGTTTATTGCAGTATTATTTATAATAGCCAAAGTATGGCAGCAACCTAAGTGTCTCTCCATAGATGAATGGCTAAAGAAGATGTAGTGCATATATATACAATGGAATATTACTCAGCCATTTAAAAGAATGAGATTCTGCCATTTGCAACAATATGATGGACCTCAAGGGTATTATGCTGAGTGAAAGAACTCACAGAGAGAGAGAGAGACAAGTACCATATGATTTCACTTATATGTGGAATCTGAAAAACAAATGATCAAACAAAAAGCAGAAACAGACTCGTAAATACAGAAAACAAACCAATGGTTGCCCGAAGGGAGGGGGTGGGGGATGGGCAAAATGGGTGAAGGGGAGTGGGAAGGATGAGCTTCTAGTTATGGAATGAATAAGTCATGGACATGGAAGGTACAGAATAGGGAATATAGGTAATGATATCCTAATAGTGTTGTATGATGACAGATGGGAGCTACACTTGTGGAGAGCATAGCATAACATATAGACTTGTCGAATCACTATGTTGTATACCTGAAACTAATGTAACATTGTGTGTCGACTACGGTAAAAATGATAATAACAAATGAAAATAAAATGAAAGGTAATAATGCTAAAATTCTAGGGTTATAGTAAGAATTAAATGAGAAAATGTGTTTGGAAGTACCCATCTAGAGGCAAATGTCATAAATCCCAAATGTCATTTAAGGGAGGAGAAAGGCATGATCTTCACTTGACCTTAGGAAAATTATTTAATATCTCTGAGCCAACTTTATTCTACTTTTCAAAGTTGTCTTGGTTAGTACAGATCTTTTGAATTTCCATATGAATTTCAAAATTAGCTGATCATTTCTGCAAAAAAGTCTGCTTGGATTTTGATTTGGATTGCATTGAATCTATATATTAACATAGATAATTGACAGCAACATGGAGTCTTCTAAACTTTGAATACAGTGTACCATTCCATTTATTTAGGTCCTTTAAATTTTTTCTCAGTAAGATTTTGTAGTTTTCAGTGTATAGGACTTGCACATCTTTTGTCAGATTTATCTCTAAGTATTTAATATTTTTATGCAATTGCAAGTGGTATTTTTCTTCACAATTTCTAATAGTCTGTTACTATTCTATAGAAATTTGTCTGTTGATCTTGTATCCTGTAACCTTGCTAAAATCATTTGTTAGTTGTAATAATGGGGATTTCGGGGTTGATTCCAAGGAATTTTTTACATTGATGATGATGTTACCTAAAAATTAAGACAAACTTAAGTTCCAGTATGGATTTTTTTTTCTTTTCTGGCTTTATTGTGCTTGCTAGAACCTCCAGTAAAATGCTGAATAAAATAGTGTACTAGAACCTCCAGTAAAATGCTGAATAAAATAGTGTAAATGGATAGTCTTGCCTAGTTGCTGATCTTAGGGTAAAGTTTTAGGTATCTCACCATTAAATATAATGCCCATTATCAGTTTGAAGAATTCTCCTCTATTCCTACTTTGCTAAACTAGGATTGGTAGGTGTTGAATTTTATAACATGATTTTCCTGCATCAATTGAAATAATCATATGGCTTCTTTTATATACTGTTATATTATGAATTACATTGATCAATTTTCAAATGGTCAACTGATCTTAGATTAATGACATGATATTTTATTTTTATATATTGTTAAATTTGATTTGTTAAAATTTTCCTGAGACATCTTTCAGTTGTGTTTATGATGGACATTGGTCTGTAGTTTCCTTTTAATGTGTTTGTCTCGTTTGGGTGTCAGGGTAATGCTGGCCTTATAAAATGAGTTGCAAAATATTTCATCCTCTTCAGTTTTTTAGAAAATATTTTGTATAATTGATACTATTTCTTCCTTAAAAGTTTCTTAAAATAAGAACTGAAGCCATTCATTTGAGATCTTCTAATGTGAGCATTTATGCTATAAAGTAAAGTGTCCTCTAAATACTACTTTAGCTATATCCCACATATTTGGTTTGTTGTGTTTTCATTTCTATTCAGTGAAAATTACATCCTCCTTTCCTTTTGACTTTTTCTTTGACTCTTAGATAAATAATCTAAAAGTATATTTTAGTTTCCAAATATTTGGGTATTTTCCAGATGATTTTCTGTTATCACCTCCTATTTTGACTCCATGTGGTTGCAGAATATACTTAGTATATGAATCCTTTTAAAATCATTGAGATTTGTTTCATGGCCCAAAATATGTTCCATTTATGGATTATCGTCTCTATTTCATTGTTCCTGATAAGAAATCTGCCATTATTCTTGTCTTTCTCCTCTGTATATAATGTGTCCTTTTTTCCCTCTGTTTTTAAGATTTTCTGTATGTCTGGTTTTTAGCAATTTGATTACAATACGCCTTGGTGTAGTTTCTTCATGTTTCTTGTGCTTGTGATTTGTTAGCTGTCTTGGATTTGTGAGTGTGTAGTTTTTGTAATATTTGGAAAATATTTGGCCATTGATTATTCAAACACTTTGTTTTTGCTTCCTCCTGTCTCCTCTCTCTCAGGCATTCAGATTCCACATATATTAGGCCACTTGATGTTTTCCACATCTTGCAGATGCTCTGTTCATATATTTGCTGTCTTTTAAAAAAGCTCAGTGTTTCATTTGAATTGATTCTATTACTATGCCTTCTAGTTCACTATTATTTTTTTCTCTGTTGTATAATCTGCCTTTAATCCAATCCAATATATTTATTTTTTCTTGCATATTGTAGTTTGTATCCTTAGAAGTTTTATTTGGGTCTTTTATAACTCTCCCATGTCTATACTTTTGATTTCTTCCTCTAAATTCTTGAGCATATTGAATTCAGTTATAATCAGTGGCTTAATGTCTTTGTTTACTAATTTTACCATTTTTGACATTTCAATTGATTGATTTTGTCTCCATGATAGGTTATTTTTTTTTTTTGCCTTTCTGCATGCCTGGTGATTTTTTAAAAAATTGAATGGCATGATCCCAGGGTCCTGGGATGGAGCCCTGCGTCGGGCTTCCTGCCCAGCAGTGGACTCTGCTTCTCCCTATCCCTCTGCTAATGTGCTTGCTCTCTTGCTCACTCTCTCTTTCAAATAAATAAACAAAATCTTTTAAAAAATTGAATGGTGACATTTTAAATTTACCTTGTAAGGGGAATATTTTTTGTTTCCATGAATATTCCTGAGATTTTTCTCTAAGATGCAGATACGTTACTTAAAACAGCTTTATTCTTTTGGGTATTGATTTTAGGTTTTGTGAGTTAAGATCATAGAAACTTTATTCTAAGGATAGTCCACCTAATGCCTCATGGTTTATGAGATTTCCCACTGTGACGGTGGTAACAGGAACTATTTCCAGCCCTAGTGAGCTCTGGGAATTATTCCCCCCAGTCCTTTCAGGTGAGCTTTCCCCAGCCTTATGCAGTTTCCCCACAAGCATGCCTGTCACATGCCAGGCACCATGGTATGTTTTCTTGAGGAAATGTTAGTAGAAGCAATAACAAGAGTAAAAATACTATGGTTTTATTTCAATTTTTAAATTTTTAAAATAAGATATAAGATAAATCTTTTATATAAGATCTTACTTAAGTTTTAAATCTTATTTGTCTACGTATCTTTAAAATGAGTAAACTGAGTCTCAGAGAAGTGAAGTGGCATGCTTCAAATCGCCCAGAACCAGGACAAGAATTCAGGCAGTCCGATTTCACAGAATGGAGTCATATTCTCTACAAATCACCACTTCTCTAGAACATCAGCTCAGTGTACTATACATGCCCTAAGTGTGCTGAAGAAGAGTTTGGGGAGGGGCGCCTGTGTAGCTCAGTCAGTTAAGGGTCTGACTTCTGCTGGGGTCATGATCTCAGGGTCCTGGGATCGAGCCCTGTGTCGTGCGTGTCAGGCCCTGCATTGGGCTCTGTGCTCAGTGGAGAGTCTGCTTGTCCCTTTCTTCCTCCCCCTGCTTGTGCTCCCTCCCTCTCCCTCTCTCTCTCAAGTAAATAAATAAAATCTTAAAAAAAAGAAGACTTGAGGGAGTACATAATTTATTCTAACTTCAATGATTTATTAGAAAAATATAATTAGCACATCGAATCTGTAATTTTATAGGTGCTACTGCTTAGAACGAAGAAAGGTAGTGCTATCAGACCTGAGTTTAAGAAGAATTATTTAATAAACATTATTTAATTAGCTAATTATATAATAAATAGTGGGCAGATTCGGCAAAAACCATGCAAGTGTCATAAGTTTAGGAAACTTTCTATTAGATTCCTTATCCCATTGCATGGATGGGGAAACTGAGGCTGAGGCTGTCTCACATTCCTCTGACCATCAGTGGAGAAGGCACTTTGCCCTTTGTTCTTTGTCTTCAGGAGGTTCACAGCTTCACATATACCATCCCTTCCCACAACAGGCAGGAGACTGAACATATGATCATATGAACACAAAGCGAAGATCTTTCTGCTGTGAATTTATTAAGATTAATTTACTCGGGTAGTTGGGGGACCTATTGAGCACTTAAAAATGTTAATGGACAGAATTCCCAATAAATCATGTCTACAGATCTTTATAAAAACAGTGGGGAGCTTTTAAATTGGGCCCAAGAAACAGCTTTGGCCCCACGAGGTGGGCTCAGTACAGCCTTTAAAGAAAATGGCAGATATTATATGCCACTCAGAGTCTGGAGCCTCTGATTCCCCAGCCACAAAATTCTCAGTGGGAAGTCATTCTCATAATAATAGCGATCATTTGTTAATGCCTACTGTTGAGCAAGAGATCGTGCTTAGGATTTTATATATGCTGCCTTTGATCTTGCAAGTGTCAGTTTTATTATCTTTCATTGCATAACCCTGTGACATGCCAGGTCCTGAGGCATGAAGGGACTTGTCCAAGATTGTGGGTTTTCTCCAAGCCCCTGTCTCAACTGCAGCTGTCAGATTACTAACAGCGCTTTCGTGCTTCTGGGCTTCTGCTCTCATCGTTCCTTCTGACCAGAGCACCCTCTAGCTCCCTCTCTATGGCACTGGCCAATTGATCCTTCACATCTCAGCTCTCTTGATAAAATATTTGGTCAAGGCATGTCCTTGCTCAACAGCCTCAGAACATCCCCTTTGCTATAGGATCAGGTGCATGCTCTTTAACATGGCTGACAAAGCAGGAATGGGAAGGCCTTTCCTGGTCACTTCTCCTAGTAAAAGCCCTCTCCCCTCTCCCTCCATATTCCCTATCTCTTTTCTTGCTTTGCTTTTCTCTGTTGCGTCAGTAACTGACATTATACACTTGTCTATTGGGCTGCCTTTCCCCCTCACTAGCATGTCACCCCCACCCCCTGGCAGGTCTTTTTGTCTCTTTTATCTACTGCTTTGTCCCCTGGCACATCCCCCAAATGTTGCAGAGCAGCTGTCAAAATGAGAGCAAAGGAAAGGTCGTTGGATATGATGACTGGAAGGCCAGTGGTGACCTTGGGGAGGTGGTTCTGGGCAATCAAGCCAGACCATGACAGAGGAAGTAGGGGAGTAGAAGAGGCAGTGGGTAGAATACTCTATCAAGAGTCTTGTTGTTGTTGTTAGAATACTTTCCCATTCTTATTTTACTCTACTTCTGAGCATTTGGCACAGTGGCCCACTCCCTTCATTCCTGGACACTCCATCTCATTTCTTAGATTTTTCTGTGCTGCTCTGTCTGCTTTGAGTATGACTTCTTGCTCTTCCATGACTTATGGCTTGTCATTATTCAGGTCTCATTCACATGTCCGCAGTAACCATGTTTTCCAGTTTCGGTACTTGATGCTTTGACGTCTTGTGGCCTTGCTGGATCCTGGTGGGACTGCCCATCCCTGGGTTAGCCGATTCCTAGAGATAGTAAGGACTTGCCTCAAGTATGTCTTTCAGATGCAAACCAACCAATCCAGAGCCCATACTGCCAACTACCTTTCTTATAAGGTTCTTACACCCCAGGCCACTCACTGTTCCTCTACCTTAATCACCCACGTTTCAGTACTAGACAAGTAGGATAGCTCCTATGCCCCAGAGCCCACCAAAATCATTCAAAATAACCATTTCTAAGCCTGCTTGCTCTGCCTCTTCCATTCCTTCCTGTAGAGACCACGATAGCCACAGAAACCACAGCTCTTGTCCACGTTCCCGCCCTTGCTTCTCCCTCTGCCTCCCAACTCATGCTGGTGCTTCCCCGTGTGGCCCGCCATGATGTGGTATGCCCCCTCCTCTTGAGATCTGTGAGTGCATAAGCTATCATTTCAATGGTAATCATTTCCTGATCTTCTGATCTCTTGGCCTTGCCATTCCTGACTAATCATAAAGCCTAAATTTTAAAACGATGTCATCTCCCTGGAGAGCCCTTTGCTGACCACCTGTAATTCTCAATCTCAGTGAACTTGTTGGTTTCCTTCATGGAAAGTACCCTAGATTGTAATTATTTAAACTGTGTGTTCATTTGTCTTATTATCTCTCTTCTGCCATCAGATTCTTTGAGGGTATTTTAGTCAGAGAACCAAAACCAACAGGATATATCAGCTATATCTATATATCTGTGTGTGTGCATATACTATATCTGTCATCTATCTGTCTACTATCTAGTGGAAGTTCCAGTTCAAAAGTCAGCAAGCTCAAGACCCAAGAAGGGTTGATTTTTCAGTTTGAGTCTGAAGGCAGGAAAATATAGATGCCCCAACTCAACTATCAGGCAGATAAAGTCCCCTTTTACTGAGCCTTTTGTTCTATTCAGGTTTTCTGTTGATTGGATGAGGCCCACCTACACTGGGGAAGGTTGCTCTGCTTTATCCTGAGTTTTACTGATTCAAATGTTAGTCTCATCCAGTAATACCCTCACAGAAACACTTAGAATATTGTTTGACCAGATGTCCAGGCATCTTGTGGTCCAGTCCAGTGGACACACATTAAAGAGCCAGGTCCATGCCCGCCTTGCCTGTCATTGTATCTCTGGTACCTTGCATACTGGAGTTGTTTAATAAAGCCTCTTGATTGAATGCAGAAGGGTGACATAGAGACATATGATTATTCTTTGAGAAGGGGTCTAGTTAGGTGAGGCTAGGCTATGTAACAGTGATGAATAAATCTGGAAACTCAGCAGCTTAAAACAATAAACCCTTATTTCTTATTTACACAACTCTATAGCATATTGGACAGGCCACTTCTATCTTGTGGCAATCCATCCTAACATGTAGCCTCTAAAATTGCCATAGCAGTGGCCTGGAAGTAGCTTACATCACTTCTGCCAACATTCTGTTGGTCAGCATTTCATCACGTCCCAGTCTACCAGCAAAGGGGTCTGGGAAATGTAGTCTTTCTGTGTGCCCAGGTGCCGTGAACTGCTGAGCATCATCTGCCCACGTGACACCATGAAAAGGAAGAGGGTGCCTCTGAAGAGGCTGTGAAACATTGTCATGGAGAAAACTTTCCATGAAAGAGTGAGAGCTTAGAAGCAGCCAGAGGTCTTGGGTTTGCTCTAGATCTCAGCGGCACCAAGCTTCTCTTTTTTCCAACATCCCCCAAGAGCCTAGGAGCCCAAGTTGTGAAATTTGAAGGGCATGATTCCCATCCACTTCTCCCATTGACTGGCTGTGTGGCTTTGGGCACATTGCTTGCCCCCTCTGAGCCCCAGGTTCTTCACCAGTAAGAGTGGGCATCAGTAGGGGTCTATAGAGTTGACATGGAACTGGCCGTCCCGCATGAGTTGTGCCTGGTGCGGACACCTCGCTGAGCGACTGTCGTCTTTATAGTTGTCATTTTTATCATCTTGGTAATTACTCTGAAACCTATGGAGGCACAGGTTTCTGTGCCTACCTAACCAAGTGCAAGCAGCTTCCAGGTTTTAGATTTCCAACTCCTCCCATATGGTGACCCCCGGAGGACCTCACACCTAGTTTGGAGAAGAGAGATATCCTGTGCCGGGTTTGGCCACTTCTCTGTCTTACAGGTGCCATGTGACCCTCACGGCTCCCAGCTCTAGTTAGAAGGTTAAATGCAGAGCAGCCCTTTTCCAGGGTAATAAGTTTTTAATGTAGATGCAATTAGTGAATAAGCAGTTGATTAGTTCATTATGAAAATAGTGAAAACAACACCATTTGTGGTGGCAGAAGCTCTGGGAAGACAGATGCACTCCTTTTCATTTTATCAGTTGGGTCAGAGTGCCGGGAAAGTTAACATATTTTACCATAATATTAAAGCCCTTTAACACTGAAAGGCCATTATGTGAGGGGAAAAATTTTCCCTCTCTGGGGTATTAATTAGAGAGAGAAATGTTAAAAAAAATCATAATCTCATTAAATTCCTCTCTTATAAAGCCATTTTCATAAAGAATCCTTAATGTGAAATGTGGATGGAAAAACGCAACTCTGGCTGAAGAATTTATGAAAAAACGCCAAGCAGCTGATCCATCCTTTTTAAGGGAGAGAAAAAAAAAACAACAACAAGGCATTTCATCAAATCCCTGGCTTTGGATTTCTAAAACAATTACAAGCGGCCTGGGCCAGAAGTCAGAGAGTAATGTAGTCTTGGAGGCTCCGTCTCCAGCCTCCCCCAAAACTAATGATGACAGATGATCACTCTGGGTGGAAACTTATGCTCTGTGCCCCAGCCCTGAATCACTCTCTTCTCTTGTGGTTTTCCTGAATTGGACTGGATCTCTGGCTGGTATTATAATCTAGTTCTGAATTCTTAAGCATGTACTTAAAAATATAGGCATTTAAAATATATACTCATTTGTTCATGTATTCATCCCTCTAGTAAATATCTACTGAGCTACCGGGGATGCCATATACTGTGTTAGGTGCAGGGGATATAGTAGTGGATGGAGTCGTCCTAAACTTAGATGCTTCTGGTGTAACAGAGGGGCTGTGTGTTAATCAGTACATCTCCAAGACTGGTGAGAAATTGCACGTGGGTAGAGGTAATGGATGAGGGAGGTATGCAGCTCTGAGAGAGTGACTAACAGGGCATGATGTTTGCAGGGAGGGTCAGGCAAGGCTCCCCATGAAGCAGACATGCAGAAAGGGAGGGAGCTTTACCAGGTTGGGCTGAGTGGATGAATGGTGGTATTCCTTGATGAGGAAGCAGGATTTGCAAAGGTCCTACTCAAGGAGAGAAAGAACAAAGGAAATCTCAGGAAAGGAAACGAGGCCAGGTGTCTGAGAGGGGGGAGCAGGCTGGGGTGTGGGGGAGAGATGTGAGGTGGGACAGATGGGTGGGGCTGTGCAGGACTGTCCCCTTTACCCTAAGAGACTGGAAAACCATCAGAGCATTGCAGGAGGTGACATGATCATTTTACAAATATGTGTACACACAAACACATAAGATACACTAAATAAAGATGCGTTATTAACTGCGTGATGTTGAATGAATTGCCTTTCTCTCTCTGATCCGTTCCACGTGGTTTGAATGAGGCTAATAATGGGACCTGTCTCTAGTTGTATAGTAGCTGTTATATGAAGTAATCCAAGTGCAAATGCTTCTCCTAGTGGCTGGTATGCTATATGTAGGAAACTTTTTCTTTCTAGACTTCTTTCCCTCTCCTCTCCCTCCCTCCCTCCGTCCTTCCTCCCTCCCTTTCTCTCTCCCTCCCTTGTTCCCTCCATTCTCTGCCTTCATCGGGCTAATATCTCTACTGGAGCTGGGGTGGGGGTGGAGGTGGGGGGTAGGGGGGTGGGGAACCCAACCAACCGAAGGATATACTCTGCTGCTTTTAACTTTTAGGACACTCAAGGCTATTTAAAAAAACAAAACAAAACAAAACACAGGGCTCTGCTTTGCTTATTGCACTTATTAAATTGATTAATCTGTCAGTCTGAAATGGGTGACCTTATGCCTGGTTCTGCAGAGATGACCAGGGAGTGGGAAGTCCTGAGTTGTAACACCTGTGCATCTGCACGGCCGGAAGCACATAGGAAGCCCTTACTTAAACAAACAGGTGGCCTTAGGAATAGGAGACTGCCTGGGAGCCGCCAGGTAACCCGCTGATTGCTCTTTCTCGGGGGAAGTTGTTATGGAGCCCGGCCATTAGTCACGGCATCGAATCACCATGCGGAGCCAATCTGAAGATGCACAATCATCTTGATTATGGTTTTGACTGCTCTTCCTTCTTGTGGCACCATCCATGGCCCCTCAGTCCCTTTTTTTTGTGTGTGAAATAATACTGAAAACACCATCCTTTCACCACCACCTTCATGCTGGTGAGAACAGCAGTCATTCAGCCTGCCAGCAACAATCTGAGCCTGTTTTTTTTCTCCTGCCTGTTGAGGCTCATAGAAAAGTGTTAAAAACAATCATACGACTTAATCACAATTCACTTATCCTGATGGTTTCTTTTTCTTCTTTTCTTTTTTTTTTTTCTTTTTGGTAAATAATCTTGATGTAAATTCCTGGTGGGCCATGAGAGAGGAGGCGGGTTTTAATGAACTGGTGATGAAGTGGAAATATTTTGAAATGCTGAAAAATGTATTTTGCTTGTCACCTAATTATCTGCTGCCTAATAGCACATTCCATAATATCTTACTTCCCGATCTGTTCATCTGGCAATAAAAATTCTTCCTGTGATTGCCATGTGCTCTCAAGTAAAGACCGGTGCATTAGCAATCAAACACATAACGATGCTTTAATGACCTGGTAATGTCTTTTTTTCTGGAAAGGAGAAAAGGTTTTCTTTTTTCACTGAAAATTCATTTTCTTTTCCAAGTGAATATTATTTGAAAGACAACTGTTATCAGTCAAGAGATGAACACACACACACACACACACACACACACACACACTCTTACCAAACCAGAAACAAAAGGTCGTTAAATTAGCACCAGCATTTTTTGGTTACTTTTACTTTAACAAGGCAACCTAAACGCACAGTAGTGTGGAATGCATCCCTGAAGAACAAAAAATTTTGTGTTTTGGGGCAATTTATTTTGGAAACCACACTATGGGAACGACATGTACGTGTGTGCACCACACACATATATACACCCCACATATGCATTTTCATAAGTATAGATCCCGTGTATTCTATGTGTACCATGTTTTGGGCCCTGAGCTGCATCGTCAGCGTATAAAGGACATTGCTTCCGCCCTCATAGACCTCACCATCTAGATAGTTTTTCTCAACGGGGGTAATTTTGCTGTCCTGTGTCCCTGCTCCTCACCCGGGGATGGCTGGTAAGGTCAGGAGACATTTTTGGTTGTCACAACTTTGGGAAAAAGGTGCTACTGGCATGTGGTGAATAAAGGCCAGGGTTGCTGAGACACATCCTACAATGCACAGGACGGTAGCCCCACAGCAAAGAATGTTCCAGCCCAAGATGTCAGCTATGCCACGATAAGAAACTGTGGTCTGGCATAAAAGATAAATGAAATATTCAGCACTTACGCTGGAGTCAGATAAGTGGATTCTGTGCCAGAGGAAGCTGAGAAGGCTGTCAGAGCAAAGGGCACCTAACCCAGCTTGGGAGTTCAGGGAAGACTTCTTGGAGGAGGTGATGGCTATACGGAGTCTTGAAAGGAGAAAAGACATGGACTAGAAAAGGAAATGGGAAGAAGACATTCTGGAAAAGACCATACTGACTGGGGAGCCAGAGTCATGGCAGAGCCCACAGGCTGGCTCATGGTGTGGTCTTAAATATGTCCTGTCACCTCCCTGGGCCTCTCCCCTCTGCCTTAAGGTGAGAGAGTAGGGTAGGTGATTTCCAAAGTTCTTTCTACCCCCATGTTTAGGATTCTGTGCCTCTAGCTTGCATCTATTTGCAAAATGCAGTATTCAATTTCTGCTTGGTTTTATTTTTGTTATTTTCATGGTGGGGCCTTCTCATGTGATGACTTCCAGCCTCCTGTTTATTTACCAACAACAAATGACTTCCTCTGGGCTCAGCTTAGTGCTGGGTACTGAGAACACAGATATTCCTCCTCCTTCTCCTCCTCATGCAACTGAAAATCTGGTCCCCAAATTTGCTCATAGAAGCTCCCCTCCATCATTGTCACGACCCTTGAGCATCCCCTGGGAGTTGAAGCGCTGGGAGTCCATTGGTGCCTTTTCTTTTCCTTGGGCAGTGGTCCTAGGAGAGATGGTGGTGACCTGCTTTAGAGCGGGGGGCATGGAAATAGAACTGGGGCAGAGATGGGGGACCACGAAATTTGAGGGATGCTTATAAGAAAGATATAACAGGACTCGGTCAGTTATTGGGACTGTGAGGGATGAAGTGATGGTGTCCAGGACGAAACCTGGGGCTTTGACCTGAGCAGTGGGTGAATGGCCTGCTCTTGGAAGAGGCAAGGCATAGAAAGAAGAAGCTGGTTTCATATGAAAATGGTGCTCCAAATCCCTCTGTCTTCCTGGTAACAGAGCCAGGCAGGCCTGTGGGAATGTGAGAGGTATGAAGTAGATTCCTTTCCTATCTGTAGATCGAGGCAGCTGAGATAGGAAAATGAAGACCCTTCCTGAGGGAAGAAAGCTGCATTATGCCCCATATTCCTTCGCTTCCTGACACCGGTGACAGATCTTGACCAGGACACGGGAAATCCGTGACTGGGTCCTGGTGCTCAGCCAGGGGTTGGGGGCACCCGAAAGGACTCAGATTTGGAATGAAATAATCTGAACTCGGTTCCAGATCTTTCTGTGGGGTTCTCTTTCTCGGGGTCCACTTCTCCCCTTTCCCAAAGGGGGGTGATTCTTCCCGTGTCCAGGGATGCTGTGAGGAGTGGGGGATAAAAGTACTTTGGAGGCTGGAAAGTTCTGGGATTTGGGTGAGATGTGCCCAGTGGTAGGCTCTGAGGTGGGCAGACTCAGGCTCACTCACCTTCATCCCCAGCCAGGCAGAAGGTGAGGGTTCCATGTGACCCATGAGAGAGGTGGGGCTGCTTACAAGTAACTCTCCAGCTAGTCTGAAAGGGACTTGGATAGTTCCAGTGTTTCTCAGCAGGGGCTCTGTCAGCATGTTGGGTGGGATGAATCCCCGTATGGGACCCCACACACTGCCAAGCATTTAGCCACAATGCCAGAGGTATCCCTTTATCATCTGACCAGTAGAAAATGGCCTCTCTCCCAGACTTGCTCATCTTTCCAAGTGTGGTTGGAACTTCATGTATAAGGAAACCAAGCAAGAGGGAGCAACTAACTGAGCGCACAGCATATCGCTGTCAGGTGCATAACTGGGATTTGAACGGAGGTAGTATATTCTTATTCTCAGTCTCTCCGAATGTAAATATACGTGTGTGTGTGTATATATATATTATATATAAATTATAATTTATATATATTATAAAAATTATAGATATAATATATAATATATAATATATATTTATAAAATATATATAAATATAAATATAAAATATATATTTTTATATTTGTAATATATCTTTAATTTTTATATTTATAACTTGTATATTTATGTTTTTATTATGTATGTTATATAATATATAACATACATTATATATTATATAATTTACAAAGTATGTTTATGTATTTGTTTATGTATCTAACACACATCTCTTTTTTTTAAAAGATTTTATTTATTTGACAGAGAGAGACATAGCGAGAGAGGGAACACAAGCAGGGGGAGTGGGAGAGGGAGAAGCAGGCTTCCCGTGCAGCAGGGAGCTCGATGCGGGGCTCCATCCCAGGACCCTGGGGTCATGACCTGAGCTGAAGGCAGACGCTTAATGACTGAGCCACCCTGGCACCCCGTAACACACATCTTTATATTATGTTATATATTATATATAATATACAAGCTTTGTAAATTATATAATATATATTATATAAATTAATATAATATATATTATAAAATATGTAATTATATATAATTTACATTTAATTTATATCATATATATACGATATAAATTGTACCCTATTATATAATTTACAAAGTATGTTTATGTACTTGTTTATATATTTGCTTGTTTATATATTTATAACTCACATATATTTATATTTTTATATTTATAAAATATATATTATATATTTATAAAATATATATTTACATTTACTTTTATTTTTATAATGTTTGTATTTATATATTTATATTTGTTTATACATATAATGCTTATATTTATAATTTAGCTTAGTCTCTGCTTTATGTTCATATTTGGCCTCACGTTAAAAACTTACGTTGGCCAATTAAGATGTCCTTACTCCACCTCCCCGCTTGTGCCTATAATTGCATCTAAATTGAGAGGGGCTAACCCCGTGTCCAGGCATATTTGGGGCCCCAGTCTGGCCTGTAGTTGTCACCTGCACTGGTGCGTGGCTCACATGAGGGACCCGTCCTTACATGGGCAGAGGTGCCCATCTTCTTCTTCGTCTCTGGTCATAGAGTTCATGCCAGGCCTGCTGCTATGCCTGTTTGTCATCCTGACACCAGGGTCTGTCCGGAGTCCCACAGTCTCCCTTCAGGACCCAAATCTTAACCAGTACCGTCTGTGTTCAGTGGTCTCATGCCCGCCTGGGGCCAAGTGCTACTCACAGACTCAGGGAGGCTGTGCCACAGGCAGCCAGACGGGCTCATGAACATGGACCCACACCAGGGGTTCTGAATTTAGCCCAAGATTGGCCCCCTCCCACTGACGGACCTAGTGGTTCTGGTTGCATCTGTGAGCTGGGTTTTGACTCACCACTATTTTTTTTCACAAGTGAAATATAATTGCAGGCTTATTGTTATATTATAATCTCACATGGAGGAGTGGGTGGTAGGGTGGGCTGAGGCTCAAGACAGATAATGGCCTTAGAGGGCTGCAGTTCTGGGATCACCCACATCTCTTTTCCCTGTTTTTCTTTTTGAGGCAAAAACTTAAGTCATGATGTTGACTCGGTGTTACTCATCCATGTGGTTACTCTGAGGCTGGGGAGGACTCACAACTCCAATTATAGACTGTGCCAGCCTTTGATTTTTGAGGACCCAGGGCTGGGAGCCTGCTCATTGGCTGCCTGGGGAAAACCAGATTCTTTCTGCATTTCCTATTCCCTGCTCAGCCACCAGCTGGGAATCTCTCTGATCTGGGGCCAACCCTTGATATGCTTGGAGATCTGAGCGGCAGAGATCCATATATTGTTTCCACCATGAGCAGCATACAGGACCCCGTCCCCAAGAATCCGCGCTCACAGCAGCTCACTTACTTCCTCTCTTACCTTGCCTTTTCTTCCCCTGTGGCTCAGAATCCCTATTATCTTCTGGACCAGAGACAAAAATACAAAGCTCAGCAAATGCTTGTCCTTATCAGTACAAGCTCAAAAACCTGGAACCTGACTCTTCGGTTGTCTGATGCCATGGTTCAAACTCTTCCCTGAGCCTCTGGCTGTGCTACGGCTATCTGCCCGATGGGGAAAGGTCAGTGTGTTAGAAGAAGTATGGAGGGAGGAACACAGCAGTCAGTTCTTCATAATATCCCACAACACATGAATTGGGCACAACTAGTACCCAATACTTTTCCTTAAAAAACTGACATGATTTGTATATATATACACACACACACTCATGTGATTTCCTTTTGCCTACTATCTATCTTTCCCACTAAACCATGAGCTCCCAGAGGCAGGATCGAGGTCCATTTTTTCACTGATGTATTCCCAATGCCTGGGATGATGCGTTGCGCATAGAGGCATTCCAAAAATATCTACTGTATGGGTGAACGAATGTGGTCAGATGTATTCTGAGGTTCTAGAGGGACAAAGAGACTCTTGAAGAACAAATGGGAGCATGGTGAAGAGAACTGGGATATTTTATTCTCATGTTGCTCAGAGCATCTCCTCCACCCACAGGGTTGGTAGAAGTTGGGTCAGGTGTGTCTGTGTGGAGAGAGAAGCAGTCTAGAATTCTGGAGAGTTGACTCTCATCCTGGTACTAAAGCATATGCACTGAGTGATGATGGCCAAGGCTCTATCCCCTTTTTAGGTCTTGTTTTTGGTTTTGGTTTTTGTTTTTCATCTGTAAAACCTTTGAAGGGACTGGTAGAGTCTTCAAGGTATGCTGTTCTACAGTCTCCTAAGGAAGTTTTTGCCTCCTGTCTTGGGCCTCACACTTACAAGCTGCTTCCTCCAATCACTCTCCTATCTCCTGACACAGCAGATGGAGCTGGTGCCCGCCCACGACTGACAGATGAGCCTCATTTACAGCCCTCAACATTTAACCACTTGGCTATTTGGCAGAGTCATCTAGCTCTGAGACACTGGGGGAGCCCTCCTTGTCCTGAGCAACACAGACAACTTCCCACTCCCGTGCCTTTGTCTATGCCAGGGGCCTGGGAGTATGGAACCTAGAAGCCAGCCTCCTACCACCCGTCAAAGGGGCTCCGCAGAGAAGCCATATTTGAGCCTAGCAATATTGCCCAGAGACCAAAAGATGATGAGACAGTGTCTCAGACAAACATTAGCTAGCTTGACCGATTTCCAGGTCACAGAAGTTTGGAGCCGGGGTGGAGTACACCTAAGCCAGAGGCAGCCTGCCCATAGGCTAATCTGTGTTCTCAGAGTGAAAAAGATGAACTGATCAGATGAGATCCCCAACAACCAAATGTTTGGGAATGGAAGACAGACTGAGCCATCCTTATGGATTGAGAATTAACAACAGGGCACAGAGCACTGTGTAGAATGCAGAATCCCACATCTCAGGAAGCAAGTTTGGGCAAACAGTCTCCTTTTCAGACGCAAAGTTATTTTTGCTGCAAGAGACACCTGTTGGAGTCATAGAGTCAATTGGGGTAACATCTGGAACCTTGCAGGCAGTGTTAGTTCCACCATCTTTTTCATCCAGAAACATGTCCTGAGCAGTTTCCGTGGTCCAGCCATTGTGCTGCGTGCTGGCATTAAACCGGTAAGCAGATTAGATTTGGTGACTGCACATTTAGTGGAGGACATAGGTATCAGTTAAATAACCATTCAAGGAAATATATTTTTATGAACTGTGATTACAGAGAGAAAGGATATTGTTATTGTTGTTAGTAGTAGTATCATCATCATTACTATTATGTAAGGGCCAGATTTATGTAGAGGAGGCTCAAGAAAGCCTTCCCTAAAAAAGTAGATATAAGCGGAGTCCAAAAAGACGAACCAGAAATTAGAAGAAGAGAGAGCGTTCTAAGCAAAAGCAAAAGGGAAGAATATGTGTGAAGGCTCTGAGTGGGGAAAGGACTTGTGTATGAGAAGGTCCCAATGAGGGCCAGTGCAGCTGAGGTGGGTAGAGAGTGGCAGGGAGCCAGTCGCTGGCTTGGTGGGCAGCTGCAGGTCATGCATGACCTCCTTGTAGATTTTGTAGTCTTTTCTCCTTTCAAGACTCAGTATAGCCATCACCTCCTCCTTGTGGATTTTGAGTTTACCCAAAAGTGCAGTGGGAATTGATTAAAGGATTTCAAGCAGGGGGTGATGTGATAGCATGTGTGAAGATTGCCCAGACTTGTGAGTGGTTAATGGACCGGAAGGGCTGGGGGGAGGAAATGAGGCATCTCAGTAGGAGGACCCAGGTAGGAGACAATGGTGTTTTGGTCTAGAGAGGGGGTGGAGAACATGGAGAAGGGGCAGGGGAATATCTGTGAAATACTTTGAAGGGAGAATCAAAAAAGACACAACCTTCAAAATTCCCTGGAGATGAGGGGTCAGGGAGCATATTTCATGTAGAATTACCCTGAGGGAACCGGCTAGGAGGAGGAATGGCCATTAGGTGGGGAGTTCAACAGAAGCTTTGCCCCAAGCTCTGAGTAATAAGTATGGTGTATAACTGCCATGGGGGTATTAGGGGTTTGGGATGGGGGTGCAAGAAACTTCACCAGGGACAGTGGTGACTGGAAGCTATGTAGTGGTGGTGCATCCAGCAAGCTCAGAGAGAACATGTCAAAAATGAATCAGTCTGAGACATCCTGAGTTCTCTTTCATCCCAAGGTAAAAGTTTTCCACCTGACTTGGCTCTAGTATCTCTAATTTGTTTACCCTTGTGAGTCCATTTTAAACCAGATGTATCTTTTTAAAGATTTATTTATTTATTTTGGGGGTGGGTCAGAGGGAGAAGGTGAGAGAGAGAATCTCAAGCAGACTGCCTGCTGAGCTCAGAGCCCAACATGGGGCTCAATCCCACGACCCTGAGATCATGATCTGAGTCAAGATCAAGAGTCGGACACTTATTTTTTTTATCAAGATTTTATTTATTGGAGAGAGAGAGAGAGTGCACAAGCGAGGGGAGTGGCAGGCAGAGGGAGAAGCAAGCTCCCCACTGAGCAAGGAGCCCGATGCGGGACTCAATCCCAGGACCCTGGGATCATGACCTGAGCTGAAGGTAGACGCTTAACTGACTGAGCCACCCAGGCGCCCCATTTTCACCAGGTATTTTTGAGGATGGGCACTCCCTATGAAATAACTATTATTCCTCTCATTTTAGAGTTGAGGAAAGGCAGGATCAGGGAGTTTAAGTCACCCACCCCAGATCACACAGCCAGAAGTCCAAGTCCAGAGCTCCCTATACAAAAGCTTCTTCTTCCCCATTGGTTTAAAATATTTAGCTGAAAGAAGATCCCTCCATTCCTTGTTTGTTCTGTGTCCACATCTCTTGCCTCGTCCCCTTGTTTCTCCCTAAGTCTCAGCCTATCCGCTACTGGTGATAGTGACAGGGTGGGTTTATAACACTGAGTCAAGGTGTGAGAATCCTGTTTTTCTTCTCATGGCCCCAGCTGTAGCAAATGTTAGGGGCTGAAAATTAAATTTCATCTAATTTCCCATGAAGTTAGAAATAGATGTTATTTTAAAGAAATGCAAATTTCGTATTTTCACATCTACAAACTAAGATGTTTTTAATGCCTTGCTGTGTACTGAATCATCCCACAACTCAGCAGCTTGAAACAAAAACAATCATTTTACGGTCGTCCATAGTTCTAGAGGTTGACTCTGCCCAGCTGGTTGGTACTCATTCCGGGTGTCTTATGTAGTTGTGTTCAGATGGTGGCTGAGGCAGATGTCATCTTGAACTTTCTTTATGCACATATCTGGCAATGGACTCTGGCTGCCAGCTAGAACCTTGGTTGGAACTGTCAGCTGAAACATCTACACATGGCCTCTATAGGTAGCCCTGGGCTTCCTCACAGCATGGCAGCTGAGTTCCACGAGCTGACGTCCCAAGAAAGCAAGCAGAATTGCCTGGAATTTTGTGATGAGGCTATGGAACTCACAGAGCAATCACTTTTGCCTGACGCTATTGGCAGGAGCAATCACAAAGATCTTCTGAGGGTTCAGCAGTAGGGAATACAGCAGAGATACCCCACTAGATGGGAGAAGTGCCAACATTGTATTATAAAAAGAGTAAATGGACTGTAGAGATATTGTCGTGACCATCTTTAGAAAATGTAACCCGCCACAGATGATAGGAAGTGAAGAGTAGAATGAAACACATTAGTTGAAAGTGCTCACATTATGTGTGTGTACTCGCAACTGAACACTTTCACTGCAGTGCTAGTGGTTGTGAACACTTTCATTGCAACATAATTCATGTCTAGTGCCATAAGGGAAGGCAGAGTAAAAAGAAAGAACTCTTCCCCATATATTTGCTGCTCCAGCTGCTCTATAACCTCTACAATGCTTTTCCATCATTCTTTACCTTTTTCTTACTGTTTCTTCTGACAGGAATCTTCTCCCAGTGGAGAGCTGGCAGGTTCTAAGAAGCCTATCCTCAGTCCTCCGGATAGAATTAAGGCTCTGTGAAGTTCCTCATCTCAGTTTCAACAACTGTGCCCTTCTTTTTGGAAGAACTCTCTTTGGTTCTTTTTGCATAAATACCTGTTCTTGTTTCATGTGTACCGTATCCTTCCTCTCTTTGAGAATATTAAGTACCCTTATTTTAAAGTCCTGACCTAATGGCTTTATTGGTTCTATATCCTTGGATTTACGTCATTCTACTTTTTGAGATTATCTTTTCTATTTCGTAGTGTTGGTCTTTCCATGGGTTTGGCGAGTCTGGATTGGGTACTCATCTCCGTGGTTGGGATTCCTTGTTAGATTGTCTGCTGGGTTTGTTAGTACCGTCTTCCTGGGGGAGGGATGGACACGGGACTGGGGGTCCTTGCAGTTCCTTAGCCACATCCATGCTCCATGCAGAGGGGGTGAGGGAAGTGCTTAGGCAGATGGTCTTCTGGGTGGCGGCGATTCCTCCTGAGCACCCCCATCTACTTGGGGTATTGCTCTGTCTATCCAACCTAAGATTTCTCAATCATGGCAGTTGCCTCGCTAACCTGAGAAGCCCGAGGGTTTGGGGAGAGGCAGGATGGCTTGGGTTCTACTCCTCTAGCAACTGCCATTGCAGCACAAAACCAATAACTTGTCGGTGTCCTGAGCCCCTCCTGTTTCCACTACCTCTGGGATGTTTGAACCCATCTTCTGCAGCCGTGTTCTCTGGTTTGGATCCTGCCCTTTGGATTTCTTTTTTAATCTAATCCCATTTTGGCCCCGCATTTCAGAGATTCCTCACAGTTTCTGCTCTGCCAGCAGAACTTTTTGTTGCTAAGCAGGGTAATGTCTTTACATTTTTTTTTAAGATTTTATTTATTTATTCATGAGAGACACAGAGAGAGAGAGAGAGAGAGAGAGAGAGAGAGAGGCAGAGGGAGAAGCAGGCTCCCAAAGAGCAGGGAGCCTGATGCGGGGCTCGATCCCAGGACCCTGGGATCATGACCTGAGCCGAAGGCAGACGCCTAACCATCTGAGCCGCCCAGGCGCCCTTTACATATTTTTAAAAAATTATTTAAATTTACTTTATAATTTATATACAGCAAAAATGATTCTTTTTGGTGAACAGTTCTGTGAATTTTGACAAATGTGTGGAGTCATGTCATTATTACCACAATCAAGACCCATGATGGCTCCATCCTCCTACCTCACCTCCAGATTCCTTGGGCCGTCCCTTGGCAGCCAACTCCTCATCTCACAACCACAGACCTGTTTTCTGTTCCCATAGCTTTGCTTTTTCTAAAATGTTATATACATGGAATCGTATAGTATCTGGCATTTTGAGTCTGCCTTCTTTCACTTAGCATGATGTGCATATTAAAAAATCTCTTCCTCTGTCCTCAGTGCTATTCCATTGCATGGATGTAGCTTGTTTATCAGTTTCACCAACTGAAGGACATTTGGTTTGTTCTGAGTTTGGGGCGATTATGAATGAATCCACTTTAAACATCACACAGGCTTCTGTGTGCACATAAGTTTTCATTTCTTTTGATTAAATACCTGGGAGTGGGATTGTAGAGTCTGATTCTCAGCATATGTTTAACTTTTAAAAGAAACCGTTATACATCTTTTTCCAAAGGGGTTGTAACATTTTGCGTTCCTAGGAGCAGTGCATGAGAGTTTCGGTTGCTTCACATCCTTGCCAGGATTTGGCATCGTCAGGCTTTTAATTTTTCTTTTGTTTTTGCTATTCTTCTAGATAGGTAGCAATATCTCATTGTGGTTTCCTTTTGCGATTTTAAGGGTTTTTGTTTGTTTGTTTGTTTGTTTTCGATCTTGATAGTACTTTTTAGGAATTTGGTATAGGTTGGGTTACTATAAGGTAATTTTTATCTTGAAACAGAGATTGTCTCAGATCACTGCAGGTACTTGTAATTTTACGTGTATTACAGGGAAGTCATTTACCTGTCCGTCCCTGCGCCACCCCCCCCACCCCCCGGAAGGACTATGATCTTTTCAAGGGCAGCAGTAGGTCTTATCCGTTTGTCTTTCCCCCATACACAGAAAGATGCCTGGCCTAGGATTGGCACATGGTTGATCATTTGATAAGTGGGTTATTCATTGAATGAATTTGCTCAACCTGCAATTAGAAAGGATTTGGTTTAATCAACAATCACCACTTGGAGCATTCTCAGAGGATAAAAATGGTTAGGTTGTTTTTATTGGGGCTTGAATGTCTTTAAAATGTGGAAATATTATGGGGAGAAAGACTTAACATTACAGAGTCTTACATGTGCCAAATATTAAGGTCAGTGCTTTCCAGACGTGTCTCATTTTATCCTATTCTGGACTCTGTTGTAGCTCATCAGCTAGTATGGAGAAAGAAGCATTGGTTTTGGATGAAGCTGACTTTGTCTCTGCTGTTTGTGACCTTGAATACGTGGTTCAGAGCCTCTTTTTGCCTCAATTTTTCTCATCTGCAAATTGTGCACAACAACGCCTAGCTTACAGAATTAGGCCTCGGGTAAAGCACTTGGCACGTGCATTTGATTTTCAAATTTTGGCAAAGAATGCATAACATAAAATTTACTATCTTAACCATTTCTAAATGTACAATTCAGTCACATTAAGTATATTAACGTTGTTGTGCGACCGGTTTCCGGAACTTCTTCATCTTGCAAAATTGAAACTGTCAACCCATTAAACACCAGCTCCCCATTCCTGTCCCCCACCCCCATCCCAGCCCCTGGCAGCCACCTCCCCCATTTCATATGCAGTGAACCAGAGGCACCAGAGCTCCCTCAATTTTCTTAAGACCTCATCGCTTATACATTATTGCTGGGGCAGGATTTGAACCCGTGTCTCCTGTCTCTAAATGACCTATTCTCTCTCCATAACCTCACTTGGCTCTCACATGCTCCTCAAGAGGGGGGATTGGCATCCTAAATCACAGGGGAAGCTATTTAGAGAATGTTGGAAGATATGGAAAATGGGCAAAGACATGCTTGTATCTGTCACTGTGAACTTCAGCCGTCCTCTATGTGACAAGCCCTTAAAATGGACTCTCAAAGCTAAGTGGGGGAGATTTGCACCCCAATTCAAGTGGGCTCTTTGGGAGACAAAGTGTATGGGTGATAGGAAATCAGTGAGTACTCTCCTCCATGCATTCGTTCTGTGAAGCTTCAACCAAAGCAGGAGCTGAAGGTCTTTTTGGTGCACACTGAAAATTTCCTTAAGCAACAAGTCACTGGCTGTCTGAGAGTCCTCCAACCCCTGTGTAGAATCATTTCTACTCGAGACTTGGTATAGGATATATTGCAGCCTCCATCCGTGCAGTATCTGCGTTGTGTTACCACCTGAAGGATACATACCCGAGCAGCATAGAGCATCCCTGGTGTTTGGTTAAGCTGAGCCCAGTTCCCTCATTTGTTTTATTGCTCTGCTTTTCTGTTGTTGTCGTTTGCTGTCCCAGGCATCAAATTGTCCAGAAACAAAATACTTAGCCAGGGCACATATAGTCCAAAAAGAAAACAAAACAAAACAAGTTTCAGAGCATCAAAAATGGCTGTTGCTAAGCCAACCCATATAATGCATTTTTTCTTAGCGAAAAACCTGACTTTTACGTAAAGCTCCTTGCATATTGCCTGTCACATAGCAGGTACCTGAAAAAATGGTCTTTTTTTTTTTTCCTCCGCATCCTCTCCTGTGTGTTAGTTAGAATTCAGTTCCATGGAGGAAGCTCTGGGAACTGGGAACGGAGGGGTGGAGGAGATTGAACATATTCCCTGACCTCAGCGGTATGGGAAAACAGGCATTGGGAATAAATAGAAGTATTTCTGTGGCTAAAGAAGCAAACTGAATCCTGTCCCTCTCGAATTGATACACTGAAGTCCTAATGCTCAGTGCCCCAGAATGTGACCATATTTGGGGATTGGGTTGTTGGCAGATGTAAATTAGTTAAGTGGAGGTCATACTAGAGTAGGGTGGGCCCCAATCCGGTATAACCAATGTCCTTATAAAAAAGGGGAATTTAGACACAGACATGCTTGTAAAGAGAACGCCATGTGAGGATGGAGGCAGATATTGGGGTGATCCTTCCACCAGCTCAGGAATGCCAAAGATTGCCCGCAAACCACCAGAGGCTAGGAGAGAGGCATAGGAACACATTTTCCCTCACCACCTTAGAAGGAACCGATTCTACCAACACTTTGATCTTAGCCTTCCAGCCCCTAGAACTGTAAGATGATACATTTCTGTTATTAAAAGCCCCCCTCTGTGGTTATGGCAGCCCTAGCAGATGCTGGGCTGAGGTGCAGAAGTATTTAGGGGAGGAGAGGGTGAGGAAGGTCCCCTGGAGGGTATGATGTATAAGCTGACCCTGGAAAGATGATTCAGAGTCAGCTTGGGAAAGATGTAGGAGAAAAAGGGAAGCATTTTGCAGAAGAAAATAGTATTTTTACCTATGGCTAATTGTTACTTTCCAACTTATTCTAACAAGCTTGGGTATCTAGTTTCTAATCCCACAACACATTTGGACTGATAATAATGAAAGCCAAGAGGACAGGCTGCTGCTTACCACGCAGCTAATAAAGGACTAACCATGATGGAGGGGAAAAGAAAAGTGCCAAGTAGATGGCATTGGGGGGAAGGGGGTGCATGGGAAGGAGAAGAGGACAAGGGGCAGGAAAGAAGCGTTCAGGCCACACTGGGCTATCAAGGGACGGGGCATCCAAGCAGTGGTAGATGGGCTCATGACCTTGACTTTGGGGAGATGGCCTCTGTGCACACAAGACAGCCTTTGGTATTTACAATGACGATGCTGAGCCTTCAGTGGAGAGTTAACCCACCTTGAAGATGTCCCATTTCAGAAGGGATGCCAATAAATGGGCGTTTCTTGAACATGCTCACGATGCTTCTTCCAATTAAAATCGTCCTCTGTTACTGTCTTTGATAATCTCTCTTTCTCAGAACGTAGATGAAGAAGCTCTCCTACCTTCTAACACTGGGTGAGGCACAGTGTCCCTTGTGCCGTCACAGGACTCTGTGTTTTGCTGTATCACGGCACTAACTACACCGGTCTTAAGGGTTCTCCACATCCCCGGCGTGACCCTTAGTCAGTTTCCTGTCCTAGACTATCATCTCCTTGGGGCACAACCTGAGACTTGAAATGAATCTCTGCCCCCCGCCCCAGAGCCTGCATAAAAACTGGCCAGAAGTGAACATTAAATAAATATATAACAACTCCAGTTTTAAAATATTCCCATCCTAAATGGTCAAAATAAAAAAAAAATGTTTTGCATGCTTAGAGATATAAACCCATGGGTAACACAAATGCCTCATTTACCAAAGGTTTTACAATGATATATGTGCATTTTTTGCTCCATTGCAAATCCTTGCTGGTCCCTCTGCCACCAAGATTCAATAAGATGGATTTAATTCTCTTTCTACATAAACCTTTTCTGGTGAGAGCCTAGCCTGCTCTGTTCTCTTTCGACAAATTCAGGGTAATTTTGAGTTGGATTTGATTTTTTTTTTTTTTTTTGCTTGCTTGTGGCCAGAGGAAAAAATCTACATGGTGTTTCAAACTATAATTTTCAGGTTTTCTCTTTCAAAGGATACTGGGCACAAAGGTTTGGAAAGGATAGAAAGGAACACAGAGCTAAAAGCCAGAGCTTTGCTATGATTTCTGTACATGTATTCTCTTTTTTGTTGTTGTTGAGAATTAACCAGTGCTACGGGCCCCTGCAGAAACATCTCCTCCCTATTCTCTCTCATTTGTCCTGTTCTGAGACAACTGAATGATCTGGAATATGTCCAAGAATCCCGAGTCCAGGGAGGGCCTTAGGAAAACCTCTCACTCTCTTTTCGTGGCCACCCCATCCTGTCATTTTTGCTTCCTGGACAACTGCAGGCAATAACGGTTTGGTTATACTGTCTCGGATGGTTACTCTGTTTCAGGCGGGATGCTGAGCACTGTGTACATGCTCCAAATCTCATAGCACACCTCCGCCCCCCGCCCCAGAGGAAGCTGCTATGTCCCCATGTTAGAGCTGAAGACTGAGGCTCAGGCAGGTGTTATCACTGATATACCCCAAGATGTTATTGGCAAAGGGAAGAGCCAGAATTTGAATCCAGAACTGACTGAGTCAAAATTCCATTTTTACTTCATTATGTCATGGCAGATGCTGCTGCTTGTGGCTCTGGGACCACTCTGTGGCAGCGAAGGTGTGCCATCAGGCACGGAGAGTATGTTGGGGAGAGTGGGCCTGGAGAAACCTGGGCAGGACCAACATGGCCTCGCCGTCCGGGCAACCTCTTGGGTGTTGAAAAAATGGGAAAATTTGTTGAGTTCCTCTAATTAGTAGGTGGTGCAAGAGCTAAGACTTGTCCACCAAGCAGAATGTCTGGCACACCGCAGATGCTCAAATATATGAGGAGGAATGGATGGGTGAGCAAGATGGAGAGGTCAGAGCACAGGTGCATTCCACAAGGCAGTAAGGGATTCTCAGGATGGGGGCCGGGGGGAGGCCCGCTCGTTCCCTCGGTTGTAACAGTAAGTTCTGTTCTCTGGATGAAAAAGGAAACAAGAAGACATAGATCTGGCCAGTGGTTTACTGATCTGAGTGGGAAATTTTATAAGAAGGAATATACTCAAGACAGAAGTACATAGAGGACGCTCAATGCCGAGCCTCCAGTTTCTTCCTGTCCTTGCTACAGGCTGCTTAACTTAGTGGAGGAAACACCTGTTTTGCCATCAGACAAACCTGGGATCGAATCCTGACAGTTACTAACATGCTGTGTGACTTTGGGCAAGCACCTCAACCTCTCTGGGCTTCGATTTCCTTATATGTAAATTAGGACTGTGATACTTAAATAGGGTTTTTGTTTTTGTTTTTGTTTTTTAATATGGTTAATGTGGTTTTCTATTTGGCCTTTCTGAGTTTGTGACTTTTGTCTGAGTTGGCGCATGCTAACCATCTGCTTGGGAGAGAAAGGAGAGTAGAATAAAGTGAAAGGAAACACTTTCTGCCACCGCGTGGAACCCACTGCCCGACAATGAGAGGTCCTGTAGCAGGATTCCTACTTTGAGGCCATCTGGTATATGTGGGTCCTTGAGGAAGATCAACTGGGCAATCTGGTAGTCGGGTCATACCACTTCGTGTCTTAACTGGCTGAGCTACCCCCTGACAGCTCAGAGCTTCTTCACTTTGAGTGTCTCCCAGAGTTCCAAACACAGCAGTGAGATGAGAGATCCCTGCCCTCAGCATTTCCCTCACCCATCATTCTCCCCAATCAAAGAGGGAAAGTCAAATGACATTCCTTCAGCTCGCTCTCTCTCTCCTTGTCATTTTCTCATTTCCCTAGAATCAGAGGAGGATGGCTTCCCATCCTTTTGCTTCCCTGGCCCACCCTTGACAAAAACTCTGTGGTCTTGCCTACCCAGTCCGGTCCTCGATATGCTAAAGAATGGAGAGAAAGGTATGGGAGGGGTCCTCAAAAAGTTAAAAATAGAACTACCTGCGATCCAGTAGTCGCACTATTGGGTATTTAAAAGACATACACTAATTCAAAGGGATTCATGCACCCCGATGTTTATAGTAGCATTATCTACAACAGCCAAATTATGGAAGCAGTCTCAGTGTCCATCGTTAGGTGAATGGATAAAGAAGATGTGGTATATATATATACACAATGGAAGATTACTCAGCCATCAGAAAGAACGAAATCTTGCCATTTGCAACATGGATGGAGCTAGAGAGTATAATGCTAAGTGAAATAAGTCAGTCAGAGAAAGACAAATACCATGATTTCACTTACATGTGGAATTTAAGAAACAACTCCTGCCCCCCCCCCAAAAAAAAGACCAAAGGAAAAAAGAGAGAGACAAATCAAGAAACAGACTCTCCACTATAGAGAACACACTGACGGTTATCAGAGGGGAGTTGGGTGGGGGGATGGGTGAAATAGGTGATGGGGAATAAGGAGTGCACTTGTGATGAGCATTGGGTGATATGTTGAATGATATGAATGAATTAGGAATTGTTGAATCACTACATTATACATCTGAAACTAATATAGCACTATGTTAACCTACTGGAATTTAAAATCTAAAAAAAAAAGAGAGAAAGGAATTAAAAAAAAAACTTTCCAAAGTCAGTCATGTGACTTAAAATTGTATTATTGTCTGGCTGCAAAATAATTTTTTGAATGTCAGAAGTTTGAATTTAACTCCCTTAGAGCCAATAAGGAAGTGGCCAAGAGCACAAATTCCCGAGTCAGAAGGCTAGGTCCAAAGTGTAGCTCTGCTATATGCAAGTGGTATAAGTTTGGGCAAGTTACAAAGCCTCTCTGTGCCTTGATTTCTTCCTCTGCAAAATGGGGTTAATAATAGTATCTCATAGAGATTCTTGGAATGATGGGATTAGTTCTTATACAGAATAGTGCCTGGTACCTAATAACACTTCTTTGTGTATTATGTATATAAGTGTGTCTTCACCATCTTCATCATTAACTAATTAATATCACCATCATCATTTTTCTTTGTGTTCCTTCTGTAATAAATCCTAATTCCCCAGCCTTACCCAGACATGTGAATGTCATGCCCATCACGTATGTAGGAAGACAGAAGAGAAAAACACATTAATAATTTGAAAAATCCATTGTCCTCAAGACTGTGCTCTAGGTGATAAAGTTGTTTCCCATGGGGATCTGGGGTAATAATTCTGATATCGATAGACATGTATTCTGGACTTAACAACTGAGTGAACGGATAGTGGATATTGGGAGCCATGTTTCTTATTGTTAGAGTAAGAGCTTACAAATAAGCAAGAGGAGGAGCCTAGAATGATCCATGTGATTAGAGTTAGAGATAGCAGGATGAACTCATGTTTAGCTTAAGGTAGATACAGATGGTTGCATATACAAATATTTGTAGACACCTGTACATATGAATTAGTACACACACATAGATTTCCTTACTCTGTCAGCAGAGAGAGACCAGAAGCAATGAGCACACCCAGCACCCAGATCTTAGTTGCTAACACAATTCTACAATAAAAAGAACCAAGGCTCTTTGGAGAGATGGCTGATTCTAGCACTGGACAGGGAATATACAAGATGAACCCAGAGCATCTTGTATCACTAGAGAGCAAGGAGGCTCTGAAAAAGGGGCCATAGGAGCCAACTGGAAGTTTCCAATGGTCAAACCTGGAACATTTTGAGAAAAAACAAAATAAAATAGTATTGGTTTATAACCCAAAGTAATAAAATACGTGTCTGTGTGTCCACAGTGATAAAAATAAATGGTTGAATAATTAAGTGGAGATAAAGAGACAAATCTCCCATGAAGAAGAATTCTAAATAATTTACATAGAAACTCTATACTGAAAGGGGTGGAACATAACTCCTTGATCTTTAAGTATGGGTTGTGCAGAGTGGCTTAAAGAGTATGGCATGGAAAGAGAAAAAATAATAGAATACTTTTTCAGTGGAGAAACTTGACAGACACTACCTCAGGCAGGTGATGAAGGTTAACATCAACAGTGATAAAGCATCATAGTATGTATCCCTGATGGGTGATGATGAGAATGTCACTTTACAGTTCTCCTCACCCAAACCCATAACCTCAGTATAGTCAAGAGAAAAACATCAGACAAATTCCACTCAAGGGCCATTCTACACAATACCTGGCTGGCAGTCCTCGAAACTGTCAAAATCATCAAAAACAACAAAAGTCTAAGAAACTAACAGCCAAGAGATACCTAAGGAAAGGTGATGACTACATTTAATGTGGTAATTGGATGAGATTCTGGAACAGGAAAAGGACATTAGGTCAAAGCTGGGGAAACCTGAATAAATTGTGGACTTCTGTTGATAGTAATTTATCAAAGTGGTTCATTATTTGTAACAAATGTACCATACAACACAAGATGTTAGGGGAACTGGGCCTGGGGTATATATGGGAACTCTCGGCACCATTTATTTTTTAAGATTTATTTATTTATTTTAGGGAGAGAGAGCGAGAGAGTGAGCATGGTGGGGAGGGGCAGAGAGAGATAGAATTCAGTTAGACTCCGCGATGAGCACGGAGACCATCGTGGGGCCCGATCTCACAATCCTGAGGTCACGGCCTGAGCTGAAACCAAGAGTCCACCGCCTAACTGTCTGCATCACCCAGGCGCCCCTCTTGGTGCCATCTTTGCAGTATTTCTATAAATCTAAAATTGTTCTACAATGAAAACCTTATTTTAAAAGATATATTGTCTGTAGATCTCTACCTCATAGGGTTGATGTAGGAATTAAAGGAGATATAGTGCATGAGAAATTCCTTGCCAAGCACCTGGCACATAATGTACACTACACAGAACTACACCGTTTTGACCATCTTGTGCCATTCTGCGCTCTTCTTCCTGTGATGTGCCTTGAAAGACTGGCTATTGTTGCTTTTCTTCCAAGACGAGCCAAACTGGTCCAGTTTCTGATAGTTGTTACTTGTCTCTTCTACACTGAGAAGCCCACAGCATCCTCCCAGTGTTTGCAACTGAGCATTTTCACCTTAGCTGACCCTCTCTGAATTGCATTTATTTTATTTCTGTTCAGTGACTAAGGTATACCACATATAATGGCACTTACACAGCAGGTACCTGGGGTAAGTTAGCCAGATGCTTCCAATTAGAGTAGCTCTATCCCACCCTTCTTTGAAAATGAGTGTTAAATGCGTAAGACCTCCTTTTCTGTCTTTGGAAGGCGAGCGCGGGGACATCATCAACTTCTTGTTTGTTGACTGAGGCTCTTGATGGAAAACAGCATCCCAGAACAGCAAGTCCTTGTTAGTTATTTCTAAGAGTCAGAATGAGTTGCAAAATTAAAATGAGGCAGGGAAAATTTTCCTTGTGGCATTGGGTAGGAAGTACCTTTCTACAGAGGTGAGGTGGGAAAGGTATTTCTCGCCAAAGTGTGTCTACAAGAGAAACTATCCTCCTGAGAGCAAGACATTGTTGGTCCAGTTGGATTCCTTCTATGGCCATGACTATGTAAATTAAAAGATATAGATGATAGATAGATGGATAGATAGATAATATATGCATACATGGACACATACATACATATATACATACAAATATGCATATATGCATATACCTACATATTCTCTTTCTCTCTTACTTTACTTCTTGCCTCTATTGGCAAGGACAGATCTTACCCACTCTTTGCTCTTCCCTCACCCTATTGTTCTATTTCGCTTGGATTCCAAGCTGGGCTGACTTCCCATCTACACTTTGGTTTCTCCTCCTTAGCTGGATATATTTGTACAAAACTCACAGAGAATCTGGGTTGCCAGGTCTGCTCCATCTTCTCATTCAGTGAAATGAAAATAACATTTAAAACACCCAGTCACAAATGTCTGTTTAATAATTCTTGATTGCTGCCCTGAGACTGGGTTTCCATATCTGTGAATATTCGATGCCTGGAAGCGAGCACAAAATGGCTGTCTAAAACGGCTGGAAATTTGTTTCCTGTGGCTCTGCGTGTGATAGCAGGAATGTGACTTTGGGGCAGCCCCATCTCTTCTTTTGTGAGGGATTCCTTTGGTGGGCCATCTTGGTCAGGCCCACTTACATTAAGTAACTACTCACTGCCCTTGAGGTAGCTCAAGACCTGGGAGAAATCATCCAGAAGAATATACTTTATAATAGCACATTAAATATTCTGTTGAATAATATAAAAGGCTGTCCCAAGTGATGAGGAACATCTCTACAGATTTTTTATTTTCTTTAATTAAGTGTTTAGCATTTCCCCTGGCAGGCCTGGAAACAAAATTTGAGCCTAATGGGTGGGATCTAGGATTGAGGGAGCAGGGAGTTGGGAGAAAGGGTGGACTTGGGAGAGGTCAGCTCTTTAACTAGACAGGCTCATGATTGGGATCTACTTCCGGGGTGAAAAAACAGGACTTACCATGAAGACATTAGTAAATTAGCTTATGAATGTCTTTGGGCATTCCCAATCTACTACTGAGGCCATTTGAAATTTCTACTTAATCTCTGTAGAATACCAAGGAGCAATGCCTTTGCCATCTTGACACAACCCCCAGGCCTTTCTTTATAGCCACATGGGCAGCCTCTCCTCTGGTCAGCTTCACTTCCCAGAGGGAATCCGCGTGACAACTACACTAGTCCAAACTCTACATTACAAGGGACAGTAACCCCAAAGCATACTAACTTATTAGAAAGGGGCTTTCCTATCTTCTCAGCTTTCCTCCTGTTGCCCTTATTCCTTCCCAATAAAGAAATACTGCACATGGTAGGTTCAAACTTACTTGAATCCATGACCTCCTGGCTCCTTGACTTCCGAGGTTCCAGAGAGAAAAACTCAGGGAAGCATTCTGATTGGTGCAGCCTAGATCGCATGCTTGCTTCTGGCCCAATCACTAGGAGAAGAAGGAGGCATCGTGATTTGTTCGATTTGGATCACATGCTCATTTCTTGGGGTCCATGCTTCGGCAAAAGCTGTACCTTATGCAACACCTCTTCCATGATTTCATTAAGCTTGGGCCTTCCGGCCCTCCACTGAATCTCAGCCAAAAAGCTATCATGGCAGAAGGATACATCTACTTCCTCACGTGCTGGCCAGAGGCTGGGTTACGTGGCATATGTTTGGTGACCTTCCCATTATGCAGTCGGGCTTGTGTGCGTGTGCAGTGATAAAAAGTGCTCTTCTTATCTCTGTGTCTCAGCAGTGGTCTCCCTGCCTCTTCTCATTTGGGTGTATTGGTTTCTAAAGCCAAACATATTCCATATCTGTCACGGGTTGAATCGTCTAGAAGCAGCACTTGAGAGATGGGTTCAGGTGTATGAGACTCTGAGGGAGCGCTACAGACACACAGACACGGACGCATGCACATGCCCCTCTCAGGTTGTGAGGGTAACAAAATAGGAAAGATAAAGGAGCCACTCAAAGATGGGGTTGCAGTCTCAGATAAAGTCTGGACCAGGGGTAGTTAAATTATGGCCCTTGGACCAAATCTCGCAGCCACCTGTTTTTATAAATAAAGTTTTATTGGTACACAGCCACACCCATTCACTGACATCACGTCTGTGCTTTTTTGCTACAAGGGGCAGAGTTGAGTATTTGTAACAAGTCTGTGTGGCCCATAAAGACGGAACTCTTTATAGTCTGGCCCTTTAGGAAAGAAGGTTGCTTGTTGCAATCCCTGGGAGCTCTGGAGCGCCCACTGCTTCATAAAACCATCTCTACTTTGAGGCAGAGGGCTGGTCTGCGTGTCCTAGTGTCAGCCAGGCTCTGGTTGCCGACCACCCCCGGTGGTGAGGGTGAGGTGCACGAAGCACACTAAACCCAGGGCAGTGGTTCCCGAGAATAACTTCCTGGGTGTGAGGGGCAGCTGTGAGCTGTGTGCAGCCAAGACAGCAGCCGGGAAATGGGCACGCATCCCAGGTAAAGGCGATCTTCCAAGGCAGCACCAGCATTCACCGCCATGTTTATCTGGATCTGTACATGAGCTTCATGAAGCTGGGGAGAACCCGTATTTCCTGCCTGAAACCAAACCATCATCACCTCGTTTGGACTCCACCCCGTCTCATCTTCCCTTCCCTCCGTCCATCCCACTGCTCTCACGGTGAAGGGGAAAGTCTTCACATGGCCTCCTGGGCCCCGCCGGCCTGTCCAGCCCCACCTCCTTCCACTTTGCTCACACTCTGTTCTGCAGCCACGTGTGCCTCAAGGCAAGGGGGCATCCTGCATTCCCGAAAACACTGCATCCCCTCCAATTTCAGGACTTCTGGCCATGCCCTTCCCTCTGCCCCGAACACCCTCCCCAGCGCCCTCCATCTTTACCCACACATAACCACATCTAGACTTCTGGATCTCAGCTCAGAGAATATTCCCTCCAAACAGACTTCTTGAACCTCTCTCCCCATGAACCCCATTCCCTCTAAGTAGCCAATACTTGGTTCTTGTGTCTTTGCATATTTTTTTTCTGTCTTTGCAAATCGCACCACTCAAGCAATATGCATAGATATTCTTTTCTTTAACAAAGATACTATATTATATGCATTACTTTCACATTTGCTTTTTCTCCCTTAACAATATAACCCAAAGGAAACTATCCAGGTTGACATGTATAGAGTTAACTCCTTAAAAAAATATTTATTTATTTGAGACAGAGAGAGAGAGGGGAGGAGGAGGAGAGGGAGAGAGAGGGAAGCAGACTCCCTGCTGAGCAGGGAGCCCGAGGCGGGGGCTCAATCCCACGACCCTGAGACCATGACCTGAGCCGAAATCAAGAGTCGGCAGCTCAACTGACTGAGCCACCCAGGCACCCCTAGGGTTAATTCATTCTTAAACACATTTTTTTTTCCTAACAGCTCCATGATATGTACCAGTCGTGTAATATGGATGTACAATAATTTATTTAAGAATTACCAGCTTCATAGGAATTCAGGTCATTTCTGTGCATGTGCATTTTTGTCACTTTACAGACAATGGTGCAAAGAACATCTCTGAACAAACATCCATGAATCCTGACACTATTTCTGTAGGCTCAATCCCCAGAAGTGGTATTATTTGGTCAAAATGTACCTTCACTTTACGTTTCCAGACACACTGCCATGTTCCTTTCTGCAAATATGGCAAATTGGGCTCCCATGTGAGGTTATGAGACTGGCCAGTTTCCCACATCTTTGCCAGTTTGGTGTCCTTTCCATACTTGTAATGTTTGTCCATCTCTTGGCAAAGGAATGGCTTCTCCTTGTTGTTCTGACTTGCATTTCCATGACTATGATTGAAGTTAATCATCTATTATGTATACATATATGTATATATTACCCATCCGACTTCAGCGGCTTTCCAGGGAGGATCCTGGAGCCGCTTGTTCTGATGTGTCTGTTGCTCTCCTCTCGTGTCCCCGGAGGGCGGGCAGATTGGGACCCGGCGATGGTGGGCATGGGTAGAAGGTCCCGCTCCACCTGTGACCACGCCCTGCTTCTCCTCCCCTGCAGACACGACCCAGATGAACAACGCAGTGCCCACATCCCCTTTGCTCCAGCAGATGGGCCATCCACATTCGTACCCCAGCCTGGGCCAGATCTCCAACCCCTACGAACAGCAGCTGCCGGGCAAAGAGCTCAACAAGTACGCCTCCTTGAAGGCAGTTGGTGAGTGCTCTTCTGTTTCTCCTCTACTTTTTTGCGCTTTTTTTCTCGTTCCCTCTGTTTTCTCTAGTCCTCTCGCTTTTTTCTTCCTACTTCTCCTTTTCTTTCGCTTCTTCTTCTTTCTCAAAATCTGCGTCTCTCTCTGTCTCTTTCTCCATCTCTTTCTCTCTTGGTCTCTTTCCTCTCTCTCTCTCCCTCTTTCTCTGTCCATCTGTCTCACACGTATTCTTGGTCTCTCTACCTGGGGCCTAGGTTGCTGGGAAGCAGAGCCCCTGGGCTGCTGCTTCTCTGACTGGATCGAGTCCTACCTTGCCACGTGGGGCAGGAGGGGTGAGTGAAGGACACATGTGGGGGCTGTTTCCCGGGGAGAAGGACCTGGGGGCTCATTTGGGTCCGACTGACAGCCCAGCCCTTTGGTCGTCCACCATCTGCCCTCGTGAATCCTCAGGGAATCCAGGACACCCGGTGTCCGAATGCCTTGCCCTGTAGTGGGCAACATCCGTCACCCCCGTAGTCACCCCATCTCTGAGAAGTCGGTACGTGCACGCCCCCATCTCACGCAACTTCCACTCTTCAGGATGGGGCGTGCCGCCTGGGGCTTGTGCTAACTGGGCCCTTATCCAAGTGCCAGACATTGCACTGGACCTTTTTATACAACCTGCCTTGCTTTCTCACAGGGATCCAAAGAGGAAGACACAATTATTATCCCAATTTTCAGATTAGGAGACTGAGAGTCAAGGGGTCTAACTTCATTTGCCCCAAATCAAGCAGCCTGTAGGTTTTTATCACTCCGGAGCCTGCCTTCCTGCCTCTAGACTACCACAGCCTAGCTCACACACGAGGGAGGGTGACAGCGACCCTGATGGTGGCCCAGGCTCCTGAACACATCGCTCATGCAAGAGTTCTATAGGGTGGAAGCCGCAGCCATAGCGAAGTCAAACTTTGGGCAGACACAAGACTCACAGACCACATGCTTGCTTTTATTATCAGCTGCTTGTCTTCATGTCTTCTTCCCTCGTCAGAGATGGGATGGGAGACACTTGCTGATCAATTCCAGCGTCAAATATCCTAATTCCATTACACACTGACACCGGAAACCAAAGCCCAGACACTGTCACGTGTCTGTGATGCTTGTGGGGACCCTGGTCCCCCAACATATAGAGGCACAAAACAAGCATCTTGATACTCGGCAGAGGGCCAGGTGTATAGTGGGAACTTGGTAAGCATCGGAACCACAAGGATCTTTAGGAATTCATATTTTTTCCCCATCGCCTAGGACTTCCAGATGGAGTCACTCAAAGACAGGCAAACCAAATTTCTAATACCGAGGGCACAGGTCATGCAGACCGACACAGGCTTTTCTAAATCCTAAGCCCCGCAAGGACTTATATACCAGTTCCCACGTTTCGTGTTGAATTTCTATGCCCAACTCAGCCCTCACGTATACCCCATGACCACAGACTCCCCCTGTTCCATATTGCATGTTTGCACAGCATATGCATCGTAAGCACGCTTAAATAGACTCAAATATTAGTGGGAAGAGCTGAGGGCGGTTGCCTAGGAGAGAAAGAGTCAGGGCGTCTACACCGATGTAGCTGCAAAGCCTTCATACACGGTTTGGTGCCCCCCCCGCCCCCTTCCTGAGCTTTGCATTCAGGTGATAAATGGCGTCTGCTGGTTCTATTTGATTCTTCTTTTGGCATTAAAAAAAAATCAACCCAGACATCTTTTTCCTTTTGAACTGGTTACATTACCCTAAACAATTCATTTCTTCAGCTTAGGCCAAGTGTCTTGTCCCCCCTCAAAACTCAGTAGCTATTTGGGTAAATAACTGGATAGATATTCCCACAATGCTCCTTGATTTTCTCCAGGATTTATACAGGGATCCTGTGCATAGCAAATGTCTGCAGGGCATTGAGAATTAAATTTGCAGTACGAAAATGTATCTTACCCTCCTTAAGTAACTGTTTCTTCCACAAAGGGAGAACTTCTGAAATGGCTGCTGAATGAATGAATGACCTTGTCTTTGGCATGAATCAAAGAATAGCTTAGTTGTAAGGAAGCACCCCTAATCTTCTAGAAAACTCTGAAGGATCGTATTTAGAGAACCCTCCACAATCCTGGATATGGCTGATGTGCCCCTCTTCTTCTCTGACTGTTGTGGGGGTTCACAAACTTCATCTGAGTCACTGATGGTCTTGTGACTCCTAGTAAATGGAGGTCCAGTGGGACTGCCTGACCCAATGGCTTACCCAGGTGTCCAGCATCTGTCTGCACAAATGAAATGCAAATCCCATAATAAATGTTCTTTGAAGGGTTCTTTATTAAGGCATAATTCACACCATGATATGTGGTGGATGATGAAGTGCATTTCATTAGTGAAATCATTACCACCGGGGAGGGAAGTTGTTTAAAAAATTGTTTGCTGTTGAAAGCTCTGCAGCCTCTGATAACCAGACTTATTTTCTAAAAATTTCTAGTAAATAAGGAGAGCCTTGGACAGCCTTTAGGGTTAACTGCCAAGTTCAAAAATACCCCTGAAAAATAAATTTCTCTTGGCGGCTTTAATATCCAGAACATCGGGTAGTTTGAGCCAGTCACTGAGACTCTCTGACCTCAACTTCTTCAAGTGAAAAATGAGGAGTGAAAAGTGAGGAAATTTTAAAATAGAAAATGAAACAATACCACTCATCCTAGTTATTAGAATACCTGTGGGCCATTAAATATGTCCCATCCATTCATTGCCAACCCAGAGAGAAAAGGATGGTGACTGTTGGTTTGGTTTAACTTTTTATTTTATTTTATTTTATTTTATTTATTTTATTTTATTTTATTTTAACTTAACTTTATTTTATTTTAGTTGCTTATTGAAATCACACTCATTCATGTTTAAAGAGAACTCTTTTCTCTCTACAGTTCAGGGATACGTCATGTGACAGCAGAATGGCCTCTGTTCCCAAGGGGTTCACTGCCCAGTTATCGGTAAAATATTAGCACACACTAAGGAAATGTTGGAAGCTAAACCTCATCAGACTCTGTACAAGGAGGTGTGTTTCATTCATTCATTCACTCCCTCCTTATTGAGACACTTACTCTGGTGCCCCTCGATTGTAGGTCCCGTTGAGGCATGAACCATGTCTATCCCATTCATCAGTGCATCCCCAGAACCTCCTACCATGTTGGGGGACTTGGTGAGTGCTCCTAATATGTATTTGTAAAATCAGTGAATAATAGTGTGTGTTGGGCACCACCTCAAGTCAGGAGCATGAGATGATCAGCAAGATGACAGAACGTGGCATGGGCCCCGAGTTTAAGACCTCGCTCAGACATTTATCAAATAATTTCAGAGATTACTTAACATCCTCAGGTCTCCGTTTCTCCCTCTGTAAAATGAAGATAGTAAAAATAGACAGCTAATTGTTTGTTGGGACTATTTAATGATGTAGTGCACAGAATGTGCTTAGCCTGGCACACAGTCAATCCTCAGTAAATACTGCCACATACTAAAGTCTCCAGACCAGAGTTGTTTGTTGGCCATAGTTTTCCTTGAATCTCCAAGGTAGACTAGTACTTGATTAACATGCAGTTGCTCAGCTGTCATTTTGAGGGAGGGAGAGTTTATCCCAGTTTAATGGGAAAGACATACAAGGAAGCTAACTCACACTGAGGATCTGATAAAATAAACAAGCAAGCAAGCAAATAGCACAGGACTCTTCTGAGCTGTCCTAAGGACCCGCAGTCAGCCAGACCTCTTCACTGCCCCATCTATAGCCTGAACAATGAAGTTCCATGCCCAGACATATGGCTACTACAATCTATCACAAAAAGCTCCAGTTTCATCCAACTGACTCTCCTTCCTAAGTCAGAATTGAGGATTTAAACATTTCAGACATATCTTCCACTAAAATTGAAGACAAGAAGTGTGTTTTGTGATAGACTGAGTTGAAATGTAACCTGAAAACTTAATTAAGCCTATGAGTTCCCTGGCTGGAGCCACCCGTGTGGTGGGTAGTTACAATGTGAGAACCCATTTTATGGTTCTTCGTAGGTCAGTGTTGACAAGACAGAGGTGTGTGGGAAAATATCCTCAAGGCTTACCTGATGGCTTAGAGAGGGGTGGCTCCTGCCTCCAGAGCTGGAAAAAGCCCTTGCAAACAGAAAATTGCCCACACGTTGGCATTTATCTCCCATTGGCCCCATGTCCAGTTTTTTTCTCTATGCATCTAAAAGTTAAACTCCTGACCATGTGCCCTTTAGATGCCTCGGTATGACTCTGGCTACTCAATGAGAGAAAGAGACAGGGCATACCAGCATTATCAATAAAATGCCATGATGCCTTCATTTTTACATTAAAATTTTAATGAGAAAATAATTTTTCTGTTGCTATTTGACAGACAAGGGACTATTTTGCCAGAACCATGTTACATTTTCCAATAGCCCTGTTTAAAACTACAGCAACAATGCACTTCAACGTGGCAGGAACTCCCTCTTCCATCTTGCTGTAGGAATCGTGTGTGAAAACCCTAAGTGACGCATGAGCGCCTCAGCCATGGATTGACTTCTACTAGTTTAACTTTGAGGGAGGTCTTGGTCCCATTCTTGCAGGTGGCGAAACTAAGGCTCAGTGTAGTTAAGCAGTTTTCCCAGAGTCACACTTCTGGTACATGGTAGAGCCAAGAGTCATATTCAGGATTATCTGATTCAGAATCCTGTGTTCTTTCTATGAAATGATTCTATCTTCCAGAGAGCAATTGCTGGCATCAAAAGGTTATAACCAGGTCAAAAAAAAAAAAAAAAGGTTTGGGAATACGATTCCCCCATTTTTTGGAGGGAGAAGTTACTAAAATACCGTTTTTCTTTGTTTGAAGTTGAAAGTTTTCCCATGGTGCTGAGTATAATTGGTTTGCTATAGATAAAGTATAACTTACATGTGCTGAAATAATGCAGATCATAATTTTACAATAGTGTGATTGTTGAAATATACATACTCTAGAATAACCAACATCCCAGTAAGGATAAGAAATATTTCATCACCCAGAAAGTTCCCTCATGTCCCTTTCCTCTCAGTGCCTTAGATCCATCCCCTTTTACTAAGTGTTTAATTTTTCACCCAACAGATTTTTATCTAATGTCCACTAGGGGCACCAAGCATGTAGTGGGACCTTCAGTATATATTTGGAAGCCTGTGTGCCATCTGATTAAGTGTCCTTATTTTCAGTGGATTTATGAAAGAAAACTTGTTAGCGCCTTGCCAGAGCTAAGCCCTGTCTTAGGTAGTGGGGGGGAGGGGTGGCCACGGCCTGGGCATGGTTCCTGCCTTCAAGTGATGAACTTCACCTGGGAGTAAGATGGCCTCGTCGGCGTCAGTGACTCTGACTCAACCAGGCTTTTATCCACCCGCAACGGAAGATTTGGGGCCACATCGCTATTTCCAGATGTCAATGACCCTGGCTCAGAGGGAGAAGAAACATCCAATCATCCCAGGCGGGTCTCACTTAATTTTAACTTTGTCACTCTTCTGTCCCGTCATTTCCCCTCTGTTGTGAGTGATGAGGGTGGTGAGTTCATATCCGCAGGGGGAATGTGGCAATTTGAGCGTCCTCTGGCACGCCTGGGAGGCCAACCGGAAATGTTTAAATGAGGCCGGATCTGTGCTCTGTAATCATTCAGATCACACAGAATGTTCCCTGTCACTCCTCTCAGCTGGCAGCCTGATCTCTCTCTGGAAATTGTGCAGAAATGCTGAGGACTTGGGCCTTCCAGGTAGATTCCTAAGAAAGGAAAGGGGAGCTAGTGGCGCGCGCTGATTGGCTAGGCCTCCAGCCAATGGGCAGAGGCTACTGCACGGACACGTGGGTGGGTTTGCCCCGCTTTGAGTAAAACCCAATCTTCCGGAGAAGGCCTATCAAAGACAGTGGTAGATAGGGTGCAGACATCGCCCTTCTTATGGTCTTTGACTTTATGGAAAGGACCACCAGTGGGATCTGCTAATAATGTGTGATCCCCCAGGGCTCATTCAGTACGCCTGAAATGAAATTCAACTTGGAGAAACTGATCTATAAACAATATGCCGAGCATTATGGGATTCTCAGATAACAAGCTTGATCCCTTTAGCATTTAAGGGAATTTCCCTCCCTCAGGAAAAGTGACTCCATGGAGAAACTTGAATTCATTCATTCATTCAACAGTATTTCAGCCCCTACCCCTTGGGGACCTGCCACCCAGCATATAAAGTTGCAGTTCGCAGAGCCTGGCCCGAACCTTGGATTTGGGGCTAACAATGCTCTCCCACCAACTCTTTTCGGGAGAGCGATTGCACTAAAACAGGATCAAAATGTATCTCTTGTCAACAGAGTGTTGTCATTGGCCAAAGTGACCTCATGCAACTCAAATTTTCCTTTCTTTCTTAGAGGGTTGAAATTCAGAGCCAGATTCACTGCCTAAGAAATCTCTCTCTCTCCCTAATATAACTGAAAACATCTAGGCCTTTTTCAGGGGACTTCTTCTGACCCTCTGTTGGGCGTTATCCTGATACCGCTGCATGGCTTTGCAGAAGGAGGTGCGCGTGCGCGTGCAGAATCACATTTGCACATTTGGTCTCTCGCCCAACTCCCGGGGCCCCTGAGGGCTGCCCGCCTCGTGGAGGCTGCAGCTGGGGCTGCCAGCAGCAGCACCTGGGGGTGAGGACGCAGCGGACATGGGAAGCCGGCCAGCAGATCAGCATCTCTCCATTGTTATTTTTTTAGGAAGTTCTGATGGTGACTGGGCAGTGGCGACACTTAAGTCACCAAAAGGTACTGTATGGCTTTTTCCAGCTCTTTTGTCCAGGTGTTGTCAGATTTGACACCAATCAGTGGAGACACAAAGAGTCCTGGTGTCTGTGTGTGACGCGGTGCCACACGTGTGTCCCCGTTGGGTGGCCCTGAAAGTCCGTCCAAGTTCCAGCGTGTAGGTGTTTGTGTGTGTGTGTGTGTGTGTGTGTGTGTGTGTGTGTGTGTGTGTGTGTGTGGCGTATCAGTGCTCTGGGTTGTTGTTGAAGAATGTGCTACCCCTCACTTCTCAATATTCACTGCCTGAAGGAAGATGTCACTATCAAACACCATCCCAGGTAAGACATCCAGGAAATGTTGGTTTTTCTCAGAAAGTGGTGCAAACAGAACAGCCCCAAGGTAAATGAATGCAGGAGAGAAAACACAACTTCTGAGGGAGAGAGAAACAGAGTCAGGTTATTGGCTCAGGGTCTCGTGAACGATTAGCCTTGACGCTATTTTTGGCTTTCCCCAGGCGGTATGGTGAGCATCAGATGCTAAGGAGGCTGGTCAGGTAGAGTCTGTGAATTAACCAGCTGTTTGACTGGACCAGGGGGTATAGCTAGAAACTTTTCACTCCCTACCGTGTGCCAGACAGAGTGCTGGACCTTTATATCATGTTGTCACTAAAAGCTCCAATGACTCAGCTGCGCAGGCCATGCCCTTCCCCTTTTAGAGATGAGGACTTGGGTGTCTGGGCGAGGGTGTCTTGCTAATGTCCAGCTGGGGTGCAGTTTGGACACTCGTCTGTCTGACTCAAGGCCTAGGTTATTTCCCACTGGGGTGTCGTGATGGAAGCAGCTCTTTCTAGAACAGACAGGAAACTCGGTTTTCTTCCACCTTCACCCCGTTTCCTCTATTGGATTTGGTGGTGGGGAGAATGCCACTGACCCAAGGCCATGGTGGCAGAACTCTTTTGTGACCTTGAACTGGGGAAATTAGAAGGTCTCACAGGGCTCTAGGCAGTATACTGGGAGGACGGTTTCTTTTTTTTTTTTTCCCTCCACTTTTATTTTATTTTATATATTTTTAATTTTTTATTGTTATGTTAATCACCATACATGACATCATTAGTTCTTGATGTAGTGTTCCATGATTCCTTGTTTGTGCATAATACCCAGTGCTCCACGCAGAACGTGCCCTCTTTAATACCCATCACCAGGCTAACCCATCCCCCTACCCCCGTCCCCTCTAGAACCTCAGTTTGTTTCTCAGAGTCCATCGTCTCTCATGGTTTGTCTCCCTGGGAGGACCGTTTCTACATTCTCAAAAGTTGATTTCCAAATGGAGACGGGATTGGAGGTGGGCGGGCCGCCTGGAGGGGCCCCCCCCCCCGGGAGGCTCCTGCGGTCACCCAGGTGGGCCGTGACCTGAGCTGTGGTGGGTAGAAGATGAGGAGAAGACAATGAGGTGGAAGGACAAGTAAGAAAGAGATGGTAGAAGGTAGTGAGTGAGTGCCTGTGAGCGGGTAGGAGGGGACAGTGTGCCCTCGGTGGTTCTTATATTTCGGCCACTTGGGCAGCATCAGCCTTCCCTGGAGGGCTGTTAAAACCCAGATTTTGGGCCCTGTCCCAGAGCTTCTGATTCCCCGTGCATTGGGTGGGCACCTGAGGGGCTGCAATGCTAACAGATTCCATTGCGATGCTGCTGGTCTGGGGACCACACTCTGAAGACCACTGCACTAGGGAAATCTTGCTGGGAAGCTGATACCCTCTGATTAAGTCTCTAGGGTTCTTTCTGGGGGCTGAGGTTTCTGAAGAGGGGATGACCAGGTCCCAGAGGCTCAGAAACAACCTGAGCTCTGACGGGGGCACGGGAGGGAAGGGGGGCTCATTGTACTCCCGCATCCAGAGAGAGAGCTGTAGACCCACGTGTCTGCAGAGGATCCCTTGACTACCCCGTTGTTGCCTTGAGAGAGGCAGATTTTTGGGTCTTGCATTAGATAATAACTGTTCACATGTCAACATCCATTTTTAGAAATGCAAACAATTTGGAACATGACAGACCTACTAATTTGAGACATAAACTTTTTTTTCTCTTCCCTGTGAAAAACAAAGCCATTATGATGCCCGTGACAGCATTTGGAGGCAGTCAGCACCCCTGTCCTTATATCGGCTTGTTGTTGTCTGATGCATTTAGAAAATATTTCGAGACAGGTCAAAAGCAAGGGCTTGGAAGCTGTCTTTCTACCCAAACTGGGCTAATTTCACCTATCCTGTTAAATGCATCTTTATTTATCCAGCCTTGTCTGGGGAGGAACAGAGGGGTCCCAGGGATGGCCAGACCCAAGTTCCTCTGGGGTCCCTGATCTTTCCCTAGTGTTCTCTACTCAACCTCCAGAGCTGGAGTCTACATGAGGCATGAGAACAAGGTTGGGACGTTTGGACGGCCCCTGCCTCCCACACCCTGCCACCTTGTTGAAAGGGGGACATATGCAGTCTGCGACGGGCTTAGCCTCAGCACACCTGGGTTCCAATCACCGTCTCCTTGTTGGGTACTCTTGTGACCCTCAGCAAGTCAGCCGACCCCTCTGAGCCTGTTTTCTGATCTACAAAATGGGGACAATAGTGTCGCCTCCTGCCTAGGTTGCTCTGAAGATGAGGTAGCTTGTACAACGCATGTCACAGTGCCTAGCATTCAGAAAGTGATAACCACATGAAGGCTATTACTGGTATCTTTAGAACTATTATCAGGTGAGCCCATGAAAGGATCTGGAAAATCTCGTGCTAACAAAAAGGTCAAACTCTAACACATCATTCCCCAAACACTTTTGATGTCTGATCTCTTTTCTCTTCAGGAAAACCAGTTCACATCTTAATATCCAGGGGCATGAATGTTGCTAGGAACCTGCTCTGGGAACATAGGGCAGGAGCGGAGGAGTAGGTGGAGGGGTGGATGCCACCTGGGGAGGTTGGAGAAGGAAGGGGTAGCTGCCAAGGAGAAATGGCAAGGTCTCTGAAGATGAAGGTTTCCTGTTTCCATCCGCATTGACTATAGCTCCCTTGGGAGATGAACCATGTCTGCCAGAGTGGGAAATGGCAAACATCACACCCTGGGGGCCACTATTCATTTTTCTCTGAGGTTTCCCATGCACGCCGCCCCCTAGTGGTCACTGCTGTTGCTCTGCCCATGCCCAGCCCTGGGAACAGCCCCCATCATTATTGAAAACCCTCCCAGGAAAGCATCACTACCTCGAGCCCAGTGGACGCTCCTAACCATGTCTTTTGAAATCTGGTCATTTTGCAAAAATGAATCTTTGAACCTGACATATCGCTAAGTCCAGTGCTACGCTGGAGCACTGAACTTGGGGGAAACTGCCAGCACAGGACTGTGATATAATCACTCTGGCTCAGATCAGAGGCACACCGTGTGCTCTTGCACGAGCCACTCATGTGCTCTGAACACCCATTTCTACCATTTCCAAAACAGTGGCCATGAAAATCCACGCTCCGTTGTGTTTGGGGGAGTAACTTTAGGAGACAATATAAGTAACATACTTTAATGATGACAGTGAAGAAAATACACTTTATTCAACCCTTCTGCTCTTCTGGATGAGGAAACCGAGTCCCCTGAGATAAACGAGGTTGCCCAGAGTCATACAGGAAAATTGTATCGGACCTGGAACCAGGACCCAGTCTTCAAAGAATGCCTTACAGACTGGACTCAGAGTCACTGGACATGCTTGTTATAAATGAAAATCCTGGGCCCACATACTGCAGAAAAACTGGGACCACTGGATGTGGGGCCTCAACATTTTTTAGTTTTTCATTTTTAAATTTCATTTTCCATTTTTTGACTCTCCTACCTTGGATAATTCTCTATACACTAAAGTTTGGACCTACCTTTTTCAAGACCCAATCCCTAGACATGATTTGTCCTAGAACACCAATTTCACATGCCAGCATTCTTCCAACATGAGTATTTTTGCTGTTTGCTGAAATATAACTATTTTCTTAGTTGGGGTTTGAGCTGGAGCCATAGCTGGAAAGTAGGAACATTGGAGGTGACAGTCTTAGATTCGGTGTCCCGCCCTGACAGTTATCAGCTGTGGCAGAGAAATTTGGCAGCCAAATTACTCAGTATCTCTGGGCCTTAATTCCTATTGTCACACAGAAGAGATGGTTTTGCCTTGTCACCTAGGTTTAAGATGGTTTGAATGAGACAATGTTAGTGAAATGGTTAAGAGCGTCTCATACATGGTAGGTACTCAGCAAATATTAGTTCTTTTTTCTAAGAAAATTTATGTAGCTCAGTAATAAATGTTCATCCATTTGATGCTACAGAAGGCACAAGGCAGGAGACAATGTCTAATCTGGGTGGCAGTTCTGTTGGGAGTGCACACATCTTGGATAAGAACCCACCTAAAGGCAACCTTAAAACATTACTTCATGAAATTCAGCCTTTTTCAATGTTCTGATTTGGGTTATCAGTTTGCTGGTGAGCGGGAGGGTGCAGAGCAGGTGGAAGATCGGGAGGGTTTTTTTTTTGTTTTGTTTTGTTTTGTTTTTTAAATAAAAATCAAATCCCGCCAGCTCCTGAGTTTGGCCTCTTTTTAAAAGCATATAGTGAGCACTGGAGTTTTGATGAGCTTCTTTGGGAACCCATAGGGCATGGAGGAGATTGTTTGCTTGGCAGAAAATGCCATTGTGTAAGATTCAATAAACTTTTTGCTAGTTTGAACATATGTCCCTCTGATGCTAAGCCAGCTAGGTCTTTTTTTTTTTTTCCCAGATCTTCACTTCAAACTTCCCCAGCACCTTGGATGGTGCCCACAGCACATAGTAGACACTCAATATGGATTTTATTAATAAGTTATTGAATAAAGTTGGGTGTAGCATTTGAAGAGAATGCTGTAGTCTCTTCTGAAGAGGTACTGGGAAATAGAAAATTTAATCAAATGGAAGTCAAGAGACCTGTGTCCTGGATCCAGTGCTGCTTCTACCCAATTGGTGGTCCTTGAGTGCATAGCTTTAGTAGTCTCTCCTGTAGAATGGAAGGTTGGGGATCATTGATCTCTTTGACCCTTCTATCTCTATAACCAAAGATCCCAGGCTTTGCTCTGATTGGCTTGCCTAGTCATGCACCTACCTCTGAGCAAATTGTTATGGTGAGGGCAATGGAATGGGTTGCTTGTAGTCCCTGGGGAACAGCTGGGGGTGTGTGTGGGAGACTGGAGGTGTGTGTCATCCAAACCACATAGATTAAGAGTAGGAAACAGATGGATTCCCCACCTGAAAATAGGGGGCTATTCCTGGAGGTAGGGTGAGTAAATGATTGGTGTTTGCCAATCTTGCCACAAAAGTGCTGGGTAACAAATGGTTACAAATCTTGGAGTTTAACATCTATTTAGCAGCATTTACTGAGACCAGGTGTCTATGCTGATGTTGGAGCTTCTCCTAGTCTCGCTGAGTTGACATATATGTGGGAGTTGGCTGAATGCTGGCTGATCTGGGCTGGTTTTAGCTGGAATGACTCGGGTGATCTGGCTGTGCTCCATGTGTCTTTCATCCTCAGAGGGAGTAGAACAGACATCTCATGATGATGGCATTGGTGCAAAAGAGGAACCCCAAACCAGTAAGCACTTCTTCAAACTTCGGTTATGTCATGTCAGCTAACATTCATTAGTCACACGGATGAACTCAAAATCCAATGGTGGGGGAAAAAAGATCTTCCTCTTTTGGGGCGAGTTTCAAAGTCACATACAAAGAGCATGAATACAGGGAAAGGCAAATAATTGAGGTCATTTCATGCATGAATCTAACATAGGATCCCAAATCTCACAATTATCTGCTTTGAGATGGTCCTTTGCTATAGCAAATTGGAAGGAAGTACATAGGATTAAGGATAATTAACCCTAATTTGCTTCATTAAAAGAAAAACACCAGTTGTATAAAATCTCACCAGAGGGGAGGTCGATCAGAAGATAAACCACACAAGGAACCTCTGAAAAGAATGATCTCCATCTATGGAGCAGCAATGCAGGATGCGTGGAAGGGCAGGGAATGAATGCATGGTTTCCATCCAGAGCCCTTCTGTGTAGGGGGTTCTGTGGTCAGCCATGGCTGGGGCACGAGTCCGCCCATCTTTGTTCAGTAGCCTCTCAGAAAGAGGTGACTGCATAGCAGGGCTGCCCAAGGGAAGGGACAAAGGACCTGCAGGTTTCGAGGTCTGCTGGCAACAAGACATTCACAGAGGGCTCCCTGGAGTCACAACCAAGGGGCTCATGGCACAGCCTGAACAGCTTTGGTGCAAAGGCCAGGCACTGTTTCAGAATCCTCTCCAGTGAAGACAGTGGGAGCCCCCAGGTTAAGACAAAAAAGATCCAGGCTTCTGGACTCCCCTTGACAATTTTCTTAGAGAGATAGGATTTCAAGGAAGATGTGAAGCCCAGAGGAGAGAACTGGGAGCCCTGAGCTTCATTAGGACCTGGTTCAAATGTGACTTTCCCTACTTGTGTCTCTTCAGCAAGGCCCCGAACCAGGTGAAACAGGGCTAATTCACCATAAAGACAAATCTTCCCACCCCACCCCCCCAGCTCGCTCCTGTCTGAGAAGCTAGGTTTTTTTTCTGCCTTTCTTGTTTCTGCCTGCTGAGACAGTTTCAGGAACCTGCACAGCTTTAGAGAATGTATTTTAAAAGAAGAGAGAAATACCCGGGTATTTTTTTTTAACATGAACTGTCCCTCCTTTTACTTTTTAATTTAGCTTGTGAAGGAGGCAAAAAAAAAAAAAAAGGTAGAGACCCAGAAAATATTCCTGTATGTGTAAAAAGCAAATTCTGTCCTATGGAACCAAAGGCCCCACAAATGCAGCAGGTTGAGAGAAAGAAGTATATCTCTCTGTTACAGTTCCCAGAGGGAGTGGTATAAGTTGGTGGGGCAGCTTTACTCCAAACTGTCACTCAAGGACCCAGGCTCCTCCAACATTGTTTCTCTACCACCCTCTACAGGACTGTCCTCATCTGCATTGTTCTGGTTAGCTGCTATCATAGCCAATGGGAAGGGGGAAGAGAGAACGCTCAGAGCAAGCGATTTTCTTTTAAGCAAGTCAGGTGAAGTCAAAATTGGATGTGTCATTTTTGCTAACATACCATTGGCAAGAGATGAGCCACATGGCCAAAGTTAGCTCCCAAGAAGGCTGGGGAAATCTAGTTGGAGCTGGTGGCCCTGTGCCCAAGAGAAGAAGGTAGAGAGAGACTTGGGACTCGAGTGGCCATGTGTTATGTCTTCCCAGGTGGGAGTGTGCCGTGTGTAATGGTTTGTGCTTTTTCCTGCCTTCTCTCCTTGACTTCTGCACTGCACCCTGCAAAGGTGATCTTACTATCCTCATGTGATTTTCTTCTCCTTCCTAACAATGGCAGCAATAGCAGCTACCATCTGTCGAATACCAACTCTGAGGCAAGGACATTGGTACTGGACATGATTCTCTTCCGTACCCTTGACCCCCTGCCATCCAACCATTGTCGTTTGATTTTCAGTTTTATTGGTAGAACTTAGAGAGTTCCGGTAACTTGCTCCAGATCTCCAGCTTGTAAGTGGAAGAGCTGGGATCTGAGCTCAGATCCATCTACTCTCAGAGGTTAGGGTCTTTCTACCATATTGTAAAGAACTTAGAGTCAACAAAAATCAGGTGGGCATTCTTCCAGACATCGTTATATACTGTATGAACCTGATGCATGGCAGCCTTAAGCTCCTACCTACTATTCCTTCTTTCTTTCTCTCATTAATCTTTGTAATTCCTTGATCTTACTGCTGAAGCCTTGTCCTTTGAGACTCGGGGCTCTGCTATGGCTGTCAAGGGCCCAGTGTAGGATTCGAAACGAACACGTTGGCTCTTTGTCATTGCTGGAAATGATTGCTGCCCTCTGGGTGGTGGGGAGGAGATTGTAGAAGCACAGGGAAAAGAAATATTAGTTAATATCCCAAATGATCCCACTACAGTGTCATAGAGGGAATCAGTGTGCTGAGCCCCGGCAACCACATCTGCCTCATGGGCTTGGGGTGGGGTGGGGGCCGGCTACATGAGATCGTATGTGTCAAGCACCTGGAGAGTACCTGACCTGGAGTCTTCTCTCCGTTCTGTGAGAAGTGGATGGCTCTTTGTCCAGCCCAACTCTGGGACAGGTCGGTGCCTGGCCAGCCCTTCAATGTCAGTGCCCCTCAGAGATGCCAAGACCCATACACCTGGTAATGCAGCAGCCAGCCTGAATGCTGGAAGAGCCACAATCCGGCAGAGGGTGTCTCGGGTCACCCCCAGCTCCCTCCTCCTCACCTTAAGGGAGTAAAAGATAAACATAGTTTGGCTTAGGGGGGAATTTGGGGCTTTGTTAAACTTCTGGCTCTGACATTCTGACGTTTCCTCTTGAGAGTCTCATACTTACATGTGCACCCCAGTCCCTGATGTTTTGGAGAGGAGGAATCAAGAAAAGTGGTTTCTCTGTATAAGTCTCACTCTGCCCTCCATTTTCCTTAGTTTTGGGGGGATATTTTCTTGCAGATAAAACCTTGTTAAGGAAACAAGACTGTTCTTTTATAAGGCAGGCTCATGGTTAGAAAAATGGTGAATGTTGTAGCCACAAATTCACAAATTGTGAATTGGGCCTGGTATCCTGGGTTCAAATCCCAGCGCCATCGCTTGGACAAGTTGCCAAAGCTCTGTAGCTTCAGTTTCCCCATTTATAAAATGAGACTGAGAATGGCACCTACCTTGGTAGGATATTGAGAGTATTAAAGGGGTTAACAGGGGCACATGGGTGGTACACTCAGCTTAGTATCTGACTCTTGGTCTCGGCTCAGGTCATGATCTCAGGGTCTTGGAATTGAGCCCTGCGTTGGGCTCCACGCTCAGCAGGGAGTCTGCTTGGGATTCTCTCTCTCCCTTTCCCTCTGCCCCTCCCCATCTCTCTCTCTCTCAAATAAATAAATAAAACCTTTTTTAAAGAAAGGGTTAACAAATTCCCTAGCCAAGTATCTAGAACAGAGCCTGCATTTAATGAAGATGAGCTTTTACTCAGTACTCAGTTTACCATTGGGGGAGCTGGGAGGGAGAGCAGACTTGTGCTATATCCAGGCAGTCTCTAACCAGTCCCTGCCTCTTTCACCCAACTGCATCCTGCCTCCCTGAACTCACTGCTACAGAACAGTCATGCCCCTGCAAGGCTACGGCCAGGGATATGGAGCTGGGCAGCAGGCAGGTTCTCCTGCCCCAGAAATAAGGGAACTTAACCCCTGCTTTAGTCCTGCAATTCCTGTAAAGCACGGGGCACAGGTCACTCAGATGGACTATGTATTAGCATTCTCCAGAGAAACTGAACTGTGTATACACACACACACACACACACACACACACACACACACACACACACACACACACCCTATTATTTATATATATTCATATATATCACATACGAATAACAGGTCATATATACTATTGGTTTGGTTGAAGCAATTCCCCATAATAAATCTTCTTTCAGATATATGTGTGTATATGAATGTGATGAATATTCATATATATGAATAAGAGGATATCTATATATATGAAAGGAGATATATTATGGGGAATTGGTTCATGTCATTATGGAGGCTGAGAAGTCCCATGATCTATTGTCTGCAAGCTAGAAACTCAAGAAAGCTGGTGGTGTGATTCCAGTCCAAGTCTGAAAACTTGAGAGCCAGCGGAGCCAACGGGGTAAATCCCAGTCCAGGAGCAGAGGACCAATATCCCACCCAGGGGATGGGACAGCAGGTCCGCAGGAAGGGCACGGAGCCTCCCTTCCTCTAATTTTTGTGGTATTTTGTCCCTCAACAAATTAGATAATTCCCACCTACATGGGGGAGGGCAATTTACTGAGTATACCAGTTCAAATGCAACCTTTCACAGGCACACCCAGAAATAATATTTAAAGATTTTATTTATTTATTTGACAGAGAGAGAGAGAGAGAACACGCAGAGGGAGAAACAGCCTCCCCATTGAGCAGGGAGCCCAATGTGGGGCTCGATCCCAGGACTCTGGGATCATGACCTGAGCCGAAGGCAGATGCTTAACCGACTGAGCCACCCAGTGCCCTCCAGTAATATTTAATCTGGACACCCAGTGGACCCATTCTGGTTGACATAAAATTCACCATCACAGACCAGATGACCAGAACATGAAACATTCTGCCTGTTGCTCATATTTTAGAGACTGTCATTGGAATCTGAAATATTTCCAGTGCTTTCCTGCCTTCATCAAATGCATCGTTGTCCCCCTGCCGTGTGCCAGGCAGTGGGCAGATGTTGGGCATACAGTAGTGAGCAGAGCTGATACGGCCTCTGCCCTAATTGGAGCTTATATTCTAGTCAAGGGAGGCAGACAATACCCAAGTAACTAAAAAAGATAATCTCATAAAATGATATAGCCTAAGAATATAGTAAAATGGGGAGAAGTGATGAGAGCAATTGGGGGCGGGGAGGGCTCTCTTTTGACTGGCTCATCAAGAGGGATTTTCTGAGGGGCGGCTGGGTGGCTCAGTTGGTTAAGCGACTGCCTTCAGCTCAGGTCATGATCCTGGAGTCCCAGGATCGAGTCCCGCATCAGGTTCCCTGCTCAGCGGGGAGTCTGCTTCTCCCTCTGACCCTCTCCCCTCTCATGCGCTCTATCTCATTCTCTCTCTCAAATAAATAAATAAAATCTTAAAAAAAAAAAGAGGGATTTTCTGAGGAAGTGACCTTTGTTCAGAGAACCAAATGACAAGAAGAATCCAGATACGCAACCAAAAAGAAGAGCATTTTGGCAGAGAGAGCAGCAAGGATGCAATCCAGTGACTCTGACAGGGAAAAGGTTGGTGTGTTCAGGAGCAGAAAGGAATCCTGTGTGTACTGGGTTGCAGAGTATCCCTCCAAATCTCTATCCACTCAGAACCTCAGAATGTGACCCCACTGGGAAATAGGGTCTTTGCAGATGTAATGAGGGAAGGGGAGGTCATACTGGATTAAGGTGGGTCCCAATGCAATGACTGGGACCCTTAGAAGAAGAGGGAAATTTGGACACATAAGTCCATACAAAGAGGATAGCTGGGTGGGGTCAGAGGTTGAGACTGGAACGAGGCAAAAGGCAAGGAATGCCAAAGATTGCAGCAACTACCAGAAGCTTGAAGAGGCAAGGAAGGGTCTTCCCCAGAGCCCACAGAGGGAGCATGGCCCTGCTGACACTTTGATTTCAGACTTCTGGAATCTGTGAAAGAATAAATTTCTGTTGTTTCAAGCCACCCAGTTTGTGGTAATTTGTTATGACAGCCCTGGGAAACTAATACACTCTGTGATGGGTTCATAACAAATGGAAGAGCTGAGGGTGGACAAACAGCCAGAGATCGGGTCATGCAGACCTTGGGGCCGCTGCAGATAACTTGGATTTTATTCTTAAGTGTAGTGGAAAGATTTATCACTTGAGTTCAACACATTCTTAGACCAAAAACAGGGACAAATGAGGAATGGTGAAAGCTTAGGTTGGTCGGGGCATTGCTTACCAGGTTAGATTCATCACCTGAGACCCAAGAATATCACCAAGGGAGAATGAGATGTAGGAAGCCCTCCTTAAGATATCTTTGGCGCAAGGAAAGAAGGTAGGTGGGAGGCCACCTGCTGAGACCCTCAGATGTGCAGCTTGTTTTGAAAACTGGTTATTACCTTGACTCTCCCCCTTTCCACGGAAGTGGAGGCTCCATCCCACCCTGCACCTGGACAAGTGTCTGCTGCTAATTAGGGGAGAGACAGATGGAGCAAGGTACAGTTTAATTTTACAGCCGTGGTTCCTTCAAGGCAATTAGGCTCATTGGAAGGAAAGCACCTTTTTCATTCTTTCTCCCTCTTTTTAAATGAAGAAAAATCAAACTGGAGAGGCCCAATGTTGTTGAAAGGCTCCCACATCTGTTTCCTGGTTGGCTTGTCAGCCATCTGCCCACGAGGTGTTGGGGCTGATTAGGTTAATGCATTTATTAATGGGGCTTACAAGGCTGTTCAATGAATCTGTTATTTCTTTCACAAGAAGTGTTTTGATATACTGACAGGGACCACATTGCACAAAGCCCAGAGAGGCCAGGTAGGCTTTTCTTCCTCCTCCTCCGGATCCAAGGCAGAGGACACCAAAAACACTGGGAAGAGACTGTCACAAACATTGCATTTCCTGGGTTATGGGAACAGTTCATCCGCCACCATCCACATTCTTGTTATTGAAACCGTCTTGAAAATCACTCTTTGAGGAACAGTTTCGTGCCCCAGGCAAGAAATCTGTGCATGCTCTGTACTTCTCTAAAACACCTCAGAGTCTCGTTTAGGGAAGATGGTCAAATAAATAGCTGTGAATGATACAGTCTTGCCGACCAGGCTTCAGATGGTCTGCTGACCCCTTGCTTTCTTCAGTCTACCACACAGATGTCCTTTCTGTTTCTTGAAGCCTCCACAGTCCTTCCTGCCTCGGGGCTTTTGCAAATGCTGTTCTGTGTCATTTATATACTGCTGCATAACAAACTACCCCAAAGTGCAGTGGCTTAATGTAGCCACCATTTGTTGGACTCATGATTGTGGGTCAGCTGGCAGTTCTTCTGGGTCGGGCTGGATTAGCTGTTCTTGGCCAAGTTTACTCGGTATCTGGGGTCAGCTGGCTGGTCCATTGATGGCTGTATAGTCTAGGATGGCCTCACCCAGTATCCGGCAATTGGCAGCCTTGTGGTGAGCGTGGGCAACTGGCCTGCAGGTTTCTCAGCCTCCAGGAGGCTAACCCGGGCCTCCTCCTTCACATGGAGTCAGGAATCCAAGCGCCTGATAGCAGAAGCTATAGAACTTATAAAAGCCCAGGTTCGGGGCATGTGTGACATCACTTCTGCTACAATCTACTGGCCAAAGCCAGTCAGAAGGCCTGACCATATTCGAAGGGTAAGGAAAGATATTCCTCCACTTGATGGAAGGAAGTACTGTGGCCATTTTTGCTGTATACCATGTGTTCCCTCACCTGGAATCCTGCTTCTGTGACTTTTACCTCCAGATGGCAGCTAATGGCACATCCCCAAGGGTGCCTTCTCTCATTATCCCAAAAAGATCAAGTCCTCTTCTTAGGCCACTTCATAGGGCAAATGAGGCCAACACACATGGTAGGTAGAGGGAAGTGAAAGGGGAAGGAAGAAAGGAAAGAAGGATTGTTGGCTTGGATGAATGCCTCCTTTGTGCTTAGCAAGTTGCCTGGCACAGAGTGAGTGCTCAATAAATGTCTGTTGGATTTAATCCAGTTCTTTCATAAGCCAGGAGACAGACAAAATGTATGTATTGAATAGTTCCTGCGTTCCAGAATTGTGCTATGTAGCTTATATATCATACAATTTATTCCTCACAACAAACCTAAGAGTAGCTTGTGTTATCCCCATTTCACACCAAAGGAAAGAAAGCTGTAAGAGGTTAAGTGACATTCCTGAGATCTCAGAAACTCAGGTCTGGCTGATTCCAGAGCCCCCAGAGTTTTCTGCCCACCCTACTCTTGCCCCATATACCAAACACTTTCTATGATCGGGGGTCCCCAATGCCAAGCTCACTAAGGGACCAAGTCAGAGTTGGTTGTGGAGAGGGTTGTAGATTCTCCATGTGAGACCTCATGACTCCTCTTAATGGAGGCTTCTCCCCATCCCTGCACTGATTTGGCAAGAATTGAATGCCTCTGTGACTTCTTTTCTTTAGAACTTTTTGAGAAAACATCACCTATCTCAGCTGTTAGAACACCTACTTTGTAATCAGTTTTCTCAGTTTGTTAAGACAGAGGAAACCTTGAATATATCCTTTTCTCTGAGCATACCTTAGGTTAGTCAGTTTTCTGGAAAGAGGAACATGGGAATGAATGATTCTAGATCATGACTGGGGACATAATGAGGGTGAGTGAGACTTTTATAACAGACTCCCAGGCGGAACAGGAGAAGGGAGCTTCTACTCCTACAATTGCCCTGACATTCTATGTGTATTCATGATATTTTGCTCTTACATCCACTCACTGGGTATTTATTGAGTATCTACTATCTGCCAGGAAGTAGGCTGGACATTGTGTGCACAGTGATGGGCAGGAATCTGACCTGGCCTTGCCCTGTTGGAACAGCAGTGAGAGAGAGAGCCAGTAATGAATGAAGTGCATTAACATGTACAAAATGGCATCTATGATATGTGCCATGGAGAAGAGCCTATTATGGTGGGATGTGACCTTGTTCAAGGTCCTAGAGGGGAAGGTGGTGGGAGACGGCAGGAGAGAATAGGAGTGAAGTTGGAGGTCACTTACCTTTAGTTCTCCAGAAAAAGCTATGTGCTGGCATCTAGCCAGGCTTTGCTTGTGGTCTCCACTCTGGTTGCACATTAGAATCCCTTGGTTGGAGGAGTGCTTAAAAAGAAATCTATGTCTGAGGCAGACCTGCAGAGATTCTAATTGAATTGTTTGGGGGAGGGATCCAGGAATCTGAATGCTTTCGAAGCTCCGCCATGTGATTCCCAAGTACTGCCAGGATTGAGAGCCCCACAGATGGAAAGATAAGGTTCATGCCTTCAGAGCTCCCAACATCTGGTTCTCAGACCAGCTCAGAGATCTTAGTATAAATATTCACAAGACTGGATAGTCCTTCATAGCCCTTACCATATTTATACTCTTATGTAATCTTTGGGATTATTTGGTCACTATCTTTCCCCGCCTAATAGATGTGCACCTCATGAGGGCAGGGACCATGTCTGTTTCCGATTCCTTCTTATATTTCCACTGCCTAACACATGGCCCGTGCCTCTATGATGAATGACTGAATGAGCAAATGGCTTGAGGAGGTTTTGATAGATGAGGGACACGGTCAGTTTTGCATTTTAGAAAGTGCCTTTGGCTGCAGTGTAGAGAATGGACTGGGTGGAGGGAAGACTCGAAGCAGGGAGGAAATTTGGTGGCTGAAATGGAGCAACGGTCGAAATTGGGTGTGATGTGGAATAGATTAGAGAAACATTTGTAGGCATAGCTGGAGGGACTTTGTGATTTAGCAGTTGTGCTGGAGGGGAGAAGAGGGTGAGGCGGCGAATGCCACCATATTTCTGGCTTTAGTGACTGGAAAGCTGGTGTTGGCCTTTGAGAGATAAGGAAGGACCCGAAGGAGAACAGATCTTTTTAATGTTGATGGGTTCAGTCTTGGCCACCTGGAGTGGGAGATGCCAGTGCATCTGTCCTGGATGTAACTGGATTCGTGTTTCCCCCCTAAGTCCAAGAGGGAATATCAAGGCATCCTTCTGTTGAAATTTCATGGCATTGGAAACCTAGAACTTTCTTCTGGAAGGCAGAAGGATGGGGATCTAACCTTGACTTGAATTTAACTCATGTCACTTTTAGCAATGCATGGTATTTGGGGAATGTGTGCTCTTCGCATCTTTAGTAGCAGATTCCTTTTGACATTCAATATTTTCAGACAGCTCTAGAATTTATGGAAAAGGGGACTTTCTTTTGAAAGATCACATGAGCCAGGGCTATTTATGTTAACAGGGACAGAAACCCAACTTAACCGGTATTAAGCCTGGAAGGTTAATGTGTGGCTTCCTGGGATGTTGTGTTGAGGAGTCTGAGTGGAAGTCACACCTGCCAGGACAGAGCACTGTGATCAATGAGTGATGTCTGCCATGTACACAGAGGGGGCAAGTGGGGCATATTTTTGTGCCCTTGGTTCTGAAACTGAAGCTTTCCCTCTGTGGCCTTTGAAAAGCATCAAATAATGTCTGTTGGACTTAGGTTCTACCCTGGCTCAGCCACTATAGCTGTGGGTAACTTTTGTTAATCATTTCATATGCCTGAGCTTGACAGTTTCCTAATCTATCAAGCAGGGGTTAAAATCCCTATCCTTCCTACTTACTAGGGTTGTTGAAAGGATCAAATGGGAAAAGAAACATGGCACTATGATGCCTTCCATGAATGTACATATAGGATAAATTCACATGTGTAACAATGGGGGATGTTGGACGCATGGATGAAAAAGCAGCAAGTATTCCTCCTCTCCAAGAGGAGATGTAAGTTCAAAGGTTTACTGCTAAGAAATAAATTTTATTTTATCAATCTTACTTATTTTAAGTAATCTCCACACCCAGTGTGGGGCTCAGACTCATGACCCTAAGATCAAGAGTCGCATGCTGTACTGACTGAGCCAGCCAGGCGTCCCACTAAGAAATACAATTTAAAACTGTAGAGGACCTTATAATAAAAGAATCATAAGAAAATAAAAGTCTCATAAAATTATCAAATGAATACGTAGGGAAAGAAAGACTAAGGAAGGAAGGAGGGAGGGAAGGAAGGAAGGAAGGAATCAAGGAATCGTAGTGCTGGAGATGGTATGGTGAAATGGTATACAGATTGGTGTGACTCTTTTGTGGCGGAGTTGGAACTATGTATCAAGAACCTTGATAATGTTTATACCCTTTGGTCAAGTAATTCCACTTTAGGTGATTCATTTCCAGGCTGGCTAGTAAAGAGTTCAGGCTTTGTGGGCCCTTCGGTATCTAGAATATGTACCTGGATCCACCACCGCAGAACAGAATCAGTCACAGACTTTAGGTAAGCAAGTGGGTATGGCTGTGTCCTAGTAAAATTTTATTTACAAAAATATGTAGCATCCAGATTCAGTCCAGGGGCTATAGTTTGCTGTCGTCTGATGTAGATGAAGAAAACTACTTTTGTATTTTTGTGGTTATCCTAAATTTGTGGTTATCCTAAATTCAAAATTCTGAATACAAAAAGAGCTTTAGTCTTGAAGATTCTCTTTTCAGCTTTATTTATGTCAAAGCATACTGGCAAACTTAACTGTTCATTGATGGGAGGAGTGATTAATTTTAATAGTTCCACCCAATGAAATATTATGTAGGCATTAAAATGTTGTTTATTAGTGATTTATAACAACATGGAGAAATGCTTGATAGAATGTTATATGGAAATTAAACTGATTTATAATGAAATTACAATGATAGGGGCTCATATCTAAATACTTCACACACATCATATTATTTAACCCTTTGAACAACCCTATGGGAAAAATATATATATATTTTTTAATGTAACTACTCTCCCTATGCAGAAGCCAATCATAATAAAACCTAAGAAGCTTCTTAACTTTTATTAAGTAGCCAAAGCTACACTTCTAGGAGGTGGCAGAGTTGGGGTTTGAACACAGGTCTGCTCAACTGCTAAAAGCAACCAAAAACACTAATAGAAATCCCAAGTTGAACCCCATTTATTGAGAAAACCAGAAGCAAATACAGCTAAGTATTGCTATTGGCGGTCTTGAACGGTGGGTGACAAATACGAATATTTCTCAAGATGTTCAATATTTCTCCCTAACGAGGATGCATGATTTTAATAATGAAGAAACAACCCTGGGATTTTGTAAGAAAGCCAAGGATGTACAATGCTAGGTGCCTTATGGTGGAGAAGTGTGTACTTAGGGGGGAATCTAGAGTTTCCATTGGGGATGCCCTTACCTTCTTGGTCCTGATCTTGCTTGTGAAAAGAACTTGACTCTTTCCTTCTGTCCTCCTTCCTTCTATCTGTTCCAGATGGAGTTTCTAGTGTGTGTCTCGTTTGGACTGTTGGCCCACTTTGATGCTGTGCTCAGGTTGACTTGCCAATCCCTAACTGTCTCTCTCTTTCCTCTCTCTCCCTCTCTCTGCTCCCTCCTCCTCTTCTCCGTCCACCTTGGACAGCCGACAAGGTCAATGATGACTTCTCCTCCAAGCGACGGCACCTGGCCGAGCTGGCGGCCAAGGGGAACCTCCCTTTGCACCCGGTAAGAGTAGAGGATGAGCCGCGGGCCTTCAGCCCTGAGCATGGCCCTGCCAAGCAGAACGGACAGAAGTCCCGCACCAACAAGATGCCCCCACATCCCCTGGCCTACAACTCCACCACCAACTTCAAGGGCTGGGACCCCAACGAGCATTCCCTCCGGCGGCAGGCTTACGGTAACAAAGGCAAGCTTGGCGCAGCTGAGTCGGGCTCCAGCGACCCCTTGGGGACTCGCACCCAGCACTACCCACCCCCACAGCCATATTTCATCACCAACAGCAAAACAGAAGTGACTGTCTGAGCTTTCACTACAGGGAGCATCCTGGAGACCATACTCAACTGAGAGAGGCAAAAAATATCCCTGGCCCACACCCTCCCTGGCCTCCCTGACCCGCTCCCCTGCACCCTGCCTCCCCTTACCAACTGACGAAAAACCTGCTGGTGATGCGGAATCACGCTTTTCTTGGGTCATGCCTAACACGTGTCAGAGGACAGCTGAGCAAGACGGAAGCAGGGACGTTCAGCAATACAGCAAAGGGGAAACTGAGGCACGGCTCTTCCGACTTCAGGCCCGAGGTGGCCAACTCACACGCCCACACCGTGGGGCTAATTTTTTCTTTTCCTCCTGACTTAAAACTGAAATCCATGACGAAAAATTAAAAGTAGCACAACTTAGAGAAATCGTCCATTTGAGCACATTTGCCATTTACCACGTGCTGTTTCGGGGTGAAAGAGCCAGGTTGGGGTGGGGGGAGCCTAAGAGTGGACATGAGAGAAGAGTGTACGTAAGAAGAGGAGTCATTTGGGGAGGAAGCTGTGTGCATTATAAGTGTTTTCTAATCCCAAGAAGCAGTGACATGGACACACAATTTTGACAAGCGTGAGACGGTAGTTGGACCCCAACCATTCTATTTATAGTACTTTTCATATCGTCAATGTTGGAAGCAAAAAAAAAAAAAAACATACACACACACACACTCAAACTCACAAAAAATAGACCCTGAACCCACCGGCAGTGATGAGAAAGAAAGAGCATTTTAGAGAAGTCCGGTAAAGACCATGACCATGGACATGGGAAGGATAGTAGGCTTTTACGGCAGGGAGAGAGGATCCAGAGAGTGTTAAATAACTTTTTTTCTTTAAAAAAAAATGATCACAAGCCCACTACAAAACAGACAAAAACAGCAAATCCATTTTTGTCCAGAATCCTCAAGACTTAGGAAATGAACAATGACATCAGAACAACAACAACAACAGAAAATACTCACAGTTGAAAAGTCGACAGGAGGTGAGAAGGGGACCCCGCATTTCCCGCCTTGCCTCCGAGACAAGAAACAGACACGGAACCCAGTCCTCTATTACCCGTCTCTCCCTGACCCCCCTCAGCCCGTTGCCGCCGCCGCTGCCAAATTTCAACTGCTTTGGACTGAAAATGTCATAAGCGTGGGTGGTGCCTTCAATGTGTTACTGTTTAATGACAGTCTTGTTTCCCAAGTGCAACGTGTGTTCTCTTGGTCCCCCTCCCTCCTGTTTCCTGAAGTCAGAGATGTTCCTCTCCTCCCCCTTTGTTGGTGAGCCCGCCCATCACACATTCTGAGGGGGCTGCTACAATGTTAGGGGTACCTAAAGATGAAGACCTCCCTCCTTCCCACCCTGTCACTCCCAGTCCTACTGTTACCTGGCTCCCCAGACCTCTCAAGCATTTCTGGGTCTCGTAATTCCCACGGCCCTCCAAGCCACCTCCCCAGATACTTCCCCAGATTCATCTCCCACCCAGAATTCCCCATCGGAACCAATTCAGAGTGGTTCTCACAGCCAGTGGCCCTTGGGCATCCCGACGAAGACAGTTTCCCTGCTCCTCCTATTTATTTCGTGGAAGCCCAAAGAGGAGAGTGCGGAGAGAGAGGAGATTTTGATTTTAGGTGAGAGGCTTTCAACCAGTCCCTAACAGCCTTCGCCAATGCACGGGAATCTCTGAGAGACCCAGTGTTCTTCTGGTGTCAGAAGCTGCATGTGGCAGTCCAAGAAGATCCAGAGCATTCCCTGGGATGCCCAACTGCGGCGTTCTGCCTCAGCTGTCTCTCACCTCCAACGTCATGGAAGCCGGGAAATCAGGGGCTTATTCTCCTTTTCATTCCTGGCCCCTCTGGGGGACATTGACAATGCCTGTTATCCCTCTGGGCCTTAGTCTCCCATCTGAAACGAAGGGAATTGGGGTTAGATCAAGCAAAACCTCCGCCCATTTTTTAAAAATGCCCCTGTGCACAGAAGCCACTAATAGAAGATCCTCGTTTATAAGGTGGCTCTTCGCTGGACAAAGCAGGGCGGGTGGGGGGCCAGGGCGGAGATAGAGCGCCCACTTTCTCAGCCTCTCTGCTGGGATCCCAGCACTCCCCAGGGTGGGGTAAACACCGCCCAGCTTGGTCAGTGTTTCCGTGATGTTAAATTATCTCTGTACTGCAGCCCGCTTTTGGCATCTCTGTGTGTCACCATCAAAATATTTGTAGCTAAATCAATTCACTCTTAATACTTTGAACTTTTAAAAGGAAAACTTCTTTTCATCATTACAAATAGAAAAGCAGTATCAGTCAATCACCCTAAATAGAAAGTAAATGTAAAGATAAGGATGAAGGCAACAAAGCAGCAATTGTTCTAGCTAGATGCTGTTGCTCCTGAAGAGTCTGAACTTAGAGCCCTGCGTTTGCTGGATTGCACTTGCTCTCTCTCTCTCTCTCTCCCCCTCCCCCCCTCCTCCCCCCTCCCTCCCCCTTCCCTTCTGTCATTCCTCTCTCTCCCTTTTTCTTTATTAAAATGATTGGCAGATGTTAAAGAGCTGTTAAAGATATACCAGCACCCAGTGGAGACTTTGCACTCCAAGGGACTCCATCGGACTGACAAAATGAAAAGGAACCCACTCCCCTCTGTGACTCGGTGTTAACCAGTGCTATATCCACGTGCTACTACAAATCTTTTTGCATTTGCTAGTGATGCACAGCGCCTATTTCAGGAAATACTGGGTCTGCTTCTCCGTGAGGTTCCCTCCAGCTCCAAAGGTCTGTGAGTCTTACTTCCCTTTTAGCTCATCTTGCCCCTTGTCCTCAGTTCACTTCATCTGACCTTTTATGCCATCCCTGATGAAGGAGCTTTCTTGATCTCTGAATCTACAGAATTTTTTTCCCCCTCCGTATTCCTCCTCTTCTGAGTAAACTTCAACCAGTGAGTTTCGTTAGTTGGGGTGGGGAGGGCGGTTTGGGCAGGAAGGTCATGGAGTGGTCAGTATGATGAGGCAGGATGATGGCCTAGAACGTTCGTTTTCTGTCTCATTATCTTCCAGTTGGCTTTGCAAACTGGGACCATGATGGTAGGGATTGGACAGGGAGGGTGGTTGGAATACTGATGGATCTGTGGCTGCCACATATCGATAACAATCTTGTGGCTACAGTGAGGAGCTTAGAAGAGAGAAACCCGAACAAAGTAGAGAGGCAGTTCCTCCCCCTCCCGGGCCCTGGCACTAGCCTCTACTTCTTGCCTTTAGCTCTCCCCAACTTCCAACCCAATGGGACCAGAGTCTGATTTCCCTTCGCCCTCCCAGAGCATCTCAGCCTCCATCCGCCTTGGGCTCTGCCTGGCACCCCATCTCACTCCCCTCATCTCCCCGGTTTTCCGTGTAAATGGAGCATATTTTATGTGCGAATATTTTAGTAACCGTATGTTCTGCAAGTAAACCTGTGTTAATACTTGTCAACAATTGCAGAGTTTATGATACCAATAATACTTCCTACAATGAAGAAAAAAAAGACATTTGTTTGTTTTCTAAAAATGTTTATTTGTAAACATGTATTCACTATATTAATATGAATTTCTTACCTGGCAATAAAACTGATTATATGTGATGCTGTTGGGGTTGTCATGTATCTTTTGTCCAAAGTTCAGGAAACAAAACAACAATAACAACACGATGGAAGTAAAACCAATGAATCACCAAAGTGGTTAATTTATAACACTTTATTGTGCACACACAAAAAGACAGTTTGCCAACCGGGAGCACTCAACCGAAAATGTGGAATGAGACTCAGAGGTATATCGTTGTAAAAGCAGCTTAGGTCGCACACAGGCAGTGACTGTTGATTCTTCGAGGCGATGGGTTGCCATATGAGAATTTTCTTAAATGAAAGGGAACTGGTTAGTGGTGACCTCGTATCAGTTTGGGGGAACAATAAGTTTGGCTTGTGATTCTCAGAGGTGTCAGCAAGTGACCCAGGTCAAGTGAGCCTTGATTGTCTTGCAAAATAAGCTAAATTAATCTTTGCTTGTATGACTAAACTGGTTCTGTCTGCTCAGGGAATTCTCAAGGCTGGTCTCCGTTTGTGCTTGATTTTAACACTTCCTAGCGTCCCACATCTTAATCTGAGCTACCACCAGGGACCACCACTATCAGTACAGAGAGCTCAATCTTTAATACATACTCAGGATGCATGGGAAATTGTTATAGGTAAAGGACATTTTTACTTAATAGCAACCTATACAAATTTTCTAGGAGAAAATTTGTTTTTTGTTTGAAGCCTTTTTGGTAGGAGTCTGTGTCTCTTAGGTTCACTTCCTGCCTTTAAAAAAATAACGCCATTGCTAGGTCCCCTCTAAATTCATAACTAAATTTATCTGCACTGGTCAAGAATCTTGCTGAAATTTGCACTTTTGTTTTTATCAGTGCCTAGGGTTGTAAAAAAACACAAGAGATTGGATTCTTCCCCTATTTGTTAAATTTTATTTCCTGCCTGGCTTCTGTTCGCATTATTTCAGTTTGAAATTTTCAGGTAGAAACCTGCCTTAACATGATCTCATTGGAAAGGGGCTCTGAGATCTGAGAGGCGGAGGGGACCACAGTAGGGGGGTGGGAAGGGGAGACAGGAAAAGGAAACAGCCCATAGAGGAGGATACCTTCTCATGCCAGCTACCACTATGAGTGACTGGAATTTATGGCTGCATGGGGTGGGTGGGGAGGGTGTAGAACACATACTCAGGAATCATCCCAGCCAAATGCAGGTGGAGCTGGGCTTTTCACACACCAAATCCCATCAGACACCATTTGAGCATTGCTTTCAGGGACGGTTAATGATCAGACACTCCCAGGCTCTCATGTGTGAGGGCAGAGGGATTTCCAAGGCGTGGAGAAAGCCCCAGGTGCAGAGATGCTCTGGTCATTGGAAGTCAGCCACTGGAGCAAGACACAAGGGAAGAGGCAGGAATTCACAGGGCATGCTCAACGCCCGAGCTCCAGGGTCTCGGGCAGCGAAGCTCCTTGTTTCTGGCCACGTAGAAGAGTTGTCTATCTCAAGCAGAGAGAATACTGGACCACAGTCTGCGATCTGAGTCAGGGTCCTTGCCTTGGGGTGTGGCGATCCTTCATTGGTCACAGGGTCCCTTGGGGTCTCCCAGAGTAGATCTCATGGGCTCTTTCTTTCTCTTTCTCTCTGAGGTATAGTTGTGGTTATCAGAGGAGTCTGATGGCAGAGGATGCTCCTCCAGTACTTAGGAACTCTTCGGAGATGGAGTCACTAACAGCATACATCATAGCCCCGTGGAAGCAGGGATAGGACAGAGAATCATGCCTCTGTAGGGGGCAAGGACAGATTCTCCCACTAGTGAAGCCGTTTGGTCACAACTCAAAAACAACAACAATCACATAAAGTGTATTTGTAGAACTCTCCCTATGTTGCCAAATACTGTTGAGGACTTGGCATGCATTGTCGCGTTAGATCCTCACAACAGTATAAGGTAGGCACTGTTGGCTTTGGAGGTAAGCGATCTCTCTAAAATTTGAGTGATTTTGCCCAAAGTGATTTAGCTATTAAGCAGTGGAACTGGCATTTGAATTCCACAATTCATCCTTTGACTACTATAGAGTAGTTCTCACTTGGATGAGCAAGTGAGTCAGCGGGGAAACTTGATAAAAATATGGATTCCCAGGCGCCCCCAACCAAGATGAAGTAGGTCTGAATGGGGGCCCAGGATTCAGTGTTGGTAACAGATGCGCTATCATCACACCCCAGTGGCCCCTGGACCTGAAGAGTGTTGTGCCATATTACATTGCTGGTCATCTAACATCTGTGGGCTCATTCTGTGGCCCCCAGTGCAGAAGGAAATGGGATGGAGATGTGTGCTTCCAAAGAGAGGGACCCTCACGCTTTGATTTCATGTCCAGTGTTGGAAGGCTGTGTCCTAGGACTGAGGACTGACTCCAGAACAGGTTGCTGGTATTGATTCTCACGCTAATTTGCAATGTGTCCTCAGGTCTGAAACTAGTGCTCTTCGAGACTCTCTTCATCCCAAGAAGGAGGAGCTTGGGATAGAAAAATCTCTACTCCTACTCTCTCACTTGATTGGGTGTTTTCCCTACTCATCACTGTGGTGTTTGGTACAGTGAACAGGATTGAGTCCTTTATCACCATACCCTAAGTTTGCTCCTGGATGAGCAGGATTTTGCGGAGTACAATAATAATTATTGTGGTGGCTTCTATGAGCCATGAGCACTTGCTAGGTACCTCGCTTTACATTTAGGGCTTCCCATTGCTTTAACAGCTATGGACTTACTGTGACAGTTCTTAACTTTTTGTGTGTGCTGTGGATTCCTTTGGCAGTCTGGGGAAACCTATGGATCCTTTCTCAGAATAATGATTTTAAATGCATAAAATAAAATACATAGGATTACAAAATAAACCTATGATCTTGAAATCCAGTTATGAAAATATTTTAAAGACCTACATTGGTGATTCAGTAATATATGTGATTTTTAACTATTGCATTAAATAACAAGATCTAATGACAGGTGTCAATGTAGTGATGAGTACAAACAATTCATTGAACTACCTGTTACATGTGCACACTGATGTGACAATATCCACGATTCTGTTGGTGACCTAGTTGGGACTAGTTGGGGCTAATATCGTGATGGATTTTTGCCTATGTTTAAGACTGAGGGACATACAACATTTCAGTTAGAGGCTAGTGAAAATAAAGATTTTTTTTTTTTACCATCCAAGTTCCCAAACCCACTGAATTCTATCCATGGATCCCCTTGAGGGTCTATGGGTCTAGGTAAACCATCCATGGATTAGAAAGACTCAGAGCTACTTTTCCTTCCATGCTTTGATTTTTCTCATCCTTAAAGTAGGGATAATAATAGTATTATTATCTCTATCTCTATCTTTGGCTATTGTGAGAAATAAAATAATAGATTAAAAGACATTAATGAACTCCTAGTAAACACTCAGGAGTTAGCTTTTGTTATCATGATTATTATTTCAGTGCATCCTATGACAATCCTATGAAATAGTATTTTTATGATTCTCCACTCCCAGAAGAAGAAACCGAGGCTAGGCTCAGAGAGATTATGCTTGTTCAAAGTAACACAGCAAGTCAGTGACAGAGCTGATTGAGCCCCAGATCTTTCTGATTCACCCTCGAGCTCTTGACCACATACCATGTTGTATACATACTCTTTGTCGCCAATATGTTAAATGTCCTTACAGCTCCCTGGAATGAGGTCAGTCACACACTGGGGTAGTAGCAGTGATACCCCCAGGTCTTTATCCCTCCCCGAGGACAAAGGCAGATGTCTGAGTGAGTTCAGGAACCTCTTATCAGACTAGTCTGGGGACTATTTTTTTTTTAAGATTTTATTTTTTAAGTAATCTCTACACCCAACATAGGGCTTGAAACTACAGCCCTGAGATCAAGAGTCTACCGACTGAGCCAGCCAGGCACCCTGCCTGGGGACTATTTTTAAAGGCGTGTTGGAGACAGTTAATAATAATATCTTCCCATTTAAGGTAAGCTGTCCCCAGCCCAGTGCTTAGAAGATCCCAATTTCCCTGTCCCAGAAATTTTCAGATTGCTTTTTTAAAAGCAATCCTGTTAGAAATAATAATAAAAACAGAAATATTCATTTATCACCTAAAACTAAATAAGTTTTCTTACTCATAAATTCAGACAGTCTCAGCCTTGAAAGATAGTAATTGTTGTAATGATAATAATGACAAGTCTGTTACCAGTTATTGAGCTTTTATTATTATCGGGCCAGGCACCAGGTCAAGTACTGTCCATGAAGTGCCTTTCTCCTCTCAACAGTGCTCCAAGGAAGAGGCATCATTCCCATTTTCAAGATGGGAAAACTGAGACTCAGAGAGGTGAAATGATTCTTGCAAGATCATATATCCAGTGAGCGGCAGGGTTGGGAATTCAAACCCACATCTGTATGATTCCAAAGCCAACCCTATCACCATGATCTGTTTCCTCCTCATATGACCCAGGCCTGCATTTTCTTCCACTGGGGTAAAATCATTGGGAACCATAATGTGTACCAAAATTGTTCTAAATCCAGGGAGAAGTATTACTCCTCTGGGTCAGGTAGTACCCACTCCTGCCAGCTGTCACTGACCTGGAGGGACTGAATTGGCCTGATGCCATCTTTGTTGATGTTTCTGTCCTTCATGTTCTTCAGATCTGTCCCCCATACTCCCATCTGTCAGCAGCAAAACAGACTTGGCCTTCAGAATGCGTTAGTGTCTCCAGGGTGGGAAAGAAAGCAGGACCAGAGGACCCCTCTGGGACAAGCACACAGGAAAGCAGGAATTTTAATTCAGTGTCCCTTAATTTTGTAGGACTTTGGGAAAGTCCCTTTTCCTCCCTAGGAGGCCGTGCCATCTTTTGGATAAGAGTAGGACCTATAGAATCAGAGGATCCATGTCTGCTTCCAAGTGGACATAATAATAGCAGCTATCAAAGAATTGGTATGAGGATGCAATGATACAATCTTCATAAAGCTCTGAGCACAGTTCCCAGATATTATTTTCAATATTTTAAAACTTCATTCAGGATCATCATATACCACAGGCCCTGAAGAAGGAATTAGAAGGAACATCAAGTTCATCAAGCTCTCCTTCACCTTGGGTTTGGGTAAGACAATTCTGAACTCGGTGTGGTGCCTTTTCTTCCAATTCCCTGGCTGTTGGTGATGTCATGAGCATGTTAGGGACCTGATTTGACTGCAAACCCTGTGAGAATTTTGATGAATTTTTAAAAATTGGAAAGAAAATAAATTCTTGTTCCATGAACGTGGTTTGCTTGATAGAAGGAATTTTTCAGATCTAGAGGTCTATAGGGGATAAAATCATCATTAAGGCGATCCATAGTAGTAAAAAAAGGTTGGCTTTAGATGGTTTATTAGTTATCTATTGCCATGCAATTACACAGTCACTCCAAAACTTGGCAGCTTAAAACAACACATTTATGATTTATTATCATTTATTGTTATTTACTATAAGAGGTCAGAAATCTGAGCATGGCTTAACTGGGTTGTGTGCCTCAGGGGTCTCTCGTGAGCCGGCAGTCAAGGTGTAAGCCAGGGTTGGAGTATCATTACTACAGGCTCAAGCGGCGCAGGTCTGCTTGCAAGCTCACTCACGTAGTCGTTGGTGGGATTCAGCTCCTCAAGGCTTGTTGGACTGAGGGTCTTCGTTCCTACCTGGCTCTTGGTCTTAGGCCATCTTCAGTTTCTTTCCTTGGGGGCCTCTCTAATATATCAGCTTACTCCATGAAAGACAGCAAAAGAGAGCATTTGCTAGCAAGACAGAAGTCACAGTCACTTGTCACCTAAGGATAGAATTGACAACTTCTCAACGTCACTGTATTCTGTTGGTTAGAGGCAAGTTGCTCAAGGGGAAAGCACTATATAAGGCTGTGAAGACTAGAAGATGGGGATTATTTGGGGCCATCTTAGAGGCTGCCTGACACAGATGGTACCTAAGTCACCCCCCCAATGCAAAAGTCTGAGCTATTACGTCTTTTGTGAGTAATGACTATCTGGGCAGTTATGACATCTCTGTCACTTTCAGAGAGATAACTAACCTGGGATAAAATCTTAGCGCCACCACCTCCTGTGCCTCAGTTTCTCCATCTTCAGTAACAGAAGTAGTAATAGCACCCACTCCTCAGGTTTGTGTGAGGCCTTTACTATGGAATATCTGAGTGGCCAAGCAGATGACTGCCCAACAAAGACGTAACATAGAGTTATGGCAGGCCGGCCAAAACTATGCTTTCCAGCCCTTCTCCTTTTGCACCTGGATGGGGGTCGTCTGACTAAGCTTTGGGCATTATGGCTGGTCCATAAGACCTCCGGCATTATCCTCTCAACTGCCTCCCCCCACCTGCTGGATAGATGCCAATGCCCAGCACACCCTTGGAAACCACATGTTGAAGATGGCAGAGCCTTGGTCAGTCCCAGTCTCTGCATGATTTTGTGGAGCGGTGACTTCCCCCGCCACCATTCTCATCGCTACTTGAACTCTATATGAGTGAGAAGTAATCTTAACGTTGTGTTAAGCTCTGAGATTTCGGGGTTTATCTGTTGGAGTAGCAAGAATTTCCTTAACACATACAAAAGGTGAAATATCTTGAACAGTATCTGGAATATTAAAAACACTTAATAAATGTCATCTTTACCATCATCTTCATCATCATCACCATCTTAACTCATCTACTCTGTGCTAAGACAGTTATGTCCCCCATATTTAATCCTCCCGATAACTCTGAAAGGGCTCGTAACTCCATTTAATAGGTAAGGATATTGAGAAGTTAAGTGACTTACTTAAGATCACAGAGCAAGGGCTGGAGTGGTCATCTGAACCTGGTGTAGATGTTCTGGTTCCATCACTTCTTGTACCCCATTCAGCCCTCTCAAAGTTGCTAGTACAATCTGGATCCAGCAATGGAGGTAAAACCTTTGTAGAAGAACGTCTACATTGTCAACTTGGCATCTCACTATTTTCTTGTCAGATTCCAAAACCCAACTCGTGCTGTGTTGTACAGTTCAAAGAAAGCGTTTCACATCAAGAAATGTCATAGTTGCTAGAAATAATTTTGTCACATCCTCTTGAATTTTTCCTTCTTGCAAGTTCAGAGGGTTCACTTAGATTCAAGTCTTATAATGCTTCATTTTAAAACATTATAAAAGGGCACCTCGTTTTTCAGAATCTCAACATCCAAGTGGAACACTTCATTGTCTTCATCTTAAAAGGTACAAAATGAGGAGATCCTAAAGAGGCAATTTATGATGTGCAGGTGCCTTATTTTCTGGTAATTGGAGGCTGGTTTTGATGCTGTAATTTTGTTTTTGTGTTTTGCTGCCCACTTATCAAAGGCAGTGAGCTGAACGTACAGGATTTCTACGAGCTGGCTGTCAGCCTTGTCCCCGTATTCAGGTCCCAAATGTTAACACCATGTAGGTCTTAAAGCCTTTTTCCGGGGTCTCATTATTTGCTGTGGGAATCTGTCTCATGGGGGTATTCAGTACTTTCTCAATTAGAGTCAATGGAATTTTGGAGAAAATTCAGACACTTCTAAGTGTTTTGTTCCTCTCAAGCACCTTGTTTAGTTATTCGCTTAACAAATACAGAGTACCTACTATGTGCCAGGCATTGTCCTGGGCCTTGAAGATAAAAGGATCTCTCTACCACTACCCCTCCCTCCCCAACAAAAAACAAATGAAAATGGAAGATGGACAAATAGTTAAGCAAGTACCATCAAGAGAGAAATCGTGGGTAGGAAAGCCTTGATGACAGATAGTCTTGAGTTCAAATCCCCTTCCTAGCACTTCTAGCTAGGGGACCTTGGGGGAATTACTGAGTTGTTTCAGAGCCTGGGTTTTCTCATCTTAGAATGGAGATGAGACCATCTGTAGACCATCTGTAGAATGGTCTACAGTCAGACCTACCTTGCAATGTTGTTTGAGCATTTGAGGTAGGGTGTGTGAAACATTTAATCATGGTGGCTATTCAGTAAATGGGAGCTGTTTTTCATATGAAGTTTTTGCTTATCATTGATTCCTACTCATTGGAAACCAGGCTAATGGGGTATTTTGGTGTTTCTCTTTGGTTTATATTGGGATCCCAAGACAGGATTCGTGGGTAAGGAAGAAAGGGATCCCGGGAGGAACTGGTAAGGCAAGGGTGGGGGTCAGACAGAAGAGGGAAAAAACCACACAAGGGTACAGTTTCAGGCAATGTCCCATGGAGGGTAGCTCTGGTGTGTAGCACTCCTCAGAATTAGCACCTACTCCAAGCAAGGAAGCTGGGCTTTCATTCTTACACATCTGCCAATCATTAGCAAAAGGTATGGGAACCCCCAGGAACTCTGGCTCACTACAGGTGAGGGGAAAGCAGTGCCAGAGGCCCGAGGGAGCAGCTCTAGAGTCTCAGGTGCTGGTAGTTATAATCAAAGGCACACAGAGTCTGAAAGATTGGCATGTGGAAATGAGAAAAAGGAGGGCATCTGGGTGAAACACCAACTGTGTTGGTTATACCTCCCTTTTCTGACTTTTGGGGGACATTAGCCCTGGCCCAACTAGCCCCAAGAAATAAGATGAGTTTTCCTTGGTTCAGAAGCACAGAAAGTTTGGAGAATTTCCCTATCCAAACAGGGCTGATGGGAAGCTTTGGGGTCACCCCGGCTTCAGATGAAGTATTAGCCTACCTTTTTAGCGCCCCTGGCACTTTGGGCAACTGATTTCGCATCTCTGAGTTACATTTGCTCATTCGTAGATGAGGAATGACAATATACTTTTTTTTGTAGATTTGTTCTACAAAGCTGTCTTTCTGTTCACTGATTGATCGAACAAATATATACTGAACATCTGCTATACGTCAAGATCGGGGCTAAGCATGGGTACACTGAAATGAATCAGACACAAGTCCTGCAATCCAAGACTTTGGCAGCTAGTGGAGGAGGCAGACATACAAATTTCAGACTCTGTGTCCTTCCTTATACATGATCTCTTTCTCTGTCTTCTTCTCTGTGTCTTGTTTCTGGGCTGTGCCTTCGCCTCTCCCTCCCTTCTCCCCCACATCCTCCCTCCTTCACTTCCTCTCTGCATTTCTGTCTTGCATCCTCCTACCCTCCCCACAGACCTAGTTTTCATATCCACTGGACACTCTACAACCTTCTACCCTATCACGTTCCTGCCTCCTGATGCTCTTTTCCAAGGGCCCTTCCAAAGGCTGCAGAGTCAATGAAGTTCTGGGGAATTCATTTCAACCCAGCCCCTCTGGTCTGGCAGAAGGTCACATGGAGATAACAGGAAACCACCCAGAGCTTTAGTTAAAGCTTGGGGGATGGAGTAAGGGGTGGGGTTGGTGTATGAGTGCAGGTAGCAGTCCTGAGTCCTAGGGAATAGCAAACAATACATGGCTAATTGTTTGGGGGGCAAGGGGTGGGTGGTGGTGCAGGAAGGTCTGGACAGCAGAGGAGATTTTCCTGCTATTTTGCAGATGGGTAGACTCCCAAGTGCACTGGGATGGGCACTGGGAAATTTGTGGCTTGAATTCTAGCTCTGGAAAAAGCTGCATGATCTTGAACATTGTTGTCCTCACCCATAGGATCTGCATAGAGATTGTGATGTGTGTGAGGACTGTTGTGGTCCTCTCGGCCAGGAACTCTGCTTCCAAAAATCCCTTGATTTCTCTCCCTGTTATGCCTCAGTCTTGGAATGACCCCACTAGGGGCTCTTATCATAGTAACCAACCTTTTTTTATTCCAGGATTCTGGGAGATGATTAGCTTTGGGGTTGGGAAAGACCTAGATCCAAAGCCCCGGAAGCAGATTCCATTGGCTGGAACCCAGTTACCATTGTATGGTGAAGTCAAGGGCAACTGCTCCAAATAGAGAGAGTACTCCAGTGACTTGTATAAAAGAGTACTCGGACTCGAACACCACAATTCAGTAGCTCTGGGGGACCCCAGAATCGGCATTTTAAGAAACACATCAGAGATTCTGATGTGGGCAGTTGGTGGACCACTGTTTGAGAATCACTTCCAGACACCTGGGCTTGGCTCAACCTCAAATACTCCGACCTGGTTGTGGAAGGTCTCTGAGCATCTTTCCCTGTCTGCACAGTAGGGCTGTTCACCCCTGTCCTGTCTTTCTGCAGGATTTCAATGAGGAACAGACGAAATGGCAGATAGGAAAACTCTGAGGGTCCACAGATTCAAAGATGATGCCCTTTGTGTGTGAAGCTGTGCTACCTCCAAGCTCCCATGTCTCTGGACTCAAGAGTCAAAGGGACTGCAGACAGAGAATATTCCACTGAACACTTCAGCCCCTCACCCCACATCCTGTATCACGTCCTCTTGGTCAGCTGTTTTTACTCTAGCCATTGCTGTGGCAACCAGCTGAGCGGTTGTACCCAGGTAGCACTTGACCGAGGTGTGCCGTAGAGCTCTTGCCTTCTGCCTTAGTGCTTCCTGCCTCTCCTGTGTAGGATAACGTCAGGAGGGTGTGCCGCCATTCTGACGCATGTGCAGTGCTGCAAGTGTCGGGGGTTAACACCCCATGGGCTAAACCTTGCCCAGTACAGGGTGGGGACTGGTGGTGCATAGTCTCCATTTCCCTCCCTTGGGAAGACAATTCCGAGTGCATTCTGTCAGATCCTCAGAGGTCCTGGTGGGCTGGAGCCCCCTCACCCACATGATTGTCAGCTCCATAGAACCCCCTGGGGCTGGCTTTTCCTCCTCTCCTGTTTCGCTCTTCCTAGACCCTCCTCCCTTTCCTTAGGATCACTTCCCCAAACAACTGCCTTAAAGCTTCTACTTTGTTTCATACACAGGCATCCTCCAGAACAATCCTGCCAGTTACAAACTTAAATCCTGAACCTCTTATCCAAACCTACCTGCTCCCACCACGCTCCATCCTATAACATCCTCAGTTATTTTGAGGGTTCAACCTGTTCTTGAGCTGGGAGAGAAATACATCTACTTGGGTACTAATCCTCCCCAGACAAGAGTATTATGGAACAACCCCATTAAGTCCAAAGATGATCACAGAAAGGACATTTCATCTCATTTCTTTTAACACTCGGTAAGGTGAAGAAAATAAAAATGAGATGCCACTGAGTGTTACTTTTCTTTTCTTCGCTTTTTTTTAATCCTCCCACTTCCTGTTTTCTCTTGGGAGATTGAAAAGTGTCTTCTCGCACATTTCTCATTATCAGAATTTAATGAGAATTCTAATTAGGACTACTGCACACTTCGGCGGTAGTTTCCAGAATGTAGCTCTGGCTTCTGGCTTGTCAGGCTGCCAGTCTTTTGCATTCTCGCCAAAGATACCCTCTATCATAATAACACTAATCGCTCTCATTTATTGAAAGTCTACTATGTGCCAGGCCATTTGCATATATTAGCAATAGTCCTCGCAAAAGTCCTTTGAGGTAGGAGCTATGAAGTGAGGGGCTTAAAGCCATGCAGCTGGGAACTGGCAGAGCTGGGATTCAAACTCAGGTGTGCTCTCTGGTCAAGGACTTCTCATGTCCAGCCTGCACAGGGGATCATGGGGAGAGAGAAGATAAAACATCAGGAAAACATGTCACAGCTTCCAGAATGGCCATTAGTTCCTATCAGAATGTTTGTTATGAGTTATTATGTCTCCAGCCTCAGTTTCTTGGTGTCTCTGGGAACAGTGCTGTAGTTTAGGGAATCCCAGGAGACTCTGAACACCCAACTAGAAGGTAGGTAATAGTAGACCCAAGAATAGACTGATTGCTTATTCATTATTCTTGTTATTCCTGAACTCTTCCATCGTACGGAAGGCTGTCCGCAATTACCATGACGTTCTTTCTAGAAAGAGGCCTCATAGCTTGGTTAATCACCTCACTCAGGACAAGCAGAGTCTCACAGCAAATCCACCTGATGTGACATCAAACTTTTGCTGTGTCTAGGGCTTCCCAGTGAACCCTCAGTGGACACCTTTGGGCAAAATGAGAGAACTGGCCTTTGGCACAGGAAGGAACAGTCCTTTCTAGGCTTATTAAGTGCCAGTCATTTTGTTGAACAGGTGTGCCCAGAGGCACTGTGGTCTCATAAAGGATCCGAGGTTTAATGCCAGGTAATGGAGGATCAGATGTGAGCTGGGGCCATCTGTGTCGCAAGAGAGGAGCTGGGTCTGTTCCCTTCTCCTCGCAGCAGGGCCTCTGTCATCTTGCTTCTTCTCTTCATCTTCTGGCTTCCTACTCTCCCCTCTACTCATCCTCCTGAGTATTGACTTACTAACACCACACACTTGGATACTGGTAGAGAGGGTCATTGACACCTGCTCTCACCACAGCTCGGCCCATAAAGCCTGCATCCCCCCAAAACACATCCTCTCTTTTTGCCTCTTTCTGTGTTTCCCCTCTTGCTCTCCATCTTTGGGACTCTTGATCCTTCTCTGTCTCTCTGTTTCACTCTCTCTCTTTTTCATGTACATACAAAGGATTAACTCTCTCTTGAGCTGAGTCCGCATTAAACCATTACTGCCGCCCTCCATTCCTACTTGTTTCAGCAAGCACCATTCAAGTTCAGAAGACAGAAGTCAGAACCCAGATCTGGCTGACTCCAAAGCTCATGTTGTTAGAAGCTGCCTCCATATCCATCTTTCTCACTGTCCACCTTCACTCTGTTTCCAGATCCTGCCAAGTTAATACCCTAAATATTTCTCAAACATGACATGCACCTTCCCATCCTTACTATTAATTTATTCATTCAACATAAACTACCAAGCACCTACTATAGTAGGTCTGGAACAGGTGTCTGCAAAGTCAGAATACGGCAAGATTCCAGTCTACAGGGGAAAGAGGTGACCACTGTGTCCAAGTATGTTTTCATCACTTCAGGCCTGGGTTAATATAGCAGATTTTTCTCAACCCCCCTCTCCATATGGCAACTAGATTACCTAGAATTTGGTTTAAACCCTTTAATGGGATTCCCTTAGAATAGAACCCCTATAGAATAAAGGGGTGTCATATAATACCCTCCATAACCTATCCTGCAACATCCCCAGACTCATCTTTTACCAATTCTCTGCCTTTTTGTGTTCTAGCAAAATTAGGCTGTTGGAAGTTCCCCCATATATCTACCGTGCTGTTTCCTGCCACTGGGCTCAGTTTTTTTCCCTCTGCCCTGAATGACTTTCCTTCTACATCTGGTTAACTCTAGTTATTCTTTAAGACTCGTATCAGAATCTTCCCCGCCCTCTCTGCCTAGATCAGATGCTCCTTTTCATGACCTATATATAGATCCATTATTGAGATTATTACATATTGTTTTATAATTACCTACTTAGGTGCCTTTTTGCCTATTAGACTGAGAGCTTGCAGGATTAATTTGTCTCTGAATTCCCATTGCCTAGAATAGTGTGTAAAGTAAGGCAATTGATAAATACTTGAATGAATGACTAAGTGAACAAATTAGCAAGTGAAGGGATGCTATTTTTACTACACCTTGTTGCCTTTCTGAGCATTGATAGGCACACAATGATATTGAGCACAAGGGGCAATTTGTAACTCGAGAGACCTGAGGACTGAAAACCTTCCTTTGGTCCTGGTGGTGGGGGATGCCTTAGACTCCTTTGAGCATCTGATATGACCTTTACGAGAAAAACACACATACACATAACGTGTTTGCTATAGTTTCGGGGGAATTCGTGGATTCCCAGAGCTCATTATGTGTTGACCTCTGGCTCCCTTGAACATAGTATTAAAAACTCCATCTCTGGAAAGGAAGCCAGGGTACAAATGATCTGCCAGGAAATCTCTGTCCATTTAGGAAGTTTTGTAGAGCAGAGACAGAGTTAGAATTTTGTGCCTTCTCTGTTTCCCCTGGGATATCACATTTCCTCTTGGCTGAAGAGTTTGGCCATTGGTATGGAAACTTTCCCTGGGCAACGTTTTCTTTCTTTGTTGTTACTGACATGAGGTATTTTGCTCTAACCCTGGAAAATGACTTGGTTGACTCTTGGAGATACTATGTAGGTTAATTGAATGTAATTAAGCTGGTTAAAGTGGCATCTGGCTTACTTCTTAATTATGTGGCAAGTTACTTCTGGGACTCTCTTTCCTCATCCCTAAGATCGTACTAATAATAACAAACCCATAGGCTGTTGAATAGATAACATTCAAAGGGTGTTGACTAGGATGACGTCTTGTATATGAAACACACTCAATGATCGTACACCACCGCCACCACCACCATCATCTCTAACATTCAGGTCTCTTGATCTGACTATGTGATGCTTTATCTGTACAATATTGTCATATTTTGATCACTCCTTTTTGTAAAGCAGAGGGATGCTGGCAGATATCATTTCCTTCAAGTACCATTCCACCAACTTAAATGTTGTGGTTCTGAGGAACAATCCAAATGTCTTTGCACATGCTTTCACTTCTTTATGAGTGTCCACCTGGGATCCAGCATTTACATAAAAGTTCTTAAATTGACCTTTAGAGCTGGAATGGTCTCTCTTCCCTTAATGTTTTAGACTCCCTTCTGTGCTCAGAAGCTGATGAAATCTGAAATCCGCCCATTTTGTGCTTTTTTGGAGGAAAACCCAGTTTAAACACTTAATTTTATTGGTGACTTAAACCTTTGTTTGCCATTTTCTTTGCAAGGAACTCTGAGATTTTGAAAGCAGCCCTCTGCAAATAAAAACATCATGACCAGACTTCTCAGTGCTCTCTGTGTGGATGGATAGTTTTGCAAATGGAAAAAAATGATGCATTTTCTTGATTCCAAGTAGCTGAAATTTGACTAGAAAATCTTAGCAGCCCCGAGGCCATGTAATTTAGTGCTCCTGACACTCTTCAGCCATCTGCCAGTCACTTCCCCAACCTTATTTCTCCTCCTCTACAGCCCCATTTGGAGACAGTAAAACTTTGATTACCTAGAATAGTCAGAGTGAAAAAGATTCTGAATAAATAAATTTTCCAGTTCATTAGGTAATCATCCTGGTAGAAAAAGATGATTGGGCAGACCTATCTTCGAGTTCTGTCACTGCTTTTTTTAAGCACGTCCTTGACCAAGTCACTTCATTTTCCAGGGCCTTTATTACTCCAGCCAAGAAGTGGGAATGGAAATGGAAACATTTCAAGGTTACTTTGTGGATTAGAAACAAATTTGTAAAGCATATGGCGTATAATCGGTGCTTGGGAAGAGTGGGTTCCCTTCCTTTTTTCATTCATTCAACAATTTATTGGATAGTGCCTGGGTGCCCAGCACATTCCTGGGAACTGGAGAGGGAATGTCAAACAAAACTCTATTGCCCATGCCCTTAAGGAGTCTAGTGGTAAAATCTGGTATGTTCTAAGATGGGGAAGTTTAGGGTGCTTTAGGAGTCCATAGGAGAGAAATCTAACCCAACCTGGATTAGAGGTTATAGCTGGGATCATAGGTGATGATTCTCATCATCATGGTGATGGTGATGGCGATGATGGTGGTCATGATTTTGATGATGATGACGATGACAATGACATTAAGTGACGTGACAAAGTCTGCATAGCTGATAACTGTCAGAGTCTGTTTCAAACTGAGGCTCTTCCTCACTCCAGGGCCCAAGGCTCTCACCAGCTCTCTCCAAGCTCATTGAGCTTGAGGATTTCTTCCAAAGTGGACTAGGAATGAAATGTGGAGCATTCAAATCCTTGTACTGTGATGACATTTACTATTGCCCCCCCCTTTTTTTTAATAATCCAAGGTCACTGTTTTCAATATTTTGTAAATTCATTTAGGAAGAAGCCTGTGGATTAACAGTACCACCTGTCTATCAAATGCCACGTGCTTGAGACCACATTATTACGAACACTTTCTCTGACCTGGAATGGATATGGGTTGGCAACTATGTTTTCATGAGTCCAAGAGGACTTTGACAGAGAATCTGTGAAATGGGTGTTAGTGAGATTCAAACTTGGCAGTGACCAACTCTCTCAAGATTGGATATGAACATCCTCAGGAATCAAAGCATCTCTTGCCTAGACTATAAATTCTGTGGCTGAGGATGACAGTACATGGGAGTTTGCTGGCAGGGGGAGCCCACAGATGTGTCATTGTGCAGCTTAAACATTAACAACATGACAACAGCTTCAAACATGGCAGAGAGATAACACAGACGTTAATTAAATCAGCCAGCCCCGGTGGGCTCCCTCTACGGAGACTCAGAAACTAGAGATAAGAGCCAGGAGTTCCCTCTGAGGTTCAGCCTGAGAAGAAACCAACATCCCCGCCACCCCTGAATGCCCTCCAACAATCTGGCAAAACAACAGGCTGTCAATCATCCAATGAGGAAAACTGGTCCTGATATGCTCGGTGCTTAAAAAGAATGGGGTTGATACCAGCTATAAATTGATGGGAGGCAGCCCGAACACCTACGTAGGTGATCACAGCCAGAATGTAGCGGTTTTCATGAAAATGTAAAAGCCCGCATTCCTGATCCTGGCATCCGCAGCCCTCTGATGAATTTCAGGTTCATTTCTCAGCTCCCTTCTTCCCTAAACACACCAGTCCCTTTAGCTGTCACTGCTCTGTCTGTATGAGAGGCCTTATCAGATTGTATTACACTGTTGACCTGCTGCCTTGCCTACCTGCCTGGAAGAGCCTTAAAGGTAGAAACTCTATGTTATTAGTCTTTTTAACTTGAGCCATAGTAAGACCAAAAGAGCTTCCGTATTCTGGCCCAGGTAGCAGGTTCTCAATATTTTATTGTTGAAGGAAGAAAGGGAGGGAGGGAGAGAGAGAGAGAGGGAGGATGGGAGAGAGGGATGCCAGCTGTTTGCCCCATGGAATGGACCACTCAGCATGAAGCATGGCGGTCGCCCCGACCACGGAATGCACTCCATTCACTAAGATCACCCGATGGAGAAATGTAAAGCTAGTTCTTGCTCATTCAGCCTTGTTACAGAAGGGGACATTAACTGTCTCTCTCCTCAGTTCCTTCTCCCTAAGTACAGCCAGGCCCTTCACTCCCGCCACCCCATCCCCCACACCCTCCACCCCCCAGGAATAGCCATGGTTGGGGGGGGGTCTCTTCTTTATTTCCCATCCCTATCTAAGTACCAAAAAGACTGTTTGCTCACCTTAAGTTGCCTTACAACATGACAAACCTTTCCTTGGATTCAAAATTTGTCTCAAATCTTAAATACCCATTTCTAGGGCCTCCACTGTGCACTCCCCACCTCAATCCAAGCACACTAACTCTCTCATGAGCATCTCTCTCTGCTGTTTCCCTGATGAGGGGAGCTGTTGTAAACTAAGGCAAGGGCTTTTAGCTTGGCGAGCCTGTGGTCACGCAGTTTGTGGATAGCCTTTAGGATCCATAATTGCCCTGAAAGTGAATATGAAATCTTGTATGAGATTGTGCCAATCAATATCAGTTTCCTGGCTTTGATGAGGTACTGTGGTTCTGTAAGATGCTGCACTGGGCGAAGCTGGATGAAGGGTACTTGGGATTTGTCTGATTATTTCAAAATCTTCTTGTGAATCTCTCAGTAAGTCAAAGTAATAAAAAGTATTTGAGAATCTCGTGACGCAACCAAATACATAAAATAGAGAAAAAGAAATCTTATGCATGTACCTCTTCATTTTTCAAGGAGAAGTTTCGTATCTTTCCTCCATGTCTTAAAGAGGAATTTGATCCACAAAATTTTATAAACATGGATATAACTACTTACACAGTTCAGAGCTTAGTGCCTTTATCCCTCACCATTGTGTGTCCTCTTGTGGGCTGTCATTTGTCATCACCAATGTCTACTTCCACACTAAGTGGGGGTGGAGGGAAGAGAGGAAAATTCTTTGTACTGCAAAGACAAATTCCATACCCATATTTCTCTGATACTTTATTGTATTTAACAGAATGTCTCTCTTGTTTGTAGCCCTGAGTTTTGTTTCAGAAGATCCTCCTTTTAATGTCTTAGGTTTGAGTGGATAGTGAGCCCTGGTTTAGGAGTCCGAATAAAAGTTAAGCGAAAAGAATACTCACTTTTGGTGCTGACCTTTTTGGCTTTAGTCCCAGAGGCTCTAGGCAACTTGCAAGCAAATCATGGTGTTCAAATTTCAGAGCTACCCAGAGTCCCCAGGTCTCCTTCTCCAGTTAGAAACATGGCAACCCATGCCTCCTATCCCATGAAAGATGGAGCATGGCAGCTGTGTTGGATTCAGAAATTGGCTGGTCCTGGAGACGAACTAAGTTTGAGTTCTGGTTCCAAGGGCTATTAGCTAGGGGACTTTGGACAAGCCACTTAATATCTCTAGGCCTCAATTTCCTATCTTCCAACTGAGAAAGGCAACATTACCCTCACGATGGAGTCATGAGAAATGCATACAACAGGCATGTGAAAGCACTCTGAAAACTCCAAAATAAGACCCAAATGTGAGAGATTATTATTAAGGAGAAATATGGGGAAAGAAACGATCTGGACATGGGATCTGGAAATAGGCTAAACCTGTGCTATGTCCTTTATAGTTGTCACCTAATTAAAAACACTGATGGCCGGAATCCCAGACCCTAAGCAAAGGTAAGCTGTGTCTCTGTCATAGAAGGTTTTGATATATTTCCACATGGAGGAAAGTGAGTGGACATACTGACTTCCTTAGACCCAAGGGTAATCCTAGCCTAGCCTAGCCTAGTCTGGCCCAGCCTAGCCTAGCCATTCATTCAGTATTCATAGAACATATACATACTATCAAACCATGTGATACATGCTAAGATATGGAAACCAATGGGACACTGGTCCCTTCTCTCTAAGAGCGGAGAGTTAAGTACGGGAGACGGGAACTATTCCTTTCTAGGGAAAAAGGCAAAATAAAATCAAAGAAAAGCAAGCAGCTTTGGGGGATTTTGTTTTTAAAAGAATCATTACCAACATCCAGAGTGTTTTGGCCATCAGTTCACACGGCAATCAATCTTCTAAAATCTAATTCATCTCCATCTGCAGGCTTGGATGGTGAGCATTTCTGTAAAGATGGAAGAAAGATTCAGTTCTGCTCACCAGACACCAGATAAGAAGGAGGTGAATAGTTTGTTTTCTTTTGCATTGTCATGTTCAGAGGATGCTTTTTCAGGTACGTTATTTTTATATCAAAGCAACTGCGTGCACGGAGTTAAAAACATCAATCTGCTTTATATGAAAAAGTAGAGGTCCTGTTTCCCCATGTCTCCTCATTTTCTCTCTTGGATGCCTTCCCAAAGGCAAGGATTTTTAAAGGCATGAAGTTAGTGCTGTACTTCTAAATATGCACCTGTGGCTATTTCTCCATGAATATCCCCCAGACTTTATTAATTTCCCTCTTTGGAAAGATAGGATTTTCATTCTCTCTTATGGGGGTGAGTTCTTTCCCCAGTCTCAGACTAAAATGAGGGTTCTGTGGTTCTCAGAGCCTGAAGTGCATCTCTGGAATCCCACACGGGCAGTTCTCACCTTGAGAGAGAGAGAGCTTTGACTTGGCCAGTGTTGGCAGGTTCAGACACTCAAGCAACCTTCCCACGGGCACTGCTGGCTCTTGCTGTTTTCCAGTTGGAATTGCTTGGTTCCCATGCCAAGCTGGCATGGCAAATGCAAAAGAACTTTCAAGATGGAAAACCGTTGGGCTGGAAGTCCAAGGATAGCTCTGGGGACCCTGATGGTAGAGGAGGAACTGAGTGGGTGCTAGTTGGGATTTGGAACAGAGAGAAGATGGGACATCTGCACAGGCCCTGGTGAGGCTCAGAGAGGAGAGGGACGAAAACCAGTCACTCTTAGGAATGAGACCTTCACATTATGATAATGAGCCCTGGGGAAGCCCAGGGATTATTCAGTGTACCCTGCTAGGACAAATGCTGACTAGCAATTTGGCAAAGACTCAGGTTGATCCTCACGTAAGACTTAACACTGAAAAAAGAAGAAAAAAGTGAAAGTAAAAGGCTTTAAATTTTTAGTAAAAATATGCACCAGAAAACAATAAAATCGAACATTTATTGAGTTGCTGAAACAGAAAAAAGTAGGAGTGCATAAAATCACAAAATAAAAGATATATTTAATTATATATATGTTTAAATATATATAATACATTATAGTATCTCTATTATATCTAACATATATATTCCCACATGGAGGGATATAGAATCTCTATGTATCTCGGTACCTACATCTTATATACATACACACACACACACACACACACACACACACACACACACACATATATCCAATATAGATCTAACATACATAATATAGCACGATATTTATATCTTCAGTTTAAAAAATGTTAAAAGAAAGCAAAATGGGACAGCATTCTGAGCAAAGACCAAGCCTCAATATTCTTAACATCAAAGAGCTTATAAAACCATTATGAAAATCACTAAGCTCTCGAAAGCTCAAATAGCCAGAAAATAAAAATCACCAAGAGGAAACAAAACGGCTTTAAAAACATATGGGAAAATGTTCAGCCTTGCTAGTAATCAAAGAAATGCAAACTGAAATGGAGACACTATTTTCAGCCAGCAAATGTGTAACATTTTCAAAAAACAAGAATACCCCAAGTGATGGGGGTGTGGTGAAATTGCCACTCTCCTGCACTGCTGGAGGCATTGTGAGTTTGTACAGCCCTTTGGGAAGGCAGCTTGGCGGTGTGCATCAAGAGCCTTAAAAATATCCATGCTTCCTAATCCAACAATTCTACCTCCGAGGCAGCGATTGTAAATGCAGCCAAAGCTTTTTGTGTGAAAAAACTTCATTGCAGCATGGCTTACCATGGTGAAAAGGAGAATGCAGTCTACATGTATAGCAAGAGGAGGAAATGGTCAAGTCAGTGATGGAGTCCATCGGTTGGGTTATTAGAAGTCATAGTAGTGAGTCAGACCAACCTGGCTTATCTTCTCTGAGCCCCGGGGAATGCTGCGTGCATTTCTGCCTGTGCTTCCTTAGCTGTAAAATTGAACTAATGGGCTCCTGCAGGGTGATTGTGAGAATCTGGCTCAGGATTTGGTACATGGACCGGGGGGTGCTTTTCTTGTTTCTCACTCTTCCCTGATTTAGCACCTGGCACTGGTCTTCCGAGGGGTAGGATAGGTATTCCTGTGTCTCAAAGGATTCCTAGTCAAAGGATTTCACCAGAGGTAAAAGACTAAAGGGGTTGGGGGGTTGGAGGTGCATCTGGGTGCAGCTGCTGTGTAAATGCATGGGGAGGGCTTCAAGTGCCCCATTCACCACCCCTTGTTCCTCTCCTGAAATGCTCCCACTTCAGTTGGGATTGAATAGATGATTTTGTGCTAGATTCTGAGAGTGGGGGTAGAGGTTGCAGAGATGTTTGGGATGCTGAGATGAATAAGCCGGTCCTTATGCTCAATGAAAAGTTTTCTCTTTTTAATACTCATGCTTTGCAAGATGCTTTGTAGCACATCATGTTCTCCAAGTACATGAGAAAGTGAAGAGGCTCCCCTCCGTACTCTTAAGTGGTCTTGTTTCCAACCTCAAGGTTGGAATGTTTTCCCTTTTCCTACGGTGGGCACAATTCCTGGTGATGTTTCTTTCCTAATGAGCTAAAATGTCTTCAAATCAATCCCAGGCATCCTTTAATTAAAAACAAAACAAAACAAAACAAATCGACATGCAGCTAGAATAAGTAAAAATTCTTGGATGAGCCACCATCACTAGCTTTGTGATTCATTCATCAGTTATGTGCTGAAAACCTATTTGGAAGCCAACTGGACTCATAATACTAGTTTTACCCATCATTTCCTTTCTCTGTACCTCAGTTCCCCATCTATAAAAGAAGGAAGGTAGGCAAAATGGCCTCTTTCAGCTACAATGTTCTGTGCATGTTTTAAGCAGAGGACACAGTACTGCAGAAGTCCCAGGGAATAATGCATTTGAGGCAGAATGGATGAAGAGAATGAATAAAGGAGGCAATTGCTGAAATAAATCCACAGAGGTAGGTGAGACTCTGTGACCCGAAAAGGTGAGGTAATGCGCCCAAAGCCATGTACCATGTAAAGAGGGGATCTAGGATTTGATCCCAAGTCCAAGTAACCAAAAACCATGCCCCTGCCATCACCGTAGACCTGATGAGACTTGACCTCTAGAAAGCTCCCCTCTCCAATAGCAAGGCTGACATTTGTCACAAGTTAGCTATAGTTGGATGCAAGGGCATTGGAACCAGACCCTGAGAGGCTGACCCAATTTTCATCACTCTACCTGCCACAGAAAGTTTAAAGCCAGCCACATTGGGAGGAAGTGTTTGCTGGGCTCTGATAAGGGCTTACATGGAGAAATGCCCTGCCTTACTCACCAGGCTCCAACAAAGTCCAACTGTTTATTTGATGAGAAATAGTTTGCCTTCCACTTACATTTCCCTTGCTGGTGAGGGTCTGCAGGCTGAGCCAAGGAGTAGGACTGTATAGCATTGGGCCGATGTGTTCTTCATGCTATAGAAATGCACAGACGTAACAGGGAGGGTGTGAGGACACTGTTGCAATTCTCCAGGGCACCTCCACTGGGTTTTTGAAGGGAGACCTTTTCGAGGCAAAGCAGACTTAGAAACAGAATGTACCTTCCTAATGACTTTCTCTTAGGAGAGTGAGGAAGGAGAGGAGAAAATGTGGGAGATAGAATGAGCTTTTCAAGAGGGTATTTATAATTAAATTGCATTTTAAAGGGAATGTAGAAATCCCTGCTCTGTAAAGAAGCAAGGTGGAGAGAAGCCAGCAAATTGTAGTAGAAAGTTAGAAAGTGACACAGGCTTTGGAGTCAAGAAGACTTGAGTTGAAGTGTTGATCTGCAATTATCAGCTGTATGACCTTGGCCAATTAATCCGGCTGGCAATCAGTGTCTGAAAATAAGGATGATATGCTTGCACGTTGCAGAGGTTGTGACACAGAAGTCACTGAATGGATTTTTTTTCTCCGTCTCATTAACCAAGAAATATGTACAGTAAACAAAAATGGGTAGTGGCAGAGCACCCTGGAGTCATAAAAGTAGGTCTCTAATTAGAAGCATGGTAGTTGGCGCCTTGGAATCACCAGGAGCCTTTTGGAGAGGAAATCAGTTTTCATTGGAAGTAGCATCCCCTAAAGAGAGAGGGAAGAAGAGGAGGTTCTGGAGCCTCACGTGGGAAGCAGATCATGTGGTCTCACTCTCTTGGAAAGGGGATGTATATAAGGCATTTGGATCCATTCTCAGGGTTTAAGAGAAAGAGTGAACTGACCACTGACCTCAGACCCTGAGATGGGAAATGAATGGGACTGTTGGGTTATGTGGATAGCAGGGGTATGTCCCAAGTCCGACAGTTGAATGACATGCTTTGTAATGGAGCTCACATGTGGGCATCCTTGGCCAAGCTTAATTCAGAAAGAATGAGATTAAAAACAAAACAAAACATAGTGGGGATCCAGGAACTGTAGCGCCAGTGTAGACAGAGAGGACAAACATTATCTGTTAGACTCTGTAGCACAGTGATTCTCTTGGCCTGTAGAATCATCTGGAAAGCTCCGAAAACAAACATTCGTTGTGAGCTCTACCCCAGGTCCATTAAATCAAAGTCATCATATGTAGCCAAGCTTGAGAACCACAGGTGTAGACCAGCTTTTAAAAAGCATTTGGGTTGTTTTCAGTTTGGGGCTATCATGAATAATGTTGCTATGAACATCTGTGTGCAAGTCTGTGTGGACACTGGTAAGGAGATAGAAAAATGTGGTCTATCCATACGATGGGATACTTTTCAGTGATTAAAAGGAGCAAGCTACTGACACCTACTATATCACAGATGAGCCTCAAATACATTCTGTGAAGTGAAAAAGAAAAGCAGACCCAGAGACAACAGCTTGTACAATTCTATTTCTATGACATATTCAGAAAAGAAAGAAAGAAGAGTAGATTAGTGGTTGCCTGGAGCTGGGGGTAGGAATAATGATTACCTGCAAATGAGCATGGGGGAATCTTAGGAGGAGTGCGTGTTTATGCATGCATATGGGAGGGCTCTCAAACTGATTTATGATGCTAGTTGCATCACTTGGGTAAAGTTACTAAAAATCATCAAAGTGGATAATTGTAGAGGATGAATTTCATGATATGTAAACTATACCTCCATAAAGTCGTTTATAAAAGCAATTCAGTGAGGCAACAAGAAACAACGGTGGTTGTGGATTGTTTAAAAGCCAAGGATTTTCCTGGAGCGCCTGGGTGGCTCAGTGGGTTGACCATCTGACTCTTGGTTTTGGCTCAGGTCATGATCTCATGGGTTGTAAGATGGATCCCTGCATCTGGCTCTGCACTCAGCAGGGAGTCTGCTTGAGATTCTCTCCCTCTGCCCCTCCCCCCATCTGTCTCTCAAATAATTTTTTTTTTTAAAGCCATGGATTTTCCTGTTTGAGTGTGAAGCTGAACAATTACCTTACTCCCTCTACCCTCCACCATGGGTCGAACTGTATAGACCCCTCGTTCCTTCTGCTGTGTGTGAAATGGATGGGGAGACTCAATGAGAGGACTCCCAGATGTTTTGCCAATCTAGTAGGTAGGGACTCTAAGATTACCTGGAAAAACAAAAGTATCGCCGTACTTGTGCATGACGTTTACGGAGCAGCTGCTACCAGTTATGTGAAGATTAAGTGAGACTATTATACATACAGGTAGAGTACCTGGCAGGTGGAAGATGTACAATAAATATTAGCTCTCTTCTCTTCTGCATTAGGAGGAGCCTATTGTCTTTTTTCTTTATGATCTCCTCCTATCCCACTGTTGCCACCAGAACTGGGCCTGCATCACATAGGACTTCCATTTCCTCGGAAGCCCTCCATCACTTCTGCCCTTTGTTGGTACTGAAGACTTTCCCTATTGGCTCACTGATATTCTTTCCCCTCCCCTCTCTCACTCCGTTTTTGTTTTTTTGTTTTTTAATTAACATGTAATGTATTATTTGTTTCAGGGGTACAGGTCTGTGATTCATCAGTCTTACACAATTCACAGCACTCACCCTAGCACATACCCTCCCCAATGTCCATCACTCAGCCACCCCATCCCTCCCACCCCCACCACTCTAGTAACCCTCAGTTTGTTTCCTGAGATTAAGAGTCTCTTATGGTTTGTCTCCCTTTCTGGTTCCATCTTGTTTCATTTTTCCCTCCCTTCCCCTATGATCCTCTGTCTTGTTTCTGAAATTCCTTGTATCAGTGAGATCATATGATACTTGTCTTTCTCTGATTGACTTATTTCACTTAGCATAATACTTTCTAGTTCCATCCATGTCATTGCAAATGGCAAGATTTTAGGGTTTTTTGATGGCTGCATAATATTCCATTTTGTGTGTGTGTGTGTGTGTGTGCGCGCGCGCACGCGTGCGTGCGTGCGTGTACACGTACATATATATACACCACATCTTCTGTATCAGTTCATCTGTTGATGGACATCTAGGCTCTTTCCATAGTTTGGCTATTGTGGACATTTTTATTTGGGATTTTAAACTCCCAGGAAAACTGAACCCATTGCTTTCTGTCTCGTTTTCTGAACTGGGAAAGCCATGGCATCAGAGCAGTGATGGTAATTTGGCCACGTCCCCAGTTGATTGCTATCAGAATTGGTACTTTTCACTGCGTCACACCCACTCAGCCATCATCAGCTGCAAAAAGAGTCTACAGAAGTATTATTAAGGACCCAGTTTCTAACTATGCACCTTCTCACACCAGTGCCAACAAAGGGACCTCAGCCCCCTGGTGAGACATCTCAGTGGCGTGGCCTGATGGAGGCATTTTGAAATCTCAGGTGTGCCATTGAGCATCTATGCAACTATGGGCAAGTTGTTTAACTCATAGTGTTTTTATTGATGTGGTAAATGGGAATGCTTATTGCACAAGGCAGATAGGAAAATTCAACGAGGTTATTTATACAAAGAGGCCATAGGCCCAGGCACAGGGTAGATGCTCAGTGAATTCTCATTCTCTCTCCCAAGCCCCAGAAGATTAAGAAACTGCAGGGCTGTCATGAATTGTCAAAGTTCATGAGTATCTTTGTCTCTGAAATCAGAAACAGTTGCGAATCTGGCAGTCCTGGGGTCATCAGTCACAAAATCAGTTTTGAGTGGGTTGGAATGGAAAGAACCAATGTTGAAAGTGAATCTGGGCTCTTCCAATGAGGCTGTTTGTAGGAATGAATCACTCGCTTGTGTGACCTTGAGAAAGTCAATTTAGTGACTTGAGAAAGTTCTTAGCTTTGTCACTTAGGCAAAAGTAACTTATTTGGCTAGACAGATTCTGTAACACATGCCATTAGCTTGCTTACTTCTCGTTTGAAGCCTAACAAAATCCAAACATAAAAATGTGTTTTTGCCCATCAGTTATTGGCCTCTTCCAGAGATGTTGGGGCATCTGATGAAAGGGAAGATGGGCCATCATTTCAGACTGCCACTTGTATTCATCGATGCTTTCAGTTTAGTAACCAGGCTCTCACTTTCCCCACGTGAATCCATTTTGATGCTGTGGATAAATTTCCAATTGTCATACACAACAAGATTCTTCTGCCTTGATGTCAGCTTTTATGGTTTCATTACTTATATATATGCTCATAAAATATACTTTACACTGCTAATATCCTCTTGAAAAAAAGTTTTCTTTCCCTTGCTAATCAGTTGCAGTGCCTTGAAGGGGGTTACCCACTCCTATAGTTTCAAATGCAAAGGCTCATAAATGGTTTTAAGTTTTAATTAATTATTCCAGCCTCTAGCAGCTGTGCAGGGAAGTGGTTGTTAATGCCCCATGGTAGAGATGATGTGGGAAGACATCACCCTGAAAGGAGGAGGGAGGAAAGAGTCCCCTATTATGTCAAGTGGCCTGAATTCCATGACGTGCTGACTCTTTGTGGGATCAGAATACTTGAAAAAGTCATTCGTGTTGCCTTGAAGCGGGAGAAGCCACTTAACGGTGATAGCCATCCCTTTGGAGGAAACCCAGGGGAATCAAACCGGTTTCAGGAAGGTCTCGCTAATTCCCTAAGGCAGAAAAGTGCCAGCCAATGCTGAGAATTCAGTCAGCTGTCCTCTGTCTAGAGCAAATTCCCAAGCCGCACTTGGAGTCTGGCCCAGAGTGCTGGTCTCACTGGGTCCACTTTGAGTCGGGGCAATGGTTATTTGATGCAACAGGGATATCTGTCACTCCATATCAAGTGTAAATTCCTCAGATCTGATGACAAGGCGTGCAGTCAAACATCCTATATAGAAGGCATAGATCTGAGTTCTGCTCCAGTCTTTACCAGCTGTGTAGAATCGGTCTATGAAGAAGGCAATAATCCCTACCTCAAAGGGCTGCTGTGGGGATCAAATGTGATAATATCTTTAAAACCCTTAATACTGTGACTGGTTAGATGTTCAATACACATTTCTTTTCAGAAGATCTCTGCATATTTTTACATAATTGAGATTGCACTGCATATACAATTTTGCCTGGTATAGAAATAAAAGTTTGAAGTTGTATTTTATCAGAACTTAAGACATTGCTCTATTGTTCTGATAAATCAATATAGTCTTCTCTTTTTTAATTTTATTTATTTATTTGAGAGAGAGAATGAAAGAGAGAGAGAGAGCACGAGAGGGAAGAGGGTCAGAGGGAGAAGCAGACTCCCTGCCAAGCAGGGAGCCCGATGTGGGACTTGATCCCGGGACTCCAGGATTATGACCTGAGCCGAAGGCAGTTGCTTACCCAACTGAGCCACCCAGGCGCCCAATATAGTCTTCTTTTTATATAAATGTTTCTGCTTTCTCTTTAATATTTCAGCATGTTCTTATTAATTTTGTGATCATAATGTATTGTCATATATATGAATATGTGTTGAGTTATTTTAATCTGTAATTTTATTCATTTTTGGAATGACCTTGTCCAGTTTAAACATCAGCATTTCTCTGGCTGCACATAACATGTTGAGAGGTGCATCATCCTTCTCTCCTTTTAAAAAGAGCTTGTGTAAGTTTGGTGTGATTTCTTCCATAAATGTTTGGTAGAATTCACCAATTCACCTTGACTTCAAATATTCTTTGTGGGAAAGTTTTTGACAAACTCACTTTCCTTAGTAGTATTCTCTTATTTTCCTTCTAATGCTTCTGGGATCTGTGGAGCTCATAACCTCTTTTCATTCCTGATTTTTAGATTTGCATCATTTCCTATTTTCCTTGACCAGTTTACTTAGGGCTTTATCAATTTTGTTGACATTTTTAAAGAAGCAACTTTTGGGCTTATTAATTTTCTCTTTTTCTTTTATTCACTTCATTGATTTCTGCTCTTTATTATTCCTTTCCTTTTACTGACTTTGCTCTTTTTTTTTTCTTCTAAAGGTGCAATATTAGGTCATTAATTCCATACTTTTCCTGCTCCAATCTCACCCTCTTCTTTTTGGGGGATCAGATCATTTGCTCTTGTCTCACAGGAACTTGAGGCTCTGTTAATTTTCTTAACTATTTTCCCCCTTGTTCTTTAGAGGTGATAAATTCCAATTATCTGTCTTTTTTTTTTTTTTTTGCGAGAGAGAGAATGAGAGTCAGAGAGCATGAGAGGGAGGAGGGTCAGAGGGAGAAGCAGACTCCCCGCTGAGCAGGGAGCCCGATGCGGGACTTGATCCCAGGACTCCAGGATCATGACCTGAGCCGAAGGCAGCCGCTCAACCAACTGAGCCACCCAGGCGCCCCTCCAATTATCTGTCTTTAAACTCACTGACTTTTTCTTTTCCCTATGTGGGAATTTTTAAATTCCAGGTACTGTATTTTAATTGTTATACTTCTAATATCTAGCCTTTTCATTTGTTTCCTTCTTGTAGGTTCCATTTGATTGTTGAGATTTTCTATCTATTCACTCATTAAGACCGTATTTTCCTTTAAGTCTTTCCTTTAATGATTTGCACATATTTGTATGAGCCGCTTGAAAATCTTTGTCTGCTTAGCCCCACATTTGGACCAGTTTAGGACTGGTTTATAGTGACAACTTTATTTTTCTTAACTGTGGATCACTTTTTCTCATTCTTTGTATAGCTAGTGTTGTTGTTGTTGGTGGTTTTTTTTTTATTGAATACTGGATATGATAGATAATATTAGGGAGACTTTTGATTCTGCTTTTCTGAAGAGTATTGATTCTTCAACTACTGGCTGATCACCATGAACTTGTGAAGGTTTGGTTTGACATTTTGCTAGTGCAATTCTATGAAAAAGTGTTTATCAAACCTCTCTAACTCAGCTGACTTCAACCTGTATACCCTGTCTCCACTGCAGGTCTTACTGGGGCTGGGTTTTAGACTTCATTAAGATAAGCCAAGAGTAGGTTTTACTCTAGGGTGTTTCTTTATCCTAAGTTGATGACACTCTTATGTGTCAGCTAGATGTCAGGTGTGTTAAGGATGTGTTAAGAAGATCCCGCCACTCTAGGGCCAGAACACACCAACATCTCTGTTACTCTTTTTCCTCCAGCTGACCTGTAGTGACCTATAGTGTCTAATTCCACTTTCCAGCTTCTGTGTGGTTAACTTTGGGAGGTCTCACTTTGAGAATGGACAACCTAGCTTTCATCTGTGGACTTGCAGGGAGCCCCCTGCATGGACTTGTAGGGTTCCCTCTCCACACAGCTTCCCTTTCTTTGATACTTTCATCATACTCTAATTACATTATGTCATCGATTCATTCATTAAAAAGATCTCCAGAGGCTTCATTTCAGAGGTCCAGAACTCTGACTGATGCCTCCTCAGCTTAGCAGAACTGTTGTTCTCTTCTCGGCTTCTAGTTCTTTCTTTGTATCAGGCTGGGAAAATTTTCCATAGACAGAGAGCTCACCTAGAGTGTCCCTTCTTTCAGGTATTACAGTCTTGTGCCGTCTGTTTCCCACTGTCTGAAAATCTGTTAACTTACATATTTTGTCTAGTTCTGTAATTGTTTACAGTGAAAGACTGGCCCAGTACCAGTTATTCTATCATAGCCAACAGCAGAGGAATTTGGCATTTTGTTTTAATACCCAGAATTCAGATAACTTCACCAGGATATATTTAGATGTGATGTTTTGTCTTCCTTATCACTGCATTTACAACAGTTCCTGACACACAGGTGGCCAATAAACATTTGTTGAATAAACAATAGCCTGGGGGATTACCTGTTCAGTCTTTTCTACAGCTCAGGAAAATTTTCCTTTATTAATTTGATAATTTCCTCTTTTCATTGTTTCTGGCACATTTACCAAATAGATTTGGAACTCCTGGGTAGATCTTAGTATCCCCCCACTCTATATTGGACCTTTTTCACCAGTTCTGATGAAATCCTTCACCTTAGTACCCCAGTCCAGATTCTAGTCTTTTTGGCATCCACTCTTCTGTGCAGACCACCCACCTTCTAAGTTTTAGTTTTTGGTTTGGCAATTATACGGTTTTAAAATTTTGTTTTTGAGAGCTCTTGTTGTTTCTTTTCCTTTGCATCCTGTTCTTTCTTACTGGTTTGATAAATGGATAAGTTTCCTTCGGTTTTATTGTGTTAACTGTTCCCTCAGACATTAATTTGCTGCTTATTGTATTTTGAAAAATCTTTTCCCCACTGTTTGGTTTCTTCAGATGTATGGAAGTTATTGGTTGCTTTTCGTAATTATTGATGTAATTTTAATTGAGTGATGTTGGCAGCTGAGGAATAATTTTTTAGTTTAATGAAATTTCATGTTCTGTTGGCAGTAAATGAAGATTTCGATCATGAGGGTCTTAATGCTGGAGGAGGGGAGGGGAGGGGGGGAGGCTGGGCTTCCCTCTAAGGTATGCAAGCAGAGGATTTTTCATTTTGAACAAGTGATCTTCCCGTCTGTCCTGAAAACTTTAAGTTGTCTGAGGCACAGCCCCACCTCACTGCCCACAGATCACACTCAGGGAGCCTTTGTCAGAATTTCTGGGTAAAAGATTTGTACTATAACATTATCCTAGGGATAAAGGTCAGTAAAGCCACTCTGATATCCAGGGGCTTGCTTAACTGCTCTACCTTTTGATTCCTCACCCTGATGACAACCCATGGCCGTTGTTCTTTATCCCTTCTACCCATTGGCTGTCCTTTTCCAGGGCTTTCCCCTCAGTCATGTGTTGGTGGGACTCTTTGCATCCTTCCAGTTCTGCTATGGATTTTTAGAACACGTGGATGCTCTACTTTTGCCATTTTAGTCATGCACATTAAACCAGAAGTCTCCACTTATATCCCATTTTTTAGTACCCAAGCATTTTCTTGGTCACTTCATTCGCACCCATGTAAAACCAAAGTCAAGACCCCAGATGAAACAGGCATAGAGATCCAAGTAAGCCACTTGTCTGAGTAAAACCTAACAGCCAGGGTTTGTTTATTTCACAGCGATTAGAAAACAATTAAACCAATAATAGAGAAAAGAGTAACAAGAAGGAACATGTCATTTGCAAAGGCCAGCTGAGAGCTTTAATGCGTGTTTATTTATCACTAGGGGACAATTGTTGATAAAATAGATCTTCATCCAAAGTACCCCCGAACAGCAGACATTGATGGATAGAATAGATTTTTAAGAAGGTAATGGAATTAGCATAGAGGACACATAAACATCCTAACCTTGTATATAAAGCCATAAAGATGATACTTCTTAGAGGCCTTATAAACATATTCCCATTAAAAAAAGGTGAAGCTCTGGAGTTTATTTTTGTTTTTGCTTTTAGTGAGAGCTGAGCCAAATGAAGTATAGTCACTATGCAACTGCAGTGTGGGTATGGATTTATATATATCTTTGCATATTTTTTCACTCATTACTTTATTGATTCACTCATTAAACAAATATCAGTTAAGTATCCACCCAGCCACCAAACACTACTCCTGCAATTAAGGAACTCTCAGTCTAACAGAAGAGGGAAAAAGGAAGCGCATCATTTACCATACTGTAAAGTGGTCCTACAAAAGATTAATAACATGCTCTCTGTGATCCCACGAGAACCTTATTGAATTTGGGGGGATGAGAAGGCTTCCCAAAGGAAGAACTACTAAGCTGAAATCAGGACTGGTAGGAGTTAATCAGGTAAAGAGCAATAGAAATGATATTTTATAGATTTATTTATTTTTAAGAGAAAGACAGCATGAGTGGGGGGCAGGGAGGGGCAGAGGGAGAGGGAGCAAGAGAATCCCAAGCAGACTCCATCGTGAGCACAGAGCCCGACGTGGGGCTCGTGGAGCGCGATCCCAATATGCCGAGATCATGACCTGAACCTAAACCAAGAGTCAGACACTTGACCAACTGAGCCACCCAGGCACACCGAGAAATGATATTTTAGATAGAATAGATGTTTGAACATCCAGAGGCATTAGTGAGAATGATACGTTCCAAAAGAACCATAAGCAGATCTATATGTGAGGGGGAAAGAGCAAGAAATCATGCTGGGAAGATAAGTGCGAGTCACAACATGCAGCATCTTTGACCCAGGCTGAGTTTTGGGCAGAGGAACAGCATGGTCAAGTTCACCTGCAGAGTGCTGAAGAGGTTACAGACAGCATAATGGAAGCAATGGGGGCCGCCTGGGGGAGCGGGTGGAAATCCAGCTGAGCAATGGCGGTCACTTTCACAAAGATGCTGTTGGTGAGAGTGAAGATGAAGGGGGCAGTTCTAGAACTGCTTGGTGTTGTAGTAAGTGGGATCTGGTGTTTGCCCCTGAGGACGAGGGAGAAGGATCCGTCAATGTGGACACCCTCTCGTTAATGGGTGAATTCAGATCCTTCCACGGAGATGAAGAGTGTGGATGGGCACGGCATTGGAGGAAGAGCTTTGGGAGGAAATGACATGTTCAGTTTTGGATATCTAACTGCAAGGCTCTAGTAGAACCAGATAGTAGGTAGCAAGATAGGTTAATATGCAGTTCAGGTGGGAGATCTGGGCTGAAGATTGTATCCAGGAGGCTTGAATGGTAATATTAATTGAAACACGGGACTTGGTAAAAATGAACCATGAAAAGAGCACAAAGGATAAAATATCAGAGAGATGAGAGGAAGATTAGACCAGGCTGGTGTACTGGTCAGCTCAGGCTGCCACACGAAATACCCCAGCCTGGGTGGCGTGAACAACAGAAATGTATTTTCTCACAGTTCTGGAGGCTAGAAGTCCAAAGTCAGGGTGCCAGCGTGATGGGGTTCTGACCAGAGCCCTCCTCCTGCTTGCTGCCTTACAGACGGGCCATCTTCCTGCTGTGTCCCCACATGGTGGAGAGAGAGGACTTGGCTGGTTGGTTGGTTGGTTGGTTGGTTGATTGATTGATTGATTGACTGACTTCTGGCTGCACTAAGTTCCAGGATGAATCCTCAAGCCCCAAACTCCTCAATGTTTTTGTGTGACCACTGTGACCTCTACCCAACTTTCTTTCTAGACACATGATTCCAAAATTCCCTCTTTGGCTTAAGATCATTTGAATTGTGCCTATGCCTTTATAATTGCTGAAGAATCCTCGCTAATACTGAAACCGCTGGTGTGGATCTGGAAGCAAGAACACTGATTTGAGGAATAAAGGGCAAGACACTAGAAAAAACAACAACCATGTAGTTGTTTTGCAAGATTCATTCATTTCTTCAACACAAATTTACTGTTCTGTGCACGGATTTAACACTGAACATGGGTGGAATGATGTGTGCATAGCTGAATGTGAATAAATCTCTCTGATAAAAAAAAACTCAGTTGAAAATTCAAGTTCAGAGCCTATTTATGGAGTGACTTAATCTTCGCTCCTACAGCATGTGTGTGTCGCAGTAGTACTGCATTTTTATTTCACGCTGCAATGACAAATATTTTCATTTCCAGAAGACAGCCAAAGCAGAACCTCTCCCTTAAATGCAGCATTGGTTTTGGGGATGAAGATGGAAACAGAAGCACACTTTCCCGGATCACATCTTCTCTTGATTATTCTTCTCCTGGGTGAGCATCCGCTATGCTTGCCACCAAGATGAGCACCCAGAGAATGACATGGCGCAGCATCATGAGCACCCAGGAGGACAGGGGCTAATATAGAAACAGGCCTTCTGCACCAGGGAATGTGGTATCTTGTGTTGCTGCCAATTAATTAGTGATGAGTTTGTCGTGTTGCTTGTTGCCCAGGATGATTAATCTGAGCCCGAATCCAACGAAACCATTAAGGAAAGTTCACAGCAAGATAAGCTGTGAGTGACAATGTTACCCTTTAGAAGAAGGGGATCTGACAGAATGAAATGCAACCCCCTGCCTCCCCCTCGCTGGTTTCCAGCCTGTCACAGTAAAATCCCCGAGCTCCTGCTGTGACAAAAGAGCGGAGAAGGCATGGTTCAGAGTCATCAGGGACCCTAGGAACTTCACGGGGCCTGGCTCTTTACTTCTCCAACCCGCTTGTCCCACAGATGAGGGGGTCGAGGTCCAGAGAGGTCATTGTACTTGGATATAGACACACAGCAAGCATCTGACTCAGTGCGGGGACCACAGCTCTGTCTTCGGACTCCCAGTGTTGTCCCCTCCTCCTGTGTCACAGGATTGTGCTCTCACAGAGGAGAGGGGCGGTGTTGAGCACGCTCTTTAAGGATGTGAGACTAGAGACCTGGAGACCTGCCTTCTAGCTCATGCTCTGGCACCAGCTTGCCCCTGGAACTGAAGATGTGAAGGGACACGCTGGCTGTTGATGGTGGCCTTGGTGGTTTCCCCCCATGGCTTCCAGAGGCCAGATCAGCTTCCTTACATGATGGTCTCAGAGAAGCTGCAAGATCTCTTGAAACCCAGACTCCAAAACGTACACAGTATCACCTCCACCGTGTTCAGCTGGTCGAACCAAGTATCCGGGCCAGCCAAGCAGACTCCATAATGACAAAGTTACATCACCAAGGGTCGTATGGCATAGAACTTAGTTTTTCAGTAATCTTTGCAAATTGCATCTTTCACTTCTGATGGTCTAGAAAGGTAAAGTCCCCACAAGAATAGCAAAATAACCCCAGTGATTCCATGACCAAAATATACCTGATGTATCTTCTCTGGATGACGTTGCTTATGAACTGCTCTCAATTATCTTGTGGTGGAGGGGGGTGGTGTGCAGGCGTGGGGCCGAGAGAAATTTAAGTGTATGTATGTAGATCATGTGATTGCTTATAGGCATGCATGCCAGTTTATGTTCAAGTGCATGTTTTAGTTTGATAGTTGACTTATTTTTCCGAAAAGACGTCATATGACTCAAAAGAATCTATAATATCAAAAGAAAAAGCCCAAATTCAAAATAGATGCCAGGTAAATAAACACAGAAGGGCAGGAAAATGGAGCCAGAAATGACTTAAAAATGCATAGCATCGTGTCCTCGACCACTTTGGAGAGGCAAACTACAAACTTGACCCTGCACTTCCTAGGAGCATCGCAGCTCCTGCAGAGAAAGATGGAGAAGTAGTGGCTTCTCATCTCTTGGTCATGGAGCCCCCTGTCGAGACTGCATTCCCCCACTTACCCCCAATGGCCTTAGATTTTATGACTTGTTCATATAAATTTCTCTTCTTTTTCTTTTTGTAGTTTGATTAGGGTCCCTTATGATCAATTTCACTTTTGTTTTAAAATGTGATCTGGGGGCGGAGCAAGATGGCGGAGGAGTAGGAGACCTAGATTTCGTCTGGTCTCAGGAATTCAGCTGAATAGGGATCAAACCATTCTGAACACCTACGAACTCAACAGGAGATCGAAGAGGAGAATAGCAACAACTCTCTGAACAGAGAAGCGACCACTCACTGGAAGGTAGGACGTGCGGAGAAGTGAATCCAAGGCGATATTCGGGAGGATAGACGGCGGGGGAGGGGCCTCCGCGGGCCGCTTCTGGCAAGTGATAGAGCCGCGGAGCACAAAATCGGACCTTTTAAAAGTTGGCTCGGCTGAGGGACGTCGCTGCAGTGCCTAAGCAGGGGGTGGAATCCTCCCGGGACAGTGTGGTCTCAGGACCGTCGGGGTCACAGAAAGACCGGGGGTGCCTGAGTACGCCAGAGCTCCCAGGTATCGGAGCGGGGAAGTTGGCTGCAGAGATGGAGCCGAGGCGCAGGCTCTCAGCTCGGGGTTGCCATAAACTGTGATCCGCAGCCCAGTCGGGCCACTGCTCCTCCAGCAGGGACCCAACAGGTGGCAGATCCGGGGAGACTCCCCTTCCTTCCCAGGAAGGAGCGGCGCGGGAATGCACCACAGGGATCTGCTGGGTTTGGAGACTCCACACGGGGTCGGGTGCCAGAGATAGCAACGCTCGGTCACAGGCCGGGTGAGCACGGAGTGCGGCCGGAGACCGGGGACACGGGAGTGACTGTTTTTCTCTGGGGGCGCACTGAGGAGCGGGGCCCCGAGTTCTCAGCTCCTCCGGGTGGAGATTGGGAGGCCACCATTTTTGCCCTGGTCCTCCAAGGCTGTACCGAGAGCTTACAGGGAACAAAAGCTCCTGAGATCAAACCCGAGCAGCTTGCTTAGCCCGGACCGACAAGGGCGGGGCAATTCAGCCTCCAGCAAAGACATTTGGAAACCACAGCAACAGGCCCCTCCCCCAGAAGATCAGCACGAACAGCCAGCAAGCCAAGACCAAGTTTACCGATCAAGGAGAACGGGAGAACTCCAGCGCTAGGGGAATACTGCACATAGAATTCATGGCTTTTTTTTTTTACCATGATTCATTAGTTCATCAAAGTTAATTTTTGTTAACTTTTTTTTATCTTTTTCCCTTTTTCAACCAACATCTTATCAATCCTTTTAAAAAAAAACATTTTTTATTTTTCATTTTTAGAGTCATATTTTATCCCTTCATAGTAGTTACCCTTATTTTTGGCATATATATATAAGTTGTTCTCTCTTTAAAATTTTGGGGTACAGTTTCTTCTAACAGATCAAAATATACCCTAAATCACTAGTGTATGGCTTTGTTCTAGTCTCCTGCCTGATCACATTCTCTCCCTTTTTCCTTTTTTTTTTTCTTAAATCTTCTTTCTTTTTTCAAACAACTTCTTATCAAGTCCTTTTATAAAATCTTTTATAATTTTCATCTTTACACTCATCTTCCATCCCTTCATTGTATCAACCCTTATTTTGTACATATATGTCTTTCTTCCTTTAAAATTTTAGGAGGCACTTTTTTCTAACAGACCAAAATACACCCAAAATCTAGTGTGTGGCACTGATCTATGCACTAGCCTGAACATATTTGATCATATTCTGCTTTTTTTGTATTGTTCTGTTTTTGTTTTTATCTTTTTATCTTTTTATTTCTCTTTCTTTTTTCTTTCTTTCCCTTTCTTTTCCCCTGGTTTCAGGTCTTTTCTGATTTGTATACAGTATATTTTCTGGGGACGTTGTAAACCTGTTAGCATTTTGTTCTCTCATTCATCTATTCTCCTCTGGACAAAATGACAAGACGAAAAAAATCACCTCAGCAAAAAGAACAAGAGGTAGTACCGTCAGCAAGGGACCTACTCAATACGGACATTAGTACGATGTCGGACCTAGAGTTCAGAATCATGACTTTAAAGATACTAGCTGGGCTTGAGAAAAGCGTGGAAGTTATTAGAGAAACCCTTTCTGGAGAAATAAAAGAACTAAAATCTAACCAAGTCGAAATCAAAAAGGCTATTGATGAAGTGCGATCAAAAATGGGGGCACTAAATGCTAGGATAAATGAGGCAGAAGAGAGAATCAGTGATATAGAAGACCAAATGATGGAAAATAAAGAGGCTGAGAAAAAGAGAGAGAAACAACTACAGGATCACGAGGGCAGAATTCGAGAGATAAGTGATTCGATAAGACGAAACAACATTAGAATAATTGGGATCCCAGAAGAAGAA
>NW_027397075.1:5163354-5164514 GCF_003265705.2 Callorhinus ursinus | reverse complement strand
AGAAGGTATATGGGAGCAAATAATAGCAGAGAACTTCCCTAATGTGAGGAAGGAAACAGGCATCAAAATCCAGGAGGCACAGAGAACCCCTCTCAAAATCAATAATAATAGGTCAACACCCCGACATCTAATAGTAAAACTTACAAGTCTCAGAGACAAAGAGAAAATCCTGAAAGCAGCTCGGGAGAAGAGATATGTAACCTGCAATGGTAGAAACATTAGATTGGCAACAGACCTATCCACAGAGACCTGGCAGGCCAGAAAGGACTGGCAAGATATCTTCAGAGCACTAAACGAGAAAAATATGCAGCCAAGAATACTATATCCAGCTAGGCTGTCATTGAAAAAAGAAGGAGAGATAAAAAGCTTCCAGAACAAACAAAAACTAAAGGAATTTGCAAACACGAAACCAGCCCTCCAAGAAATATTGAAAGGGGTCCTCTAAGCAAAGAGAGAGCCTAAAAGCAGCATAGATCAGAAAGGAACACAGACAACATACAGTAACAGTCACCTTACAGGCAATACAATGGCATTAAATTCATACCTTTCAATAGTTACCCTGAATGTAAATGGGCTCAATGCCCAAATCAAAAGACACAGGCTATCAGATTGGATTAAAAACAAGACCCATCCATAGGCTGTCTGCAAGAGACGCATTTTAGACCCAAAGACACCCCCAGATTGAAAGTGAGGGGGTGGAAAACCATTTACCATGCTAATGGACACCACCAAAAGAAAGCTGGGGTGGCAATCCTTATATCAGACAAATTAGATTTTAAAACAAAGACTGTAATAAGAGATGAGGAAGGACATTATATCCTACTTAAAGGGTCTATCCAACAAGAAGATCTAACAATTGTAAATATCTATGCCCCGAACATGGGAGCAGCCAATTATATAAGGCAATTAATAACAAAAGCAAAGAAACACATTGACAACAATACAATAATAGTGGGGGACTTTAACACCCCCCTGACTGAAATGGACAGATCATCTAAGCAAAACATCAACAAGGAAATAAAGACTTTAAATGACACACTGGACCAAATGGACTTCACAGACATATTCAGAACATTCCATCCCAAAGCAACAGAATACACATTCTTCTCTAGTGCCCATGGAACATTCTCCAGAATTGATCACATCCTAGGTCACAAATC
>NW_027397075.1:5098568-5158354 GCF_003265705.2 Callorhinus ursinus | reverse complement strand
GTAGAACAGATCAACGAAACTAGGAGCTGGTTCTTTGAAAGAATTAACAAGATTGATAAACCCCTGGCCAGACTGATCAAAAAGAAAAGAGAAATGACCCAAATCAACAAAATCATGAATGAAAGAGGAGAGATCACAACCAACACCAAAGAAATACAAACAATTATAAGAACATATTATGAGCAACTCTATGCCAGCAAATTAGATAACCTGGAAGAAATGGGTGCATTCCTAGAGATGTATCAGCTACCAAAATTGAACCAGGAAGAAATAGAAAACCTGAACAGACCTATAAACACTAAGGAAATTGAAGCAGTCATCAAAAATCTCCCAAGAAACAAAAGCCCAGGGCCAGATGGCTTCCCAGGGGAATTCTATCAGACATTTAAAGAAGAATTAATACCTATTCTCCTGAAACTGTTCCAAAAGATAGAAATGGAAGGAAAACTTCCAAACTCATTTTATGAGGCCAGCATTACCTTGATCCCAAAACCAGACAAAGACCCCATCAAAAAGGAGAATTACAGACCAATATCCTTGAAGAACATGGATGCAAAAATTCTCACCAAAATACTAGCCAATAGGATCCAACAGTACATTAAAAGGATTATTCACCACGATGAAGTGGGATTTATCCCTGGGCTGCAAGGCTGGTTCAACATCCGCAAATCAATCAACGTGATACAATACATTAACAAAAGAAAGAACAAGAATCATATGATCCTCTCAATAGATGCAGAAAAAGCATTTGACAAAGTACAGCATCCTTTCTTGATCAAAACTCTTCAGAGTATAGGGATAGAGGGTACATACCTCAATACCATAAAAGCCATCTACGAAAAACCTACAGCGAATATCATTCTCAATGGGGAAAAGCTGAGAGCTTTTCCCCTTAGGTCAGCAATGCGGCCAGGATGTCCACTCTCACCACTGCTATTCAATATAGTATTAGAAGTCCTAGCCACAGCAATCAGACAACAAAAAGAAATGAAAGGTATCCAAATCGGCAAAGAGGAAGTCAAACTCTCACTCTTTGCAGATGATATGATACTGTATGTGGAAAACCCAAAAGACTCCACCCCAAAACTGCTAGAACTCATACAGGAATTCAGTTAAGTAGCAGGATATAAAATCAGTGCACAGAAATCAGTGGCATTCCTATACACCAACAACAAGACAGAAGAGAGACAAATCAAGGAGTCGATCCCATTTACAATTGCACCCAAAACCATTAGATACCTAGGAATAAATTTAACCAAAGAGGCAAAGGATCTGTACTCAGAAAACTATAAAATACTCATGAAAGAAATTGAAGAAGACACAAAGAAATGGAAAAACGTTCCATGCTCATGGATTGGGAGAATCAACATTGTGAAGATGTCAATGCTACCTAGAGCAATCTACACATTCAATGCAATCCCCATCAAAATACCATCCATTTTTTCAAAGAAATGGAACAAATCATCCTAAAATTTGTATGGAACCAGAAGAGACCCCGAATAGCCAGAGGAATATTGAAAAAGAAAAGCAAAGCTGGCGGCATCACAATTCCGGACTTCCGGCTCTATTACAAAGCTGTCATCATCAAGACAGTATGGTAGTGGCACAAAAACAGACACATAGATCAATGGAACAGAATCGAGAGCCCAGAAATGGACCCTCAACTCTATGGTCAACTCATTTTTGACAAAGCAGGAAAGAATGTCCAGTGGAAAAAAGACAGTCTCTTCAACAAATGGTGTTGGGAAAATTGGACAGCCACATGCAGAAGAATGAAACTGGACCATTTCCTTACACCACACACAAAAATAGACTCCAAATGGTTGAAAGACCTAAATGTGAGACAGGAGTCCATCAAAATCCTAAAGGAGAACACAGGTAGCAACCTCTGCGACCTCAGCCGCAGCAACTTCTTCCTAGAAACATCGCCAAAGGCATGGGAAGCCAGGGCAAAAATGAACTATTGGGATTTCATCAAGATAAAAAGCTTTTGCACAGCAAAAGAAACAGTCCACCAAACCTAAAGACAACCGACAGAATGGGAGAAAATATTTGCAAATGACCTATCAGATAAAGGGCTAGTATCCAAAATCTATAAAGAACTTATCAAACTCAACACCCAAAGAACAAATAATCCAATCAAGAAATGGGCAGAAGACATGAACTGACATTTTTCCAAAGAAGACATCCACATGGCCAACAGGCACATGAAAAAGTGCTCAACATGGCTCGGCATCAGGGAAATTCAAATCAAAACCTCAATGAGATACCACCTCACACCCGTCAGAATGGCTAAAATTAACAAGTCAGGGAACAACAGATGTTGGCGGGGATGTGGAGAAGGGGAACGCTCCTACACTCTTGGTGGGAATGCAAGCTGGTGCAACCACTCTGGAAAACAGTATGGAGGTTCCTCAAACAGTTGAAATTAGAGCTACCATTCGATCCAGCAATTGCACTACTGGGTATTTACCACAAAGATACAAATGTAGGGATCTGAAGGGGTACGTGCACCCCAATGTTTATAGCAGCAATGTCCACAATAGCCAAACTGTGGAAAGAGCCAAGATGTCCATCGACAGATGAATGGATCAAGAAGATGTGGTATATATACACAATGGAATATTATGCAGCCATCAAAAGGAATGAGATCTTGCCATTTGCAACGACGTGGTTGGAACTGGAGGGTGTTATGCTTAGTGAAATAAGTCAATCAGGGAAAGACATGTATCATATGACCTCACCAATATGAGGAATTCTGAATCTCAGGAAACAAACTGAGTGTTATTGGAGTGGTTGGGGGTGGGAGGGATGGTGTGGTTGGGTGATAGACACTGGGTAGGGTATGTGCTACGGTGAGTGCTGTGAATTGTGCAAGACTGTTGAATCACAGATCTGTACTTCTGAAACAAATAATGCAACATATTTTAAGAAAAAAGAAAAAGAAGAAGATAACAGGAGGGGAAGAATGAAGGGGAGTAAGTCAGAGGGGGAGAGGAACCATGAGAGATGATGGACTCTGAAAAACAAACTGAGGGTTCTAGAGGGGAGGAGGGTAGGGGGATGGGTTAGCCTGGTGATGGGTATTAAAGAGGGCACATTCTGCATGGAGCACTGGGTGTTATGAACAAACAGTGAATCATGGAACACTACATCAAAAACTAATGATGTAATATATGGTGATTAACATAACAATAAAAAAATAAAAAAAATTTGATCTTTTTTGGGGGGGCGCCTGGGTGGTTCAGTCCATTGAGCATCTGCCTTCAGTTCAGGTCATGGTCCTGGGATCGAGACCCGCATCGGGCTCCCTGCTCAGCGGAGAGTCTTCTTCTCCCTCTCCCTCTGCCCCTCCCCCTGCTTGTGTTCTCTTGCTCTCTCATCAAATAATTTTTTAATGTTTATTTATTATTTATTTATTGATTTATTATTTACTTAAAATGTGATCTTAAAGAAAAGCAGAGGCCAAATGTGGAGCCACCGTAGCTTCTGTGTTCTGTCCATGTCCTGAATGAGGCAGAAACCAGAGTCGGCGGTGACTGACAGGAGCCCAGTCACAACCCAGAACGTGCGTGTTTGTCCCGACGGCTGCTGCTTATTCAGTCCGCTCCTAACACGCTCTTTCTCATCAAAAGTGCAAACTGTACAGACAGAGGAATTGGATATCCCTGCGGGGCTCATCAAGAAAGGCCTGGGTTTTCCTCTTTGTTCCTACTTTTGTACCTCACCTCTTGGAATGACCCTATGTTTACACTTCCCTGATCTTTTTATTTAGACTCTGTCACCAGCTCTGTGTTCATCCAAAATCTGGTGGCAGATTTCCAGAGGCTCTTTTTTCCCTCCCATCCTTTTGAGGTCTCTCTCAAATATCTGGCTTACACTGACCTCTCGATCTCTCCTTGGTGGTCTCCGTTGTATACTCGGGTACACGTCCCAGAGGTCCAGTCCCCATTCTAGAACCTAGAATCTGCTCCCTATCAGATGGCACCGGTCACTCAGATGAGGGGGAACCATACAGAAAGAAATCTCAACTTCAGGACAAGAGCAGGGAGGGAGGGAAGGACGCTGAGGCTCTCTTGTACACTGGGCCCTGAGAGGCTGAAGAGAAAGTGACAGCCTCCAAAGCATTAAAAAAAAAAAAAAAAAAAAAAAGTTGTCAAAGAGCAAAAGTTCTAGGGCATCCAGTTGAATGAGGACACTCAGCCTCCCTGGTCCCAGCAGTCATCTCTTGGAAAGAAAGAAAATAACACTTGCTAGCTTTAGCAGAAAAGCCAGTATCGATCTCTGTTCTAGAGAGAAGGGACGCTGCTCCTCATCAAACAAGGATCTTTTTTAAAAGAACAAGACAAAGCCAAGAAGACGCAGGGTTTCTCTCCCTCCAAATGGCTGTTAATCTTGTCATATCTTGGCTACAGTATTAACTGGGAAAGTCAGAGAGGCAAATGGATTTCAAATAGCCTCCACTTCTTCTGTGATATTGCAGTGGGTGCCCAGCCAACACATTCAGAACAAGTTCTGTCACGCAATGGTCCTGTAATTGTTTTGAAATAATTTGTTTATCTGATACACAGGCACGCAGACACACACACACACACACACACACACACACACACACACACACCACTGATGGATTCTTTTGTTCCTTCTTCCTGCCAAATGATGTTGAGACCTTACTTAGACAAATTCTCCTTCCTTGATTCTCGGAAAACAAGTCAGAACCAAATATTTGACAGTCCTAATATTTGGCGATAATAATTGTTGTCCCGTGAGTCTTCTCTTCCCTAATCAAAATCTTACTCTGGGAATGGACTTTTTCTTGTTTGTCATTGTAAATGGACACACACACACACACACACACACACACACACACACACACACACACACTGTTCCCTTAAATGAGAAGGCCATGTTGTCTTCCAACTGTTTTGTACTCCCTGTCCCTCACCCCCAATGGCTAATAAACCACCAAGTCCTGTTTCTTCCACGACGCAAAGCTCCTAAAAAATGCAGTATTAGTAGCATGAAGGGGTAAAGGGCCCAGACTCAGGATCTTCCTGGCTTTGAACTCACCATTTGCAGGCTGGGTCACTTTGGCCTCAACATCATTGTCTGTAAAGTGGAAGGAGTAACAGTACCTAATCCATAAGATTGTTGATTAAAGATATGTAATGCTCTGAGAACGGTGGGCGACACCTGACAAGCTCCCCGATAAGTGTTACTGACATTGTGTCTATTATTAAATCTGTTCACTTATTGCCATCCTCACTCCTAAAGTCTTCATTCAGGCTGACACTGTTTTCCGCCTGGACATCACCAATAGCTGCTGCTTCTTGTGACTGACTTTTAGTTTCATACTGTTGTGGTTGGGAAAGACGCATGCAATGATTTCAATCTTCTTAAATATATTGAGACAGCTTTTTAACTTCCTGACTCTGCCTCCATTAGTTCATTCTTCCACTGTGTAGCTTAAACAAATGAACAAAAACTTGGTGGTATTGTGTGTATTTATAGGGACGTGCAGATGACAAGAACTATGAGAGGATACTCCCTGGGGACAGAGAGAATCCATGAAGGGCGTTGGCTTGTATCCTGTGGTTTTGCCCAAGGCTGTGTGAGGGGCTGGGGTGCCCAACTGGAAGCGGGGTATCCAACACTCCCACCCCTGAATGCTTGACTCTTCATGCGGGGTCGAGAGCAGCCCCATTCTCTGGTCACACCTAACATAGATGGCATCATTTACTGTGTCCGGGAAAAATGTGCCATGTCCCATGTGGTTGCTGGGTGGTGCCAAGGGGTTCCATGGGACAGCTTATCAGCTAGTGTTTGCTGTGTAACAATCCACCCCAATGCTCCATGGCTTAAAACAGCAGCCATTTATTATTGTATGTCATGTGAATGTGGGTTCCCCAAAGATTGGCTGGTCTGGGTTGGTTTCAGCACATCTCTGCAGGTCAGCTGGGACCCTGCTCTCCGTTGGATTTGGACAGGTCACCTTAACTGGGGAAGGCTTGCTTCATGTATCACTCCCCGCTCTTCCTGGACCCAGCATCTAGCCTGAGCTTTTCCTTCCTCGATAGTAATGAAAATGCAAGAGGAAACATTTCAGACTGAGGCTCAGAGCCAACACATCATCACTTTTGCTTCCTATAGTTGCCCAAACTAAGCCACATGGCCAAATCGGGTATAGAATATAATATTCTACCTCTTATGCCCATGGACTTCCTGGTTCCCAAAAGTCTGCAGCTGTAGGATCTCCCAACAGTTGCTCAAGGCAGTATTACACTTTGGGTTTACAAAGATCCCACATTGGTGAGTACTGTATCCTCATTTGAGACTGGGGCTCTCAAGCTCAAACACTTTCAGAGGTCGGGCAGCTAATGTAATGAGTGAATTGAGTGGAGTGGGAGACATAATAACATGAAGAGGTCATGCCCTCTCTTGAGTGAGGGAGATAGTGTTGGTAATGCGTGTCCAGTGTTAATAGGGACATACTGTAGTAACTACTCTAACACATATATGGTGGGCACTGGTCTAAAAGCATTGCTTGTACTAATTCATTTCATCCTTACAACAAGCATTTGAGACAGTTATTAATGTTATTATTCCCATTTTATAGATGAGAAAAGCAAGGCACGGAGAGGTTTACAGCTCTGGTTACAGAGCTGGGATTCTAAACCAAGAAATCTGGCTCCAGAGTTCTTGTTCTTAAACATTGTGTTCTGCAACCAACTCTTTTTGTTTTCGGGGTGGGGGGGGGAAGCCAGAAATGCGGACTCTCACATGGAATCATTCGAGTTTTACATCTTGACAAGTAATTAAAATACACAAAAATCATGGTGCGGGCCAAGGGAAGTATCTTTATGGGCTGAATTTGACTGTGGGCCTCTAGCTTAAGACCATTATTCAACCTAAATGATTGCCCTGACCTGGCAAATGTTATCAGCCTGAATCGAGGGCAGCGGTCCAGCCACAGCAGGTCTTCTACCCTTCTGGAAAAGTACTGAACTCACTCAAAGCTTTCAAAATCAATCCTTAGGATCCCAGGGGAGTCTTCAAGGGGCTCTGGCCCAGGTTCCTGCCCTGGCATTGGCCCAGGGTATCAGGTAGGCTCTGCCTGACATTAGCCAGTCCTTCCGAGGGCATCAGAAATTAGAACTGGAGCTCCAGGCGGAGACCGGCCTTGGTTTGCATATCAGGCTTGGGCCAGCTGTGAGCCTTTTCACCTTGGATGGTTCACCCTCCTGCAGGGGCCCCGGGGAGGTGAGCGAGGGCTCAGGCTCTGAGCAGGTGTGGCTTCACATTGTTGCCAAGACTCGGCTGGGTGGGGGTTAGAAGCGGGATACCCTCGGAAGGCAAGAGGATGTGAAAACCAGAGATGAAAAATGTCCCGCACCATGCACAGAGAGAGAACAGCGCCTGCAGTGTGCCCAAGAGAAAGTCTGAAAGTGCAGAGGAGGGAACATTGATACAAACAGGATGCTTTTCTCCTTTCCCTAGAGCTTTTCCTTGAATTGCCACAAATCACAAGGCAAGTTTCTGTGGGATCAGTCCGCCCCTCTTGAGCCTGTACCGGAGTCTGTGTGGGTCTGTTAGAAAGTTTCCCTGCTTTCCCAGCAAATCTAAAAAGTATCCCTTAATTCCCAATCCTTCCAGCGGGTTGAGACCTGTCACTCTCCTGCTGCAAAACCCACCTCGTTTGTGCTTTCAGAGGAGAGAACAGCCAAATCTCTTATTTTACTTGACGCAGCATTTTCCCCCACCCCCACCTCTTCCTCTGTCAGTTTGAAAGAAAGGACTTATGATTTTTTTTTTCCTCCGCAAAATTCCCCACCCTCTATCTTTTTTGGCAGGAACAGACGCTGGGATTTCTGAAGGTGGGAAAAGAAGTGGTATTACATCCTCAAGTTATATTTTTTAGCACTTTATGTAACAAATCCTGGCAATATTTACCCATTTGTATTATCTAGAGGGTTGCTATTTGCTGTGCCTGATGTTTTCCGAACAGCACACAGAAAAATTAAAAAGAAAAGAAAAGAAAAGCAGCTCCCCACCTCACTGTGTCCAGGAATGCTGGGGATGTGGTTGATCACATTCCGGAGGGGACACATTCTTTTTGGGGCACCTACGATTGCTTCATGGCAATGAAGCCATGATGGGTTTGTGGAAAGAAAAAAAAAAACCCTTATTATTTCCTTATTGTTAATGCAATGCATGTTCGTTGTAAACATATCTTAGAAATACGAAAGGAGTAAAGGGAATAATCACCTGTGTTTTTTTTTTCATCAGCGATAAGCTCAGCAGTGTGAAATACAGCATCCCATTTACAACTGAACTGTAAGTAAATATTAATATCCAGATTTATTTTGCAATTTAATGGCGGCCCCACAGTAAGACTCGAAATGCCTGCATGACATTCTACCACATTGATGGGCAATAACGTCTTCACCTACTCCCTTATGGGTATTTAGGTGACTTCTAAGTTTTCACGTCTATACATGGATAAATGTTTTTGCTCACCATTCTTCGTATTTGCTAGTACCATGGGCTATTTCTGTGAGTCCAATCGTTGAGTCAAGGGGAATGGATATTTCTAAGGCTCTTGATAATTTTGCAGGAAGTTGGTACAAACGTACACGATGTGGTCTTCGGAGACCAGGTCCATGTCAGCCTGTCATTGGGGCTTCTCTTTGTCCTAGGGAAAACCAGAAAACAGGCTGGTAACTGGAGAGGGATGGGGTGGAGTTGAGAGTTGAAGTAGGACAGTCAGGGGTGGCGTTGTCAAGGTGACAGTTTGGGGCGGCAGGTCTGTGTCTCCCAAGTTCATGTGCTGAAACGCTCCCTGGCAAGGTGATGGTACTAGATGGGGCCTTGGGGGGGTGGTGATTAGGGTTCCATAAACTCATGACAGGGGAGCCCCCAGAAATAGGATGAGTGCCCTTACAAGAGTCACGAGAGAGCTTGCTTCCTCTCCCTGCTCTCTGCTGTGTGAGGGTACGAGAAGTCAGCAGTCTGCAAAGTGCAAGAGGACCCGGCCATGCTGGCGCCCTGATCTCAACTTCCAGCCTCCAGAGTGGCGAGGAGTGAACTTCTGTTATTTATAAGCCACCTGGCCTGGTGGTATTCTGTTACTGCAGCCCACATGGGCTAACCCAGGGGTTGCCACCAAATCGAGGTGGGAAAGAGCCATCTGTGTACCTAAGGAGGGGACTCCCAGCAAGGATATGGCAGGTGCAATGTCCCCTAGGCAGGAAACGGTGTGGCCTAGCAAAGAATGGTTAAGAAGGGCAGGCTGACTGTTGGCCTTGAGCTTCCTGGTGGTCAGAGCAAGAAGGGGAGCTTCACCAGACATGTCCCTCCTCCGCCACACTGTGTCCAGTACTTTCTGAAACACTTTGAATGAACCTGCTGGATGCAGGGGAATATGCTCAGGTGACCAATCCGAACCATTGACACGTGCTACTCTACAAAAAAAAGGGGGGAGGGCAACCTTTATCTAAGGCAGAGATACTCCCTTCCTTGTAGAAATTCAGTGAGTTTCCTGGCTCAGAAGTCCAGAGACTTTGATGGACCCTACATGTTGGGAGGAACGGCTGTTGAAGCTCCTTCTGGAAAAAAAAAAGTCCCCCTGAAAACTCTTATTTGCTATTGACTTTCTTAATGTTGCTAATGATTAACATCACTATATTATCAGCAATGAAAATAATTGCTCACAAATACAAAGAGATTTATCGCCCAGGTTTCGGGCTGAAAGCTTTATGTGGAGGACCTCAATTTAATCATTACAACAACCTTAAGAAGTCCATGATATTATTGTCCTCATTTTTCAGAGGAGGTAGAGATCGGGGTTTAGACTCGTTAACTTCTCTGGGATGACAGAGCTGGTAAGTCGCGGAGCTGGAATTCGAACCCACTTCTGTCCTGGGAACTCTGCCTTCTGGTTTGTTTCAGAGAGGGCTCTGTCAGAGCCCTACTTTATCTGGTGAAATACTCATCCACGGCCCTTTGGAAGAATTTATTCAGTTAACTAGGCCCTGCGGAAGGAGGGCTAGAAACTCCGCTCGAATGCCTCCTGGCTGCCACGCTGAGATCTGGCCTAATTATGGCTCTCCCAGCAACAGAAAGGGTTTGGTTTGTCAGGAGGACACATGCAGCTGCCCCTCTGCACACCCCTGGGTTCTGGTCACAGACCCAGTGGGAAGCTCCCCGTGCAGGGGCCCTGGAGGCCTGTCCCCAGGTCCACTTGGCTGAAATAAGCAGTCTCCTTGGATCCCCTTGAACAGTAAGAACAAGGTGAGGACTGCCCTGGAGGGGACCCGCAGCAGGATGCTCCAAGGGCAGCCCAAAGACTTCCTGCTCCTGCTCATCCAGTAGAAGCCCCCTCTCCCCTTATCTAACCACCTCCCCCCTTCACACAGACAAATGCTCACTCACTGCACAGAACACTGCTCTGTGGTTAAGAATGTAAAGACCCTTTTGCCACATTTCCATTAACATTTACCCTGTATGACTGATCATTTAGATTTAGGTTCTCATTCACTATTCCCAACTCTGTGAAGTGGGGAGACTTCGATCTCCCTTTTGCGGAAGGGGACCTGAGGCCCAAGAGACGTTAGTAATTTTGCTCAAGGTCACACAGCTGGGAGGGAGAAGAGCCTGGGTTGAAGCAGATTGGCTGGCTCTAGAATCCATGCTCTGAACCGTTCCATAGAATGGGGGATGAGCAGATCTAGGTTCAAATCCTGACTATACCATATCCCCACTACGTGCCCATGAGTGCATCCTTTACCTCCTCTGTGCCTCAGTTTCCTTGTCTGTGTGGTGCGGGTGCTAGTTCTGCCTACACCACAGGAGGAGAGTGTTGAGGAGGATCCCATGATATAGTGCATGTGAAGCTCCAGGTAGGAGTGTGGTTTCCCCAGAGGACTCGCCCTCCTGAAGTTTACGTTTCAACTCCACTTCCGTCTCCACACTGCTATTTCAAAGCAGCCCAACTATTACCCTCCTCCAGAATGCAAAACTTCCCCCTTGATCCAGGCAAAAGAAAGAATTCAAGGGGTAGAGTGAGGGGGAGCAGAGCCCAAAGTAGCAAGTTCTTGCCCGCCTTTTCCTCCCGATAATCCCGCGCTGCAAGATGTGCCGACTTCCTAGACCCAGTCTACCCCCGGATTCCGTTTCTGAGTGGGATCTCGTGATGTAACAGGCTGCAAAGAGCAGCCAACTCCCCTGGAACAAGGACCTGTTTTGGAGCTTCCCTGCAAATGTAACCCCGCTCCTCCCCCTCTCCTCTGCCAACCTAGCTCATCCAGGTGGGCCCTCCAGGGGAGAAAGCGGAGGTACGTTCCCTTGCATTTCCCTCTCCTGTTCTGCCACCTGCTCTGCCCCGTTGGCAAAACTCAGAATCAGATTACTCAAAGTCTCATTTATTAATTGCGGATCGGAGCCCCTTTAGGACAGAACCAGGCAGTTGGTGAGGAGCTGAGCTGCAATGAAAGAATTTAATTTAAAGAACAAGTCGATTCAATTGAATCCTGAAAACCATTCTGATGTGCTCCCAGGGGAGTCTATTTGGAATCAATAAACGTACCCGTGTCACTGTCTCCCGTCTCTCCTTTCCCCTGCTGGCCCCCAGCCAGGGGGAAATTGTTCAAAGGGACCAGGTGTCATTTAGGGGACGTGTGGGGTCTGCCAAATGCACAACGTGGGGCGCTTCTCAACCCTGCCAGGAGATCTCTCTCCTGCTCTACCCCCCTGCTACCCCAGGCCCCTACTTACTCCCCTCCTTCCCTCCCTCCCTGCCTCCCTCTCTCCTTCCTTCACTCTTGGCCTCTCCTCCCTTTTATCTTCCTACAAAAATGCTATGAAAATAGCCAAACACAAAGAAGCAGAGGGCAGAGTGGTGGCGGCCAGGGGCTGGGAGGGGGTGGGGGGAGGGGAAGGGGCGAGCGATGCTGGTTGGAGGTTACACAGTTGCAGTTCTGCAAGTGCTGGAGACCTCACACGCTCCATGCTGGATGAAGCTGGGAGACCAGCAGCCGAATTCAGAATTCGGCCACGCTTGGGCTCAAACCCTGATTCTGCCAAACCTATTCTCCCTTTTCTCAATGTAAAATGAGGAGATGATCTTGTCCACCTGGCAGACTCACTGTGAAGGCCGAAAAGACTGTAGCAGGTGAACTGAGCTGAGGGCTGCGATGGTGGTGATTTTGCTACTGTGGGGGGAACCGGAGTCCCAGTGCGACAGGTGCACACTGATTTTATAGCCAACTGGGCAGCCGCGAGAAGTTTTATTAGACACGGGGTGGCATGATCTGGGCCGGTCGTTTCCTTCCTCCTCAGCCTGGTAGGACACAGACTGGTGCCTCCCGGTCCCTCTGAATCACGATGAGGGGAAGCTGGAGAGCCAGCAATCTATACGTGTCATCTCTCATTTCTGCCCCATGGAACCGAGGTGAGCAGGCAGGAAATTAACTTTTTTTTTTTTCCTAGAAAGCAGAAACGTCCATAGCTGGTACACATGTGTGAGTGAGCTGGACAGAGCCCCAAGCCTATCTCGGAATAAATAGTTCTTACGAGAAGCAAACTCCACAGAGATCTGCTAGAACTCTAAGGTAAATCGTGAAATTAAGTAATGACACTGGCAGCCCCGTACTTTAAGAGAAGGACTGGGGCCCTTCTGGCCTGAGTTCTTTCCAAGCAGGCCCTGGGCTGCAGTCAGACTAAGCTGCCTCTCTGCCTCTGTTCACATCACCCTGCATCTAGCCTCTGCCTGTTCTACTCCCCCATGGGTGATTTACCTCCCTTTAGACAGTCTCACCTCCTCCAGGAAGCCTTCCGTCATGGGGCTGTCACCCAGTGAAAATGGCAATGACTTTTCTGTCCAAGAGGCCTGATAACTCTAAATGTAAAGCATTTTAAAGCATTCGTGTTTTGGGGGCACCTGTCTGGCTTAGTCGGTAGAGCATGCAACTTTTTTTTTTATTTTATTATGTCATGTTAATCACCGTACATTACATCATTAGTTTTTGATGTAGTGTTCCATGATTCATTGTTGCTAACCCATCCCCCCACCCCCCTCCCCTCTAGAACCCTCAGTTTGTTTCTCCGAGTCCACAGTCTCTCATGGTTCGTCTCCCCTTCCGATGAGCATGCGAGTCTTGATCTGGGGGTCTTGAGTTCAGGCCCCATGTTGGGTGTAGGAATTACATAAAAATAAGATTTTTTTTAAACATTCATGTTTTCTCCATCTGTAAAAAGAGACTGTGGAGCAGTTCCTCAAAAAGTGAAGGAGAATGAGCATTCGAGCAAAGAACTAAAAACAAACTCGAACAGAAGCCCGTACACGTGCTCACAGCAGCATTGTATCCATAATACCCAGATGTGGAAACAGTCCAAATGTCCATCAAAGGATGAACGGTTAAAGGAATTGCTGTGTCCATACAAAGGAATACTACTCAGCCATAAAAAGGAATCCAGTATGCATGCGTACCACCATGTGGGTGAACTTCAAAACAACTGTATGAGGACATGAACTGAAAGAAGCCAGTGATGGGAAATATCCAAAACATGTAAAGCCATGGAGACAGACTGTAGCGGGCTGGATGCTGGGGCCTGAGTGGGGAGGAGGCAACCAGGACTGAGTCGGTGGGTACAGGATTTCTGTTTAGGATGATGAAAACGTTTTGGAGCTATGTAGAGGTGGTAGCTACATAGCATTCAGTGTACTAAATGCCACTGAATTGTTGGCTTTAAACTGATTGATTTTACGTGAATGCCACCTATTTTTTTTAAGTGGGGGATAGCAATAACTAGTCACCTAATCTGGTTGCATCTGAAGGATGGGATGATGCAGGTAGAACTCCAGATGCACTCTGTGGCTCGGGACATGCAATTCCCCCTTGTTCTTCACAGAGTTAATCTTCACAGACTGTAAGGACCTGATCCCTGGGCTCCTGTGGTACAGCCGAGTTATCCTTCACCTTTTGGGACCATGGTAATTGTTTAGGGAAGCCAACTGACATTTTTTTAAAATGGGAAATGTACGAAAAGGTCCTACTCCCCAGCTTAATTTCTGTCCGTAGTACAACTTCGGGGGATCTTATTCTCAGTCTACACCCAATCTCTGTGTTTGAGCACCCACACTAATGCGCCAATGGGTGACTACCACCTCTTCCTTTGATTTTTGAATTTCTGGTCCTGGGAAGATTTGTACAAGTGCTGTCTTCTTGCCACCCACCACACAGAAGCTGTCTTTTATTATTATTACTTACTAAAGATAGTTTTGTTTTTTGATAATTGAAGGAAAACATAAATGCACACACTAAGTCAAGTGGGCAAGAGTGTGTAATTTGATGCCGAGTATAAACTGAAGAAGCTGGTTTTTAGATAGCTTGATGTTCATGGACAAAATAGTAATAACAAACAATAATAAAGGGTTGCTTTTGTTTATTGAACAGTTACACTGTTTTGAGAACAAGTTCTTGTGTGCATTTTAATTCCCACAACAAACTTATGAGGCGAGTTCTATTATTAACCCCACTTTATAGCTGGGGAACTGGAACATTAGTGAAGGTAAGCAGCAGGCCCAGGGCTGAAATATGGAATAAATTCGCAGTGAATCGAGTTTAGAGAAAGACTGCCATTCATTCATTGATTTCTGGGGAGCGGAGGAGTCATGGAGATGAAGGTGGTATCAGAGAAGGTAGGTGAAGGACACCGGAGGCTGGGCCTGTTCTGAGACACAAAGTCAAGATATTCAAGGTAGGCAGCTCCTAAGCTGTCTCCCGGTGATCCCCACCTCCAGGGATTCAGGCCTTTATGTAATCACCTCTCAGGGCTGGCCTGGTAACTTGCTTCTAATAAATATATGACAAAGTGATGGGATGTCCCCCCTGAGCTTACATTACAAAGACTGGTTTCCTCCTTGCTCCCCCTCTCATGCTCCCTCTGCCTCTCCTTCTTGCTCTGATGGAGTCCAGCTGCTATGATGGAGGCTTTTCCGTAGAGAGGTCCACCTGGCAGCAAGGACCTGCGGCCTGCTAACAGCCATCTGACTGAGCCTGGGAGTGGACTGACCTTCAGCTGAGCCTTGAGATGAAGAGCACAAACTCATGGAGGACCGCAAGTCAAATGACCCAACTATAGCACACTAGATTCCCTGACCTACAGAAACTAGGAGGTAATGCACATTTTATTGTTTTAAGCCATCAAAGTTTGGGATAATTTGTTACCCAGGAACCGATAATCAGCAATGTTTTCAAAGCACAATTTTTTGGGGGTCCCTGCTAAAGACAGAGATTGAGAGGGTAAGACATAGTCTGTACCCTCCAGGGACTCGTGGGCTAGCAGGATGAACAGAGAATGATTTAAAATGGAGAAGTAGAAGCGTGTGCAAGGCACAGAGCCGGTAGAGGGGATCCAGTGTTAAAGGAGAGCTCTGGGGCACTGACATACGGGTAGGAGTTCACTAAGTAGATGCTAGAAATGGTAATTTTTTTTTTGAACAAATGAAGAGGCCTGAGTTGTAAAAGGTGGGAAGCAAGACCATTTAGGATACAGGAAGGGGGACTGTCATGATTTCGTGACCCATCTGTAGGCACTGAGGGACAGACACAGGGTGGAGTCAAGGGTGACCTGGGGTTTTTTGTTTGGTTAAACGAGTGGGTGGTTGTGCCATCAGTTAAGACGGAGACCACAGGAAAAGAAGCATAAAGAGCAGTGAGCCTTTGGAACAGGTCTCGGATTTGTTCTGGGTTGTTCTTTAGCTTTCTTTGATCACTGTCTGATAACATACACACACCGGTATTAGTTACTTACTACTGTACAACAAAAATACCCCACAGCTGAATGACCTCAAACAACAAACGTGTGTGAAGTTTCTGGAGGTCAGAGTTCTGAGAGTGGCTTAGCGGCTCACGGTTTCTCACAAAATTGCGGTCAAGATGCAGTCATCTTGCAGTCAGTTGCAGTCAAGGCCATGGCTGTAGTCATCTGAAGGCTTGCATGGGGCCGGAGGATCCACTTCCAAGCCGGCCCACCTACATGGCTGTTAGCCGGAGACCTCATTTTCTCTCCACTTGAGCTTCTCCATGGGGATGCTCCACGTGCTAACTTCCTCCAGAGCAAAGCAAGCCAAGAGTGAGAGAATAATCGGGAGGCCGGAGGACTTTTTATAGCTTAGTCTCCTAAGTCACACAATGTCACTTCTGCTTTATTCTATTCATTAGAAATGAGGAACATCAAGGAATATATGGACATATCTTAAGCCTACACACACACACACACACACACACGTGTATACCTGTACGTACGTGTTGGTATGCCAGTGCCCCGCTCATAGTAGGTACTCATAAATATTTACGATGAGACAATTACACTCCCTCCAGAAGTGTTATTCTATCTCATTTGATGTATTATAAACATGGTTCCATGGTGGTGGTAGCTTGAAAAGATAAAACTGCCAGTTATTTTATCCGCAAATATGGGTTTATCTGGGAATAGCAGAAAATTGCAAGGCAGGGAAAGCAAGCTACAGCAAAACCATGGAGAACACAGGAGAAGACCGCTCTTCTATACAGGAAAGGGGGTGGGGAGGCGTTGGGAGGGGCTCTTATAAACAAAAAGTTCATTGGAATGAACTGGGAGTTCCGGATATACTGGCTTCTCATTAGCTGAGTTGTGACAGTCTCTCATTGGCTGGGCTGTTGCTGAGGGAGAAGGAAAGCCTTTCTTCCTCCTGCTGGGGTAAGAAAGGAGTAGCTAAAATAGTACCCTATGCAAGGTGCCTCTCTTCCTGTGAGGTTTGGGTCTGTCATTGATGAGTGCTAGGGCACGAGAGCTCCCCCTGCTGGCCTCCCAACTCCATTCTGAATGAGGGTTCCCATTCCCCATTTTCACCTCAGACACAGATAGATAAAGCATACACCTTGCAGTCAGCCTGGCTTGCGTTTGAGTCCCAGCACCATCTGTGCAAACTTGAACAAATTAACAACTCTGAAGTTCAGTTTCATTGTTTAAGTGAGAACAGTAGCACCTTTATACCAAAGTTGCTGTAAGGATTAAATAATCTATTATATGCACAGAACTTCGTCTACTGCTTGGCACATAGTCATCACTTTTAGAAATGCCATTTATCATTAAGATCACGCATTCCTGAGTGGTGTGGCCCTTTGTGTGCTTTCCCTGTACTTTCTTGCCTTTGTTTTCCTGTGGCTAGAGGTTGAGGCTTTACAGATTCAGACATCTGGGGATGAGCTAGATCACAAGAGCCTCACAGTGCACAAAGGGGATGTGCCTTCTGTTCTACTAAAAGCACAGGATAGCCTGCCTGTTTTGTATTTGCTACAGGAGTCTAAAAAGCATGGAGCCTGATGCCAGTCATTATGCTGACTGTAGACGTGATTAATTGGTTGTCTGTTCCAAATATTAACACTTATTCCCATAGATACCAGATTACAATGACTAATTAGACAAAAGTTCTTTCCAAAGCCCGTTTGAATTCTAGCTCTAATGTAATAAACCCCTAAGTTTTTATTCAGTCTGTACTTGATCTTTTTTTCCTGCTCTTTCACTTTATAGGAATCGATAAGTTGTTTAGACACCTTTAATAGAGAGGAAATGAACAGAAAGCAGGTTTTGCCACTTTATAAAAGGGACTTTGAAATGTTTTACCTTTAAAAAAAGACCGTCCTTTTCATCCACCCAATGAGTTGGGATTTTTCAGGATAATTTAGATGGGCTTGTTTCTGTGATTAGATGAGGACGATTAATGGTCTTGCCAGCAATTAAAGGTGGATTTCACCGTAAATAAAATGAACTTGCCTTCAGGAAGCTCACTGTGTTTGTTCTGGATGCCATACGTCATAGGCCAGGGGCAATTTGCTTTCTTTTTTTTTGTTTGGCACTGCATCTAACTCTCGTTTCCTCTGCTCTTCCATGACATTCGAAGTGCATCGGGGAGGCTAAGATCCTTTCAGAAAATAATTATTTTGAGGCACCACATGAGTAATAGGATAGTGAAGAAAGGGAATAGGTTGTTCTAGGGCTTTTTAACCCCAAAGCAACAGATTGTATGAACTGTTCTATTGTATTTGGCAAAGTAGTCTTCGTTCCAGAGGCCCATCCTCTTGGCGGGCGGGCGGGGGGGAGGGGGTGCAGATCTTGTTCTGGTGCTTACAAGTGAGGACGTGGAGGAAAAGCACGATGTCAAGTTCAGCTGTGGATATTTATTGCAGTAGCATGGCAGGACGGGAGACTGGTACCCACTGTAGGACTCCTGGTCTTTCTCCATCCCCTGTAACCATGATGCTGAGGGTCCCGAAATGACATGCTTTAAGGTAGGTCACTTAGGCAGGAGAACCGGTGGCGATGAGGTCTGCCAGACAGTGGTTCCCTAAACACAGGTCTCGGGCAAACATCCTGGATCAAAGACATTCCAAGTGTCCCAAAGACAGTAACTCCTTGACATTTCCTCCTGCCCCACCTGCCCCATGGTGAGCATAACTCATAGCGTGACCGGCTCCCATCCATCACAGCAGGAAATCAACAGATCATTGTCAAAGCAGAGGAATCTAGAGGTCCCAAACTATTTAGCCATATGGAGATAACAGTAGAAAACTTTCAAAGGTAAATGGTTAAAATTGGCTCCCAAGGGACTCTCCATAGGCGCGTGTGTACGAGTGGAAGATAGGAATAGGGCAGGCGACTGTTGCATTTCATTACTGAAAAGAGGGGAAAAAAATGTTTATGAAGAATCTGTAATAACACAGAAAAATATTTATAATCTAAATGAGAAGGCTGGTAACAAATTGTATACACAGTGCCTCCACGAGTATATAAAAACTAAAACCAAAACAAACAAAAAGGTATGCAGAGAGAAGGCCTAGAAGGAAACATGCCAAGTTATCCACAGCTCCCTGGGTGGTGGGAAACAGGATCGTTTTATTTTTGTCACAACTTTCTTCATTTCCGCATTTCCCCAATTTTCCATGGCAAACGTGCACAGCGTTTGTTAATGCCAAAATAAACGAAATATGATCGGTGCCGTGTGCTAGCACCTCTTCGTGTGGAGTGGCTAGCAAAAAAGGATCATTTGGCTGGGAGTCCGGAGCCACAAGGTTTTGCTCCAGCTCTGCTAACGAGCTGCATCCCTTGGGCAGGAATCCAGCTTCCCTTCTACTGTGAAGACGAGGCTGGAACTAAATGATCGCCACGCTCCCTTCTTGCTCTGGCATCTTAAGATCAGTGCTAGGGCAATTCGCTCTGAGCTGGGAACAACTCATTCTTTGATCACCATGGTCCCCCCAGCCTTGCCCGGGTCCCCTTGAAGTGATGTTTTGCTTCCTCGTCAGATACAACCTGCTGTTGGAGGCAGGGGTCTCATGGAGAGAGAGGGGTCTTAGAGTCAGGGAGCCCTGCCTTCTCAATAGTTGTGTGCCCTGGGGTAAATTATATCTAGCACAGCGCCTATAATGTGCCGGGTCCATAGTCATTTGTAATGAAGAAACCTCTCTGAACCTAGCTCCTCGTTTTTAAAAGGAAGGTAATAATTGTTCCTATGTCCTATGAGGATGAGAGAAATTGCACATTTGGGGACATAGCACAGTGTGTGCTATGAGAAGTGTTTGATAAATGGGAGCTGTCCCAGCAGAAGCCAACTGTTATTGTAGGCCTAAAGCTTAGCACTGAGCTATAGGCTTCACATTCATTGTCTCATGTAATCTGACCACACTCTTGCCATCAGGGAGGTGTTTCTATTAGGTTTGGGAGGCAACATAACTGTAGTTAGGAGCATGAGCTCTGGAGACAGTCTGCTATAGTCTCACTGTGTAATTGGGCAAGTTAGGGAATGTCTGGAAGCATCCCTTTGGTCACCTGTAATATGGAGATATTAATAGGGCACCCACCTCATAGATGATTGCTGGATTAAATAATTTTATGCTCACCTCATGGAATAGTGCCTGGAACATAATACAGGTGAGGTCACTGAAGCTGACAGGCACTGGATGGCTTTCCTCTGGAGGAAGGTCACATATTCAGGAGCGGAGACATGAGCCCAGGTGGTTTAGTCACTGCGCTCTATCTACCCTCTCCCTGGTCAGCTCTTTAACATGAGTGAATACTGATTAAAAACACCCAGATGAACTGCATGCGCACTTACAATCAAATCTGTAGGTCGGAGTAAATAAAATCTGCTAAAGAGTGTTGGAATCTGAACGATTACAACAAGGACAATGCCAGAGAGTTGCAAGTGCCCCATTGCGTGGCCAAGCTGAAGATGAGTGATGGCATTTGGAAGGAGCTTATTACTGGCCAGGCGGAGCCTGGGCATGAAGCAATCACTTACTCACTGGTGAGTCCCCAGTGGCCACCCATAGTCTGAATGGTTCGTTGGTGGGTAGGAAGCAGAGAGGGAGGGGGGTCAGTGGTTTTGCATTGTAAAATGTGGAACAGAGAAGACAAGTGATTGCAAAAGTCCTCTGAAATCACAGAGAACCTGTCCAGAGTGATTTCTTACAGAGTTTCACTGTTTCTTCCTGTCTAGGGGAGTCTGTCTGTAGGTTTGTGTTGACCTCTCTCCCCAGGAAGGAAACCGAGAGGATGACCTCTCCTTGATTTTTGCTGGGTTCAAGTGTTCAAGTACACCTTCAGGTCAAGCTCGAACTCACGAGGGACCTTCTTTAAGCTCACAGTTACTGAGTGCTTACAGCGTGCGAGGAGCTGGTGGTGTCAATAGAAACAATAATTCCTAATATCTGAAGCCAGTACAATAGTCCAGCCATCCTGATGATGATGACATCAATAGCTCACACTTGTATTTTATGCCAAGGCGGGGGGGGGGGGACACTCCATCCAATAGCTGATGATATACCATCAATTGTGAGCCACATTCCGATGTCAGAGATGACGAGATGTGGGAAATGTGCACCATAGAAGTGACGAAATACACCGTTAACTCATTTGGTCTTCCATCAGCTCCACAAAGCAGATATTAAGATACACCCCCTTCAAGAAGGGGAAACTTGGCCAGAAACATTAAATAACGTGTTTGAAGTTATACAGCTAGTAAGACAGAGCCAAGGCTTAAACCTCAGCAGTCTGATGGGAGCCCATGGGCTTCCAACAGCCTGAAAGTCCCCTGTTCTCCTCAAAATGAAGGCAGGAAGTCTGCTGCCTCCTCCTCTGCCTCCTCCGCATTGAGCCTCAGGCCTGTCTTCACACCTTCCCTGCTCTACAGACTGACTCCCTCCCGACCTCCAGAGGCCAGAAGAGCCCAGCAGGTCCAGAGGCCCTTTCCTGGATCTTTTCAGTCCAGTCCAGGAATTCTCTGGTTGCAAACAACAGAAACTACCAATGACCTAGAAACAAAAGGGGGAGTTTACTGATGAGAAAGGGGCAGCTTGCAGAACGGACAGGAAAGCAGGGCTTGGGGCAACACCATGAGTCTAGATGCCAGGGAAGCTTCAAACATCTGCCGGAAGGAATCTGTGTCAACCACTTCTGTTTATTTTTCCTAAATCTGTGTCACAAAATTCAAGAGTCAGTGTCCCAGGACAGAGTCCTGGTTGGCCTGGTGTGGGTTAGGGCAAGGGCTGCTCATTAGTACACTAGTGTTTTCCCAATTCCATGCACAGGAGAGAGTTCACCAAGAGGAGATGTGGGTCAAGAATATAGGTTCCGGGGTCAAGCTGCTTTCTCTCCCAAGCTGCCTACTAGCTGGGTGACCCTGAGCCACTTACCCTCTCTGTACTTCTGTTCCTTCATCTGTAGAATGGAGATCACAACAGCCTTCCGTCACTGGGTTGTTGGAGGAATGCACGAAATGACCCAGTGTACCCTGCATGTATTCAGTGCTTAATAATGGTAGTTGCTGCTTGTCCCCTACATGGCTAACTACAAAGGCTATGGCTGGCTGTCCCAGAATCTTCCTGATTCCTAGAGCTTCACAAATCATTGTTTTCCCAGAAGTACCTTGTGTCACTGATATTGGAAATGCCTCACCTTTGATCTTCTGGAGCTCTCACTTGGGAAAAAAAAAGTTTTCTTTTGCTCAAATTTCCTGTCTGAAATACCTACTATCTCACATTGGTATATAAATGGATAATTTCTAAAGCCATCCCACAAGTGCTTTTTTACATTTGATCTACTAGTTACATACTCTGTGCCTAGCACTATGGCAGTGTCCATACGCAGGGGTAAACTTCTATTTGTAATATCATTCATGAATTTATTACTTAGTAGGTCAGGGATTCCCAACCTCTGTACCATTGACAATTTTGATTCTTTCTTGTGGGGGCTGTCCTGTGCATTGTAGAATGCCAACAACATCCTTGGCCCCTATTCCTGGGTGCCAATAACCAATACCCCTCCCTCCTAATTATGAAATCTAAAAATACCTCCATACATTTCCAAATATCCTGGGGGGGTGCAATATGGCCCCCAGCTGAGAACCACTGTTCTAGATGTATATAAGTCCCTTCCCAACCTGACCTTCCCAGGGTCTGTTGGGTTCATCCTCAAATTTCCAGGGCCGAGAAGAGTAGCTGGCATATAGTAGGTGCTTCCTATTTGCAAAAATGACCAGATGAACCCAGATCATGGCAATTTTCGGCTAAAAATAAAATGAAAACCTGCTTCCACCATCCCCTATCACTTCCTAAATCAAGTTCACATTCCTTAGCTGACATTCAAAGCCCTACATGATAGAGGTCCAGTCTACATCCCCAGCCTCATGCTCTCATTAGGACTCATGCGGTCCCCATAGTCTCATTTCACTGAGTTTATTTTTGCAAACCAAACTCTCCAGCCAGCTGCGTTTTCCCTGCTCTTAAGAGACCTGTGGGAGAACTCTCAAACAAATACTGTAGTCGTCAAAGTGACACTAAGAGGTAAACCCTACATGAGTAAGAGACGGTAACACTTTCTCGCATAGGAGTAAAGCTGACTCTCCCCCCTGTCTGACACAGATTTGAAATGGCACAGCTGAAGCTGTGGTTGGAAAGAGCCCAACTTCAAGGGAGCCTTCTGCCTTTTGTTGCTCCATCCCCGACACCTGGACTGCGGATGGGCCCCTGTGCCCATTGAGGGGGAGGGTAATCCGGATCTGATTTTTAACCCTTTCACGTCCATGGCGGAAGTGCAGTTCTGAGTTTACGGCAGGAGACCAGTATCTCAGCCATGGCCTCCCAGCTATGCTCTTTGTGGGTCCTTCTGGGACCTAGGGACAGTGCTTCCAGGGACTGCACCGCAGAGACGTGTACAGAGCTGATAAAAAAAAAAAAAATTGGGGCAAGGAACCCGAACACGTGTGGCTTTTCCAGCAGGGCTGATTCTTGTTTAAACTTTGGTTTTACATTTGTTTTGGTATCTGAATTTGAAGCAAGGCCAAGAAAGAGGGAAATTTGCAATTATAATTGCTTCTTATCCTGTTAAAGCAAAGCTTTAAAATGCAGTGGTAGGTTAGATATGCAAGCAAAGCGCCATGAGCTCTGGGGTCCAAAGATCTGAGTTCCAATCCAGATTTCTCTCTTTGTAGCTGGGGGACTTCGGGCAGATTGCTCACCTTTCTGGGCTTTGGTTTCTTTATCTGTAATAATGATCCCAACTCTTTGGGTTGCTGGAGAGGCTTAAAAGAGATAACGCATGCCAAGTTTACCACACAGAAAGGGAAGCTGTGTAGCTGCCTCTTGTTTTGTAGTTACTGGGGCACACAACCTCCTGGAGAGATAGCAAGGTCACCCTTGGAGAAGGGCTTCTTCTGAAGGCCGAACCTTACCCCTGGGGTAAGGTGCAGCAGTGACAAATATGCAGTCAGTGACTCCTTACCCTCGGTTTGTGAGGGAAGACTGGGTGGGCAGGGCAGAGGGTGGGAGATATTATTTGGCAAAAGTGCTGCAAGATTCCATTTGTAACTAGACTATGGGCTCATTCTCTGGCCGCCCCTCCCTGGGCCTCAGTTTCACCGTTTGTACAACGAGGAGGGTAGAATTTAAATCTCTCTAAACCGTTGTCATTCTTTGGTATTCTAGCCTGGTACCCTTCAAAATCTCTGCAACGATGGCAATATTCTGTATCCATCCCCTCCAAGATGGTAACCATTAGCCAGATGGAGGTATTGAACATCTAAAATGAGACTTGCATAAACCAGAACTGAGTTTTTAACTTTTTTTAATTTTAATAAATTTAAATTCAAGCGAATAAATAGCCCACGCAGCTAGTGGCTACCATATTGGATAACACACCTACAGGATTCTGGGAATCCATGAGGAGGATTCTAAATGGAAGGACAATCCCCAGATTGTGACAACCTGTCCATCTGTAGGTGGCATTAGGAGGACATGGTTAAGATCAGTTGTCACTCTAATGGATTCTGATACCTGGGAGGTCAAGGACCATGCCTCTGTCATTGTGGTGTTCTCTCTAGAGCCTTGCACAGTGGGTGGCTCATGGCTGGTGATCAATAAGAGTACACTGAATGAATGAATGATCTTTCCCCAAGAGTCTTTCTTTTGTTTTCCTACTATAGGCCTGAAATTTCCACTAAAGACAAATTCTGACAGCTTTTGCACTATGGTGTCCACCATTCATCTGTTAAAATTCAGCTGCTCTGGGGAAAGTATTGCAATAAAGCCATGCTAGCATCCGCCTTGCATTAATCTCTCAGATTATACGTGGAATGCTGGAAGCAGGAGAGGAGATGACACAGTAGACGGAGAAGGGGATTCTATGATACAAGGACCCTATTTACTGTGCAATGTCTGTGTTTCCTTGTGTATTCAGGTGTGTCTAATAACCTCTGGTTGTGTTTGTGGATGGATGTGAGCCATGTCTAAGTAGGATTTATGCATCGTTAGAGAATTGTGCTCCATATGGCAAAAATAATAATAGCCACCAATTAACAGCTAATGTGACCTCGAGCAAGTACTTAACCTTTTGAGGTTCTTTAGCTGTGAAATGGGGATGATAATAGGAATTACAATCTTTGGAACTTGTGATAATTCAATAGGATATTTTTAAAAGTACCTAATACCTGACACGTAATGCTTGCTAAATAACCTAACAGAATTCTGACTTTATATTGTATTGTCCACACACTGTATTTTTTCAGTAATTATGCTAAGTGCATTACAGATATTCTCATTTTTCTCATGACCACATTGCCAGCTAGGTATTGTATTATCTGAGTTTTACAGATGGGAATGGCCTCAAAGAAGCTGAGCCTCTTAATAAATGCTGGTTCTCATCATTCCATTTGTACCCAACACCCTTTTGGAAGTGAAATGTGTTCAGTCTCATGTCCAAGAGCCAGGCTGGCAACGTCCTGTCACAAAGTCTGTACCCAAAGTGGTACTAACACATACACTTTGTCTCCCATGTCCCTCAGGAGGCAGAACCCCCAGCAATTTAGTATCAGATCCGCAATTTAGCACTTGACTCTGAATCAGAACTGGTACTCTTTGGTCTATGAAGCTTTGACTTCTGGTATCTTCTTGGACCCAGACTGAGCCAGATTAGCTGCCTCTGAGAGTTTCTGTAGCTCAAGAGCCACCTCCAGGGCCCCAGCCCAGTTTCTAGCCATCTTCAGACCAGCAACCCCAAAGAAAAAATGGGAAGAGTACAAGTTCTTGATTTAGCAGACTGGGTTCAAATCCCAGCTCTACCACTCACTAGCTATGTGACATAATTCCTATGACTTGCAGTTGTTACTTGCTTTTTTGGTTTTGTTTCTATTCATTTTTACCTTTAAAGAGCTATAGTATTTGCCCTAGGGTTACATTATCTGCTATGGTTCTTTGGTCACAAGCAACAGTATCTGGTTCCAGATTGCTTAAGCAAAAAGGAACTGATTAGAAAAACACGGAGTAGCTTCCAGGATAGAAGAAATAGTACACAGTGTCTGGGCAACTCTAAAGGGCCTTGGTGGCACAAACCTCTTGATGGTTCTGTTAGGGTACTCCAGAGAACCGATTGGATCTGTCTGTCTACTTATCTATCTGTAATCTATCTGTTATCTAGTCTCTCTCTCTCTCAATAAAAGAGATTTACGGTTGACCCTTGAACAACATGGGTTTGAACTGTGCAGGTCCATTTTACATGGATTTTTTTTTTTCCCCGATAAATACAGCACACTGCTATAAATGTATTTTCTCTTCCTTACGATTTTCTTAATAACATTTTCTTTTCTCTAGCTTATATGATTGTATTCATAAGAATACAGCATATAATATACATATAACATGCAAAATAGGTGTTAATCGACTGTTAATGTTGTTGATAAGGTCAACAGACCATTAGTAGTTAATTTTGGGGGGGGAGTCAAAAGTTATAACATGGATTTTTGACTGTGTGTGGGGTCGGTGCCCCCTGACCTTTGTGTTCTTCAAGGGTCAACTGTATTATAAGGAATTTTCTCACACAATTATAGAGGCTGGGAAGTCCCACATTCTGCCATCTGCAAGCTGGAGACCCAGGAAAGCTGGTTGTGTAATTCCAATCTGAGTGCAAAGGCCTAAGAACCAATGCAGAAGACCAACGTCCTGCTGGAAAACAACCAGGAACAGAGAGCAAATTTTCCCTTACCCTGTCTTTTTTTTTTTTTTTTTTATGCAGGCCTCCAGTGGATTGGCTGAGGCCTACCCACATTAGGGAGGACAATCTGCTTTACAGAGTCTGTGCAAATATTAATCTCCTCCAGAAACACCCCCACAGATACAACCAGAGTGAAGTTTGATCAAGTATCTCAGCAACCAGTGGTCCAGTCAAGTCAATACATAAAATTACCCAACACAGTGGTCTCATTCAGGTGCCACAAAGGAACCTCAGTAGTTCCAAGAGCTTACATCACTACACTTAAGAGTCAAAGTCCCAGGAGAGAGTGAGTGAGTGATATCGGGTCATGTGACTGTCCCTACTACACTGGGGTAGTGAGAAAAATAATCTGGTAGCAATACCCAGTGCATAATACATGTTCCATATCTGGGTAGCCATTGTTATAATTTTCATCTCTCTTCTCTCTGTGCCTTATTATCAGTAACTCAGTGAGTCATCCCTGAATGTCTTTGCAACCTGGGTATCCTGAAAACAACCTCCTCAACACCCACCAGCCAAATTTGCTTCTTCCCCAGCAATAATATATACAATTTCGGCGTTATACAGTGTGATAACAGTTATTTCATTTCTTGCCATAGTGTTTACCAAGCTTTCAAAGTCTTGCTTCCAGGAGACACCAGGTATTATCACCCTGTGAAAGTAACACTCCAGGTTACTCTTCCTGATACACCAAGACAGAGTCCCGCCAGCCCCTCTCCCTGCCTACTCCACTTGAGATGCTTTCAGGTCCTAACCAGGGAGGAAGGAAGCCTGGGGGTGGGACCTGCTGGGGGCAGAGCCTGAGCCTGTACCTTTCGGTTGGCAGATCAGCGATCTTATAAAAAGGCACTCGGCTCTTGCCTTTCTTTGGCCTCGAGGTTGCACTTTGACACATGTATCATCTAAAAACCTCTCATTCCACTTACAGCAACGTTTTGTTCATATATTAGCTTTGAGCAAATGACTGAATAGATGCCACTTTTGAAAGCAACGATCCCTTTGCCTCCCCTAAATACACTTCCTTTCCCTTCCCCCTTCTCTCAATTCTTAATAGGGCCTGGAGCAGGTGCCCCAGCCTCCACCCCCTGTAGCCCTTGCACACCTCTATAGAATTCTTGGTAGACTGGAATAGCTTTGAAAGAAAAGAAAAGATCACCTCCTAGATGCCAGGTTTCTAGTAAGGGTCTGTTTTTCCCCTTGACAACACCAGAATCATTACACTGCATAGTCAACAGCACCCCTCCCCGCCCCCGACCCATCAAGGTGTTCAGACTTCTCTACATTAGCAACTTTTTCTTTTCCCAAAGACACAGCCCTACTGCACTGGGCTTGTGAGCCACAAATGGGTATACAAATCCATGGCGTAGATTGTACTGTCAACCCCAATTCTTCACCCCCACTGCCCCCTCCTATCTATACCTTTTGCCTGGGAACGTTCATTTTCTTTGCTGAAGGAGTCAAAATAATTTCCCGCTCATCTCATTCGGGTTCAGCCAGGGACTTTCTTTAGTCAGCAGAATGAGGCAGAGGTGACATCGTGCCCGTTCTGAGATTATGACTCTTGAGGCATGTGTGCTTCCCTTTGCTTTCTTGCATCTCTGCCATGCCAGGAGAAGAACATGCCCAGGATAGCCCACTAGATGGAGGCCACATGGAACAGGGCAGAGCCACTTCAACTAATCCCTGGCCTGACCCCAGCCAACCCACAGAACTTAAGCTAAATAGATGCTTCGTGCTGCGTGCCGTTGAGATACTGGAATTTGTTATGCAGCAAAATTGAAAATTCATATTAGGTTTATACATCCCATCCTGCCACTTTATCCTCATATGGCCCTACTCAGAGCTGTTTCCTCAACTTTTTCATCAAGGGATTGACCTGGATGATTCTTAAGGGTTGTTTTGGCTCTGAAATCATTCAATTTCTTCTCCAGACCCCCAATAAACCCATTAGTGGATCATCCCCCGGTATCTCTGGGTTGAACATTTGGTACATTGTACTGCAGTGATGTATGGAGCTAGCTCCCTCTCCCATTTGCTGTGAGATCCAGATTGGGTCAGCTGTGTCTTATTCATCACAGCAGTACTAGCATCCAACTCGATGTAGGCACATATTAACTTTTCAGTTAATGTTTGTTGTGGAAATGATGCAATGGCAGAGGGCACTAGCCAGAGGCACATCCAGATGTCACAGGCACCCACCTTTCTGCCTCAAAGGCAAACACATATTTCCAGATTCACTAGACTACATGCAGGCTATGTTTTGTGGAGTGACTCAATCAATCAGCAATTGTTTCACTAATTAATTTCCAGCATACTTATTAGATGCATACGATGTGTCAAACTACCTTTATATTTTCATTTATTTGTTTGTATAATCTAGCTATCTGCTTGACCAACTACCAGAAGGCAATACAGGAAAATGATAAAAAAAAAAAAGTGCTATAAAAGGCTATCTAGTCAAAATTAAGTCTCTCTAGCTCTTTATCTTTAATCCCCTAGGTCACCTCTCTGTCAGAGTTTCTTGGGTATTGCAAAGATCATAAAGATATTTTATGGACATATAAGCAAATATGCGCCTATCATCCAATTCCACTGTCTTTTTTAATGTAAATGCAGCATATTTTCTCATTATGCTGAATTTTACCATTTTTAAAATTTTCTTAAAAAGATTTTATTTATCAGAGAGAGTGAGCAAGAGAGAGAGAGCACATGAGTAAGGGCAGAGGGAGAGGGAGAGGGACAGGGAGAAGCAGGCTCCCTGCTGAGCAGGGGCTCGATCCCAGGACCCTGGGATCATGACCTGAGCTGAAGGCAGATGCTTAACCAAATGAGCCACCCGGGTGCCCCTGAATTTTACCATTTTCACTTAAATTTCCTTAAAGATGGTACTGTATTTGGTAGAAATAGCTCTATCTTGAGACCTTCATAGCTGTATGGAATTCCATTTCGTGGTTTACATCATAATTAAAGCAGTCCCTACTGTGAGCATTAAGGTTATTTCTAGTCTTTGGACCAAACTCTTTTGAAAACTCTGACTCACCTGGGGCCAGCAGGTGGGCACTTGGCCAAAAGGCCAACTGGGAGTGACATTTAAGCCCGCATTCCACTCACTGAACCTGGAACCTGACGGGTGGGGCTATATTCATCAGTTGAACACGTGTGGTAAGAGGGCAGCTCCCTGACTTCACTCCTCTAAAAGTCTTGAAGAGTCCTCTGGACCTAGTACCCAGCCCATCCCAGGGACCAGTTAAGTGAGATGACCAGTAGCCACCAGAAACTACCATAGACACCAACTACTCATAAGGAGTAGTTAGTTACAAAGAGGCAGACCAAGTTAAAGCTATTGAGTAGGGAGCTGGATGAAAGGCTGGGACTGGAGAAGGGACCAGGAAAAATGAAGGATGCCAAAGCCATGAAGGATCCACCACTAGAAAGGAGAGGATGCAGAGGTGGAGGGGATGTTGATGCTGAGCATTGGCCCCTGGGCAGGTGGGGGAACCCCAGAGGGTCAGTTTGAGGGTTCCCAAAGTTTAACAGAGAAAGGGAAAAGTGAATGGCTGCAAATATGATTGTGAACATCTGGAGGAAAAGTAGAAAACTTCTTTTTAACATCTTTTTCCAAAATGTTTTAACTTTTCTCAAATAAAAGAGAAAAGCTATTTTCCCCCAACTCTTCTCCTTCTTCCTATGTTCCCGTGTCTTTAAATACTCCCAAACATGATAATTTTATGAGCAAACCACATTATACATAATACATTTTTATGTTTCAAAGCTTACAAAGTGACTTAAGTTCCACAAAGAGTGTTAAAATTAAAAAAAAAAAAGAGGAATGCATATATTTCAGTTTTCCCACATTGCTGCTTCATCTGCTCTCCTCCATCACACTAGATTTTTTTCCCCCTTGGCTTCAACATTTTGGGAAATTTTATAACTGTAACCTCAAACTTCCTTTCCAGGATGACCTCTACTTTTCCCCAGACGAGACCTGGAATCTCATTTCATCTCCATTATTTGTTTGCAGAATGACTTCCAGAGAGTCACTTTCTCTCTCTAATCCTTGGTTTGCTATCTGGAAACTAGAACCAATGATACTACTTATGCTATGTTGTGATGATAACGTGGTTTGTGCATGAGGTTGGATTTATGTTCTGTTTTTTTTTTTTTCCTGATACCCTTCAGAAGATGCTTCCTATTGTCTTGAGTCAGTTGTCCTTCTTGTTGACCTGAGTGGGGTAGAAATTAGATAGTAGTATTTAGGGAAGATAATAAGGAACCAAATGTCAGGAGAAGTAACTGGAAGTGGATCTGAAGCAAAAGAGGTGACAGCAGGAAAAAAAAAATTATAATCCTTCTGTCATTATGTGGGAGAAGACAGGTCTTTGGAAGAGGTAGGAACATAGCTCTAGGATGACCAAGTTTGCCTGGTTTTCCTGGGGCTAAGAAGAGTCCCTGGATGTGGTCTTTCAGGACTAGACTCAGGAAAGACCCGGACTGGGACAACTTGGTCATCCTATGTCTTAAGCTTGTGGAAGTTATGGAGGACCCTTCCCATGGCCATGAAGGACTGGATGGACTTACTGTAAACATGATGGCTGAGTAACCTCCATTTCTTTCTGGAGAAATATTTAAAGGGCAGGTGAGAGAACACTGGTCTAAGAAAACACTAGAGATGAGGGAGATAATAACCAGGGAATGACTCAACTACTGTACTTGGCTGGGCAAGTCCCCATCTTTTCCTCCAAAATCCACCTGTTTTCCTAAAGAAGATTCAAATTGGATTAAAAAGGACATCCTTCCCCCAAGCAAGGACAAAGAACCCTCCATCAGAGCAGCAAAGAAGCTCTACTGCCCAAATGTCCCCAGAAGACCCAGAGTAGGTAAGGTGGAGCTCCCCACGGAGAAAGAAGAAGTAGAGAATGAAAATATCCAATAGGGTGTGACTCCAGGAGGGTTCCCAGAAACTCCATGTGGGAAGATCATTATTGATACAGTAAAATAATTGGGCATTTGCCTTTGACCACTCATGTGTTCTGTTCTGGTGTTATTCAAGCCTCTCTTTCACACTTCGGGGAAAGAGGTGCTGAATGGCCTGGTGTCTGGAACATCAGCAACTCTTAGGGATGCCCAACATGGGCAGAGCTGCCTCAGGAGTGGTTCTGCCCTCCCCAAATTGGCTCTTCTTTTGAGTTCTGCTTCTGTCTTTTCAAAATATCCAGCCCTTCATCCTGTTTCTTCTCTCCACAAGAGGTCCTCTGCCGTGGCTGTCTTCATAAGTCAGAGGCCTAGAAGAACCACCCTTCACTGAGGAAGAGGGAAGGGGATGACATTCTCTGGTCTAGCTCTTGGACCCTGAAGATTGGGGTCATCAGCACATGAGTGATTGGAACATCCATCCAAACAGCAAACAGCCTGTCTTCTCTCTTTCAAGGGAATGGAAATAAATCCACACCCAGGGGCAGGCAGGACCATCTTGGTTCTGCAGCCCTTCCAGCTACAGTCAAAAGTTCACCCGGTTCTCCAAGTAATCTGGGAAGGAAGAAGCTGGTTTGGGTAATGTGTGAAATGTTATTACCCTGGTAGAGTCATTGATATGTCTCAAGCATGTCCCCAGAAGTACATTTGACCGAGATGCATGCAGATCACAAATACCGCCCTCCTGAAATCCAGGAGGGAGGGAGGTTTTCCAGTCTGCCTATTTGATGTCATGCATATTTCATGACATTCAGAGTGAATGGGACTTCTGGACATCTTCCAACAATCTCAGACTCTCTGGAGCCAAGAGCATGCATTTGAAGGGATGAGTTGCTTAACTTTGAAGAGAAAATAACTCGGGTTTCTATTTACCCATTAAAAGGTTTGGGAGAGATGGATGGGGGAGATCAGCAGGGAAGTCCTAAAACAGGAACAGAAGGAAAATCATTATGTGAATATCTGGTACATAAACTACTTTGCCTTAAGGTAACCGTCCACCGCTTTGCAGCAAAAAGATGTGGGGGTAGAGACATGCTCTATGGCCCCTGCTTGCTGACATAATTCTTTATGCTTCCTTGTGAAAACTCCATAACCTTGTTAAAAAGGATGACAAGGGGCCTGTTCTCTCAGGAAACATCCACCTCATCTAGGTCCAAACTGTCTCTGCTCTAACGACAACCACAGAAACTAAGAAGATCAACATCTTCATCATGTTTTCCTACAAACCTTATTCCACTTGATTTCCCCGGCCAGGTTCATGTCCCCGGGTTTCAGATGAGGAAACTGAGGTGTGGCAATCTTTAGACTTTGAGGCCACATTTCAAAGTTTAATGTTGAAGTTTAACATGAAGAATTAAAACCCAATTCCTTTTCTCTCCTCATTGGGGATAGACCATCATCACCAGTCAATGAGCTCTGTGTTTGGTTTCCTCTTTCTTGGGCTTTTCATGTTTCTGCCACCAGATTCTTCCTTTAGGAAGAACTCTTCCCTAAAGGGAAGAATCTGCTTCTTGGTGGTCATTGGCCAGATTGTCTGAAGTCTGAGCCGGTGCTGGTCACCAGCCAGTCATCATGGACACACAGAGCCAACTGTGGGAAGAAGGATCTTACTGCTCCTGATTTGGAATTCTAGTCCCACTGGCTGAGGCATCTTCCTTCTCTGGAGGTCACTCTTTCCCTCTGTAAAATGAGGACAATAGGATCCCCTGCCCCCTGGGTTTTTTTGTGAAGGATCAATGAACTGATATTAATACTCATTTGCCCATTACTAATTGAGCTAAATAGGGCAATGATTATAAAGTCCTTACAGGGAGCCTGGCACATAGCAGGTGCTCAGAAAATGTTGCCTGCCCTCTCCCCCTGGAGTAGAATATTCCACTTTAGTTTTATGTGCTAGCAGAAAGGTGAATCCCACCTTTGGTTCTGGTAACTTCTCATACTTCCTTTTAGTCATCTTTTGATTCTTCACATGGGAAAATCTAATTCCTAAATTCTGATTCCCACACAGAGAACCCAGGAGTTTTGGACCTCACACACACAAAAAAATAAGCATTAAAGCCCTAATCCCCAGGACCTCAGAATGTGACCTTATTTAGAGACAGGGCCTTTACAGAGGTAACTAAGTTAAGATGAGATTATTAAGATGGGCCCTAATCCGATATGCCTGGTGACTGGTGTCCTTATAAAAAGGGGAAGTTTGGACACAGAAACAGTCCTACACAGAGGGAAGATGCTATGAAGACCCAGCAGGAGAAGATAGCCATGTGACTGGAGGGATGTATTTATAAGACAAAGGAGTGCGTAAGGCTGCCAGAAGCTAAGAGAGGGTCATGAAACAGTTCCCTCCCTGTGTCTTCTGGGGGAGCATGGCCCTGCTGACACCTTGATTTCAGACTCCTGGACTCCAGAACGGTGAGATATAAATTTGTGTTGTTTTAAGCCACCCATTTGGGGCTACTTTGTTATCGTGGCCCTAGAAAATTAATACACTAGGGGTGGAAATGGGCTCATCTAGGGCAGTAAGACCCAACTCAGACTTCTCCTCTGTTCTATGACCCCACTGATGCGTGCTTCATAGACTGGCCTTTTGAGCCCACATCTTCTAATCCAACCTATTGCAGAAATCCAGGCTGCTTACAGAAACACACACACACACACACACACACACACACACACACACACACACACTCACAGAAGAAGTCTCCATCTCAAATGCCAACTAAATAGCAAATAAGGAAAGGGCATGTTTAGGTCAGGAGGGCTGACCTGTAGCTAAGGACTTGTAGACCCTTGCCCAGAAACAACATGATATTTTGAAAGAACTGATTTTGGTCCCAGGCAGCGTCCAGGGTAGAATCCAGCGCTACTACTCACCTGCACTGTGAATGTGGACCAGTTTTCCAACTGTAAAATGAAAACTCATACTACGGGCCTCATGGGACTGTCATAAAGTTAAATGAGAAACCATAAGCATTACCTCTACCACAGTGCTAGGTATACAGTAGCAGGTACTCCTTAAAGAGTAATTACTGATAATGCAATTGCTGTTGTGTCCTAAAGACTCACACAGTCATACCTTGTTTCCCCAGAGTTTTTTTTTTTTCTCCCTAATTGCATGGCTCATTAAAAACATTTGAAAAAGATGGAGAGAGAACCTAATGGCCTAATTCCCCCAACTACCCAGGAAGGATGGTTCTTTGGGTCTGTTTTCCTTATGCAATAAGCAGTTTTGCATTTGAAGATGGAGCTTCTGATGAACCAGAAGAGAAAAGTGGAAGCTTAGGGACTTTGTGCTTCTTCATGATCTCACCTGCATCCTGGCCAACAGTGTAATGTGGCAACAATTCTAGGAAGCCTTGGGGAACAAATCAGTGTCGTCAGCATAGAGTAGAGATGGAATATGGGTTGTCACTCTCCACTCTGTGCCCAGGCAGCTACTGCTAATCGATCATGAAACAACCTCCCGCTGAGTCTGTTCATAGACTTAGAACCTTAAGAATTCAGCCACTATCTCCCAATCACAGCCAGCCTTCAGTTTGAAAGATACTTGCTATCTCTAGCTCAGGAAAAGAAAGAAGACCTCAACTGATTTAGGTCTCTTTGATGGGGCAAAGAAGAGGCAAGTCACCCATCCACAAACTCTGATGGCCATAGTGGGGAGAAGAGGTAGGGCTCTGGGCGTTCAGGGCCAGTTGAAGTCAGAACTGAGAGAATACGTAAGACTCAGAAGTAGTTAAGTCAGATACCCTGGAGAAAGAAAGGATTCAGGGCAAGGACTTCGGGACAAAGAAGGAGGATGCGTGAGTTTTGGAAGTCTAAGCTAGCTAGCTCAGTGGTGATGCCTAAGGAATTACTTAGGCCAGGATAGTAAATACTTACTGAGCAAGGATTAGGTGCCAGGGACTGTCTGTGCACTTCCAAGGGCATTTTCTCATTCAACACTCACAATAACTACGTCAGGTAGGAAGTCTTCTCCTTTTACAGACGACGCAGATCTAGAAAGATTAAATAACTTATCCAAAGTCACAGATGTATGCTACCTGTGTTTGAGTCCTTTTCTATCACGGCTGAAGTTCATACTTTTTGATCTTGAAAGCTTTCAAGACTGCTAATAAAATGTAAAATAATAACAAGAACAATGATAAGAAATAATAAAGATACTATAAACTTGGCCGGGTCATGTTGGCTGAAAATTTTACTTGATGTCGAGGGCCTTCAGGGTAGGATCTAATAGATTCCCAGAGTGGAAAAAGACTGGAAAAGGAGGTAAAAGATACCAAAGAAAACTCCTGAAAGGAGGGGCTGAAGGTGTTTATAACAACTCTGTGCCAAGGTCAGAGGCAATACAGAGTAACAGGTGAATGGTGCCTCTCTTCCTGAAGGGCGCACTCCTTGGTGAATGAGAGAGTGCATCACAGTCATGAGTCTGGCTTCTCGTGTCAGGCTGAGCTGAGAGATGAGATGCAGAGCCGTCATTAGGGTGAAAGCTTGTGGACTAAAAGAGGGTTGGATGGAGCAGGTTGTTTGTAGAACCACCTTGAATCCTGAGAGCTTTTCTGGTTCTACTTCCACCATATATATGCTGACAATACCCACCTTCTGCCTCCTTTTAACGGTTACTGTAGTCCCTTAAAAGAGGGTAACCATATTAATTTTTCATGTTTTGAGAAAAATAAACATATCATTTTTTATGGTTTGCCTCCTGCAGGTGCAAAACAGGGTGTTACCCCCACATAAAACCAAAGAGAAATCATGTGACTTTCACTCCAGTCCCATCCTTACCTTGCTCTGGACCAGCCACATGCCCTCTGAGCCCTGGTCTCCTGATCGGTCATACTGCATAGACAAAACTCTAAGGCTCCGACATCCTACAGGGCTCCCACACTCCTCTGATGGTGACTGAGGCCATTAGAGTATGGGTCTGTGGAATCAAGTAGAAACCACAGAGTGGAGGCATCCTATGTCCTTGGGCTCTGGGTAGGACTATCTTGGTGCTCATACCCTATACCCCCCGATGCCTAGAGAAGAAATAGAGATGTGTTATTAACCAAAGAAATGAAGATAAATATAGCCCTTGTTGGATTAATATCCCTAGGATTACTCACGTCTCCTTCAAAGTGAAGCAAAGATCATGTGCCGCCTGACAACCACCCATCTGGCCTGAGAAAAGTCGCCATATGGGTAGTTCTCGCTAATTATAGTTAAATACTGAAGGGAGGGGTTCCAGTGTGGAGTCTCATCAGATCACAATTCTCTTGGTTTCCCCCTTTCCAGGAGTTGTGAAAATGCTGTGTGGTTGCCCTGCTCACACTTGCTCAGGTGCATGCAAGCAAGCCACCCAACCTGTCTGGAATCAACTTTCTCCAACTCAGAAGTAGAGGAAAAATACTTGTCCTCCATTATGTTAAAACAACATAGCCTCTCTGTCAAATAAAAAGTCAATGAAGACCCTCGATCATGAAGGAGTCCAAGGAAACAAGCAATAATTTAATAAATGCACATTTGGTGGTTCCTATTATGAATCTGTGTCCTTGTTTAGGTATACCATGATTTATCATATATACATATATATATTCCCAGGCAAAAAGTACCCACTGAATCATTCTGATCCCAGAAAGGAAGCTCCCTTGTTGAGAGCATGTGGCAACCTACGGCACTGCTTTCTTAAAATAGTTGCAGATTACTTTCTTTCCATCCCAAGAGGATGACCAACTTGAGAGATGAGGAATGTATTTCTCACATATGTGCCCTGGGACAATCACCAAGAGCTGTCAGTTCAGTTGTGGACCAAATGTTGGGGCCGGGATTCAGTTTGGGGTGAGGGGGAGGTAAAATATTCAAATTGTGGATGAATATTTGTCAGTGCCTTCATTCTGTCTGCACTGTTTTGTCTACCCCTGGACCCTGGTTGTCTAAGCAGGGCCTGCTCCGCCAACCACCACACCATCAAAGTAAGACTACTGTCCCACGGAAGCGCAAGCCACCATGCCCTTGGACACCAGGTAGACCACATACGTAACTATACTAGAACAGGTGTAAGAAAATTCACATGGCTCTCTCAGTGTTCATTAATTGACCCAGTTTTAAAAAAAAAATTTATTTTTTTACTTAGGAGAGAGAGGGCACACATGCATGAGGTGCAGAGGGAGACGGAGAGAGAATCCCAAGCAGACTCTACGGTGAGTTTAGAGCGCTATGCAGGGCTTGATCTCACCATCCCGAGATCATGACCTGAGTTGAAACCAAGAGTCAGACGCTTGACTGCACCATCCAGGTGCCCCTAATTGACCCACTTTTTTTTTTTTTTAAAGACGTGACCATAAAGAAAATTCTCTCCTAAAACAAAAACAGTGAAAGCATGGTGATAAGTGACAACTAATGTCTGATTCTAGAGTTTGGAAGACAATAAGGTGTGGGAGGAATGGTAATAAACTGAAGAGTACATGCCCTGTTTCAAGAGGACACCTCTAAGCATCCAACCTGTGGTTACCATTTACCAGGGGAGGCTTGATATTGCCAGATCATCTGACTTTTCCAGAGATACTCTTAAGTAGGATATTCATGTGCAATCAATTCTGATTTTTTTCTTGACTCAAATCTTCATTAAATACTTGAAGCTTTTCTACTACTATTTTTTTTTTTTAAATAAGCATGATCTTTGTTCTGGCTTGGATGTAAGCCAAGCACTTTCTGCCAACTAAGGGAGAGAGATTATCTAAAATGACACTAACACAGAGGAAAGCAGAGCTGAGAGATGGTGAGAATCTGAGTCCTGGTGATGTCCTTTGAACCCCTGGATCCAGCCACACCTGCAATTTCCTATCTCCCTGAACTTATCAACTGCATAGCTTCACAATTTCTTCCTTTTGTTTCAGTGAGTTTGAGTTATGGTTCTTTTACTTGCAACTGCAAAAAAAAAAAATCCTAATCAATAAAAGGACCTCAGGGTCATTCACAACTCATAGCAGGATTGTTCAATGTGAACATGCCAAGGATCTGTTGTCATTTGAAATGGCTAGCAAGAAAGTGTGTCGGGGCCAGAGTAAGATGCACAGATAGAAAGAAGCTGTGTCGTGGAATATTATGCAGCCATCAAAGGAATGAGATCTTGCCATTTGCAACGACATGGATGGAACTGGAGGGTGTCATGCTGAGTGAAATAAGTCAATCAGAGAAAGACATGTATCATATGACCTCACTGATATGAGGAACTCTTAATCTCAGGAAACAAACTGAGTGTTACTGGAGTGGTGGGGGGTGGGAGGGATGCGGTGGCTGGGTGATAGACATTGGGGAGGGTATGTGCTATGGTGAGCGCTGTGAATTGTGCAAGACTGTTGAATCACAGATCCGTACTTCTGAAACAAATAATGCAACATATGTTAAGAAAAAAAAAGAAGAAGATAGCAGGAGGGGAAGAATGAAGGGGAGTAAGTCAGAGGGGGAGATGAACCATGAGAGACGATGGACTCTGAAAAACAAACAGGGTTCTAGAGGGGAGGGGGGTGGGGGGATGGGTTAGCCTGGTGATGGGTATTAAAGAGGGCACATTCTGCGTGGAGCACTGGGTGTTATGCACAAACAATGAATCATGTAACACTACATCAAAAACTAATGATGTAATGTAGGGTGATTAACATAACAATAAAAAATTTTAAAAAAAAGGAAAGAAGCTGTGTCACAAAGAGCCCAGGACACCTTCCTACAAATTCATTCCTTCACCCACAGGCAATGGTAAGCCAGTGAAAGTTTTGGGAAGTGGCCACAGCTTTCCCCGTCTTGGGATTTTTATTTGGGATTTTGACTTCTCTACTACAATTTTTTCCCTACTAGTTGCTTCCATGGCAGTGGAGGGGTTTCCTCCTACGTGATGGGGTGGAGCCTGTGTTTTCTGTATTCCTAAACTTCTTGAGCCACGTTGCAGACTCATTTGATAGTTTGTAATCCCCAGGTGAATCTTCAGCAAGCAGAAGCTCTCGGCAATTTGAATACATGATGCAATAAAGCCAAAGGCATGGTATTAGAAGAACAAATGGAACAGTATTTTCTTAAGCGTGTTTAGGTTAGAGTTATGTTAGATTTGGGAACCTGGCAATTTAATAGGTGGGAGAACTTTCATCAAACTTCAGAAAGTACATGTATAATTCATGGCTGCTTGGTACATGGAATTGCAGGGAGAGATTATAACCAGAGAGAGATGTAGTATGACAAAGTACAAAATAGCATCACCTGTCACCCTGCTGAGCCTCGTCTTGCAATTTATGGGGACTGTCAGCTACTAACAATCTAAATAACTCATTTCCATGCCAGAGATTATAATGGAAGCAGAAACTACATGGTAGATCAATTCCATGTTGTGACTTTTTTGAAATGAGGACACAGCCTGGTATGGTGTATGGGTATCTCAGGAGGTAACATGACTAAAGACCTAATAGGCACATTTTACCATATTGATTTTTTATTTTGTTTTTTTCTCAAGGGTCCCAAAATTCACTAAAAAAGTGCTGAGACGGAACTGGTTGAGAAAGAATGATGGGAAACTATTTTCATGTCCAAATACCCATAGGGCTTTGGGGTCAAGCAGACCTGGACTTGAATCCTGACTCCTCCAGTTACCTCCATTAAGTAATACAGGTCTCTGAGCCTCAGTTTCCTTATCAGTAAAATGGAGTCAGTAGTAGTAATAGCAAGTTGTAATACCAAGTATATGTTCCTTTGTGCTTCATTTTTAAAATGGATTCAGATAAGAATTTGTGAGTAGTATTCATAGTGGGTTTTGTTTTCCCCTTTGGGGTTGTGTGTGTGTGTTGAGAAATATACAGTGAGAATGAGAGAGAGAGAGCAAGTGAGAGAGAGAGATCAAGAAATGTGAAGAGCCTGGACTCTGAGGCCAGCCTACTGTGGTTCAAGTTATGGTTCTGCTACTTACATAACCTGTTCAAATCACTTCATTTCTCAGTGTCTCATTTACCTATCTGCTAAGTGGAGATGAATATACTATTTTATCTTTAAGGTTCTTCCAAGGGTTAAATCAATAAATATATGGAAAGTGTTTAGAACAGTTCCTGGCAAATAGTGTACTATATGTCTTAGCTATCAGCAATAATTGTATTAATTGGACACTATTATTTCCGTTAAGAAGGATAATGATAATAATTACTCATTCAATGTAGAGGGTTATGAGATTTGAGGAGGAAAATGATGAAGGGTAGGTAACTTTGAAGTTATTCCTGGTTTAAATTTTGTTCAGCCTTTGTTTCTACTTTTATAAAATGGGGATGACATTTTTCTACCCCTTGAGGTGAAAATGGCATTAAAACAAGATCCTACTCAGCCTGGACTACAGACACTGTTGTGATGACCTCTCGTTTCACAGAGGAAGGAGTAGGGTAGATTAAGCCATCTGCCCACAGACACACAAATGATTTGGCCAAGGGTCTTTCCCAAAATCCTTTGCCCTCTTCACTCCCCAGATGCTGTCTCCCCCAAAGGACCTTGGGAACATGTGAGGGACAGTGGCAGTCTTTGGGCTTTCATATCATGGAAAATGCCATGTGAATCGATGTAATAGGTGTTCAGAGGATTCTGTCCAGTTCATCTTTTCTGAAAACTTCCCTCAGCGGCCAGGTTCCTGACACGTGATCCCACCTCCTGTTATACGATTGGGCCAGGTTTGGGCACGTGATCCAAGGGGGGGGCAGTCAGATCCACTCTCTGAGGAGTTGGGAATTGGAAGATGAGTTCCTCCAAATCCTTCACCACAATTGGGCCGCGATGATCTTTTGGAAAGGTAATCACCCTCTCCAGTCTCCAACACGTGTGTGGTGCCTGACTGTTCTTGGAATAAGAACATGTTTAGTCTGGACTTAGACACTGTGGACCTATAGGGCCTCATCTCACGCTCTATCACATTTTTGGGGGGAGGCTGCAGCCTTGCTGGCCTTCACTGACCCTTGAACTCACCATGGTGCTTTTTGCTATGAGGCCTTTGCACATGTTGTTCCCTCCACCTGGAACACCAGTCCCTCTACTCTCATCTTTCCAGGGCCACTTTGACAGTTACTTTCTCAAGGAAATCTTCCTTCATCTCCTTGGTTGGGTCAAACTTGTCCACTGTGGGCTTTCATTGCTCTGTGTGTCTTTCCATCCTAATGCTGTGCACAGCTGTGATTATACATCTGTATGTGTGATTAGTTGATTAACGACCACATGTCCTAGCAGTCTCCAGGCTCTATCTATTACTTTTGTTGAATTTTGTATCCCCAGCACCTGGAACAATGCCTGGCTCGTAACAGATACTCAGTAAATACCCACCAAGCAAATGAATAGGTACCAAGGATAGGCAGAGCTGCAGAGTGAAGGGACACACAGCCTTGCTGCTGGGATTTGAGAGCTGTCCTGGTCCCCAGCCCGCCCTTTTAGAAGGCTGCTTTTTCTCATATTTTTCTTCAGATTCAAAGACATTCACCATGATTCCATTGAATTCTTATATTTTGTTTTCTGTCCTATGAGTGGGGTTTTCTTACCTGCAACCCAATGAGACCCTTTCATGCTGTTGTAAGGAGATGGAAAGTGAGAAAATCCTGATGGTTTTCTTCTTCCAAGATGATCCAGCATGAGGACACACAGCACAGGCAACAAAGATGGCCACAGCTCAGAGAAACATAAAGGATGTTTGTAGTTTTTGCCTGCTGTTAATCATGCTCTGGCCCAGCAGACCACCCAGCCTGACCTGGGAGCACCACTGCACTTACTCCTAGTTCTGCTGGGTCTCACCTTCAGTCCTCGTAATGCCTATCCTGACTTCGGTATTCACCTCCCCATTTTTAATACTCTCTCCCACAGAGCCTATTGGAGTTCCTTAGTGACTCAGTCACATGCAAACCTTTCCTTCCGGAGATCCAACACTGAAAGCAATATCTGAAGATCCTGTCCATATTTAAGAGATATCTTGGTTTACTTTAAACCTTTTAGAGTATCCCCAGCTCTTCCTGTCTACTCTGCATTCATTGTTTTTCTCCTTTCCAGTGTGTGTGTGTGTGTGTGTGTGTGTGATTGAACCCAATCAACTTTCACCCACTTGCCAAAACCAGGACTTAGAATCTGGGCACCACTGTTTCATCCGTTTCCCTGGCTCCCCACTCAGTCAAACCCACTGAGTTCATCCACCCTTCTACCTGCTAAGTATCTCCCCCATCCACCTGCTTCCTCATCTGCACCCTTGCTGCCACCATCCTAGCCAAGCTGCCATGATCTCTCTCTCTCTCTCTCCAGGATGCCTAGAATGTTTCCAATCCTCCCCCTGCCTCCAGGCTTGCCCCTTGCTTACTGCTCATATTCCCAAACATGAATCTGACCATGTCTATCATTTCACCTCCTCTTTACCACTTAAGGGACATAGCCTTAGAACTCAATATCACTGAATACTGTCCCATCTACAAACATTGCAAATGCCAGCTTCTGATTCCATGACCACAAATTCCTATTCTTCCAGCTCAAAGGCAACTACGTCTGATACCATAATTCTTCAACTTCACTATGACTCTAGGCCATTCACACCACCACCTTCTCCAGATTCATTTGCCCTCCTCCAATACTTTTCTCTCCCATTTCTATCCTGCTCTCATGGCCCATCACTTGCAACTGCCTGCTTCCAAATGCCCACTTACACAATATCCCTGACTCATTTTCTCTCCATACCATATTTGCTTGGCAAAACCCAACCCTAGATGCAGTAAGCCATCTGCCTTCTCTGTGCTACACCTGAGCCGCTAAAAACACTAGAGAGAAAATAAATCCAGGATACTAGTTTTACATCTTAGGGTGTTTTTCTACTGAGCTTACTTGCCTGCTTTCCAACATCCAATCAAGCTTCACAAGGTTGTTGTGAAGATTAAGAGTTAATATATTAAAAATTGATTAAAGTAATACCTGGCACGTGGGAAGAACTCAATGAATGTTGGCTATTGATAATATGATTATTTTTATTGTCATTGACCCATTCTTCTCCCATCTGATGACCTTACCTTATACTTAGTTGAGAAAGTAGAAAACCTCAGATGAGAACTCCCTAATCTTGCTGTCGTCAACTCTTCAGACCTCCCAATAGCCCTACTGATTTCATTCTTCTCTCCACAAAGTCAATTCCTTAGCATCTTATATACTTTTGCTTTCTTAAGACCTGTCCATTTTCCCAAGTACCCCTTTTATCTTTTATACCATAAAATAAAATGCTAAATATCATCTGAACTAAATTATTAAGCCACACACCTGTGCTCTGTACAGTCCATTAAGTCAAAGATTTAAAGCATGTTCCACAAAATGGCACTGGGTGTCTGGCCTCTAGATGAAAAAAGTTTAAGATGAAAATAAGCATCAATTGCTTGAAAAAAAAAAAAGGAAATCCTGTAATTAATGTCCTAGTTGATTCACATATTTGTACCCTGAAAGCCATTTCCTTCAGAATTGCAATTCATTATCCCAGAGCAATTTAGCTCTGGTGCTTACATGTCTAAAAGTGTAAGAACCATCCAGACAGAAAGGCCAACTGAACTAATTATTTAGGCATCATGATCTTTAATTAGATCAATAGGAGAAGAGCATCGGTACACATCTTGGGGGGCTTTTTCTACATTGCTTGTTCTCTCCAAGGAACCCTGAGCATCAATACTAATCCATAGGAAAATATTCAGAAAAACACGGCAGATTAACAGTGAGAGAAAGGGTAATTTGGATGAAATTAATCACTGTTGTCGTTGTACAAAAGCAATAGTTGGCTTATGAGTCCAGGGCATTGAAGACCATGACCTTTTCTGCCACAGTGTTAGGGTCCCTATTAGTCTCAGAGCCCATGGCTTTCAAAACATTACCATTGGTGGAGACAAATGACATTCCATCACTAGTATGTACCTTTCCATTCACAAGAAAACCCTATAATTATTATACTTTTAATGATATCACCCAAGAAACTCACTGAGTATGAATCACAGAGCAGAATCAGAGCTTTCCTAACTAAGTTCAGGGAAGACCACAGAAGGGAATAATGGAATTGGAGACTTGGCCAATAGGTCTGTATTTGGTCATTATTTAGATACTGGTTTTATAATAACTCATATTTATCCCACTAAGGATTCACATATATATGAATATAGAATATAAATATATAGAGAGGAAATGGCATACTCTCCCATTCATGGCATGTTATAATTATCATCCAGTGATAGGAGCCTCTTTTAATTTGTATTTCCTATTTTTCTCTACCAGCTACCTACACTGGTGCACATAATATATATCCTTCAAGTCACCTTCCATATTTTATACACGTTTAAAATATACCTGTACCCTTGAAAAAATATGGTCTTTGTGTGTGCATGTTTTGCATTTACATAAATGGTATTATGCCATAAATCTCATCTTATTTCTTACCTTCTTCCATTTCATTAGGCTTTTGAAATTTATTCACATTGCTCTATATAGATATGGCACTCAGATCGCTGGTTTTCTGGTTTTCTCTTACTCTGTGCCTTCACTCATTGACTCAAGAAGAACCAAAGGATCACCAAAAAGCAACCAATTCACCCAGCTTTATTTGTGAACAAGGAAATAAAGGCTTACTTTTCTTAAAAAAAAGGGGGGGAATCATGTATTGTACTTCGTTAACTTCTTTTTAGTTCTTTTCTTGGTGGTACGAGAAAAGGTACTACCTGAGATGTGTTTTTGATTCCGGATTCAACCAAATAAAATGAGTGAAAGCTGCCGCTTTCGAGCATTTGCTGTGCATTAGGCACTAGGTCAGGAACAAAGTTCTCACTTAATTCCCATAACAATCCTTTGAGTTGGGAAACATTATGTCCATTTTATACAAAGAGGATATTGAGGCTAAGAGAGGCTCAGTAGCTTGCTTGGGCTCCCAAAGCTTATAGGAGGCACAGTTAGGATTCAAATGCACATTTCCTCAAGTCTGTCCACAACCCAATTCCAAGTGCAATCACACAGTGCAAGGCCAGTACTCCAGAAATCCTGCACCTGAATTTCTTTATCTTTCACATAAGAGTTCAGAGACAATGGCAATTTAGAGGAGGTGGAAGAGGAAGGCTGAGAACACCTTTCAAGAGAGCACTGCACTTCTGGACAAAGAAAAGATACGAACGTGGACTTGGCTCAGCTAAAATCCTGTAGCAGGTTATCAATGAGTGGTATAATTTTATGTATCTAGATGCCACTGACTGACATAAAAGACCTGGGTCATCTCGAGATGAGTGTTTTGTACCTAAAAAAGGAAACAAACTCATCACTCAAAGACCAAATCCCAAAATATCCCAACTGTGGTGTGTGCCTCAAAACACGTTATACATGGAGGGTGAAGAGTAGATGAATGGTGCTGAGTAACGTCTTAAATCAGCGGTCGCTGTGATAGGATTCATTGCTGAGTAGTTCCGGGGCAGAACACTATTACTGGGAACATCTCCATCTCACCAGCATCCCAATTGTTAAATATTTTTTATAAGATTTTATTTGAGAGAGAGCGCACACACACGAGTTGGGGGAGGGACAGAAGGAGAGGGAAAGAGAGAATGTCAAGCAGACTCCCCACTGAGCACAGAGCCCCAGGTGGGGCTCCACCTCACCACCTTGGGATCATGACCAAAATCAAGAGTTGGACACTTAACTGATTGAGTCACCCAAGCACCCCTTATTAAGTATTAGCAACCCACTTAAGTTTGCTTGAGCCAGGAAAAAAAAAACAAAACACCAAAAAACTTTTTTTTAATGGAAGGAGAGAACTTGCTGTAATGATCATGAGGTGTTTCAGGAAGCCACGTGAAAGAATGAAGATGGGCCTCCAGGAGGGCCGGGCTAGGGAACTGGGAAGCCCCCAAAACTCTACATGTCTGGACTGTGTTCACTGTCCTGCAGAGTCGCTTCCTTTTCTTCATCATCTCTGCTTTGTACTACTGCTGCCCCAGAGCTCCCAATTTTTTTATAATTGTGGTAGGCAGAATAATGCCTGCCCAGAGATGTCCATATCTTTATCCCCAGATTCCATGAATGTGCTACATTTTTGTGGCAAAGGAGTATTAAGATTACTAATCGAATTTCAGTTGCCAATCAGCTGACCTTAAAGTAGGGAGATGGGCCTGGATTATCCAGGTGGGCTCAGTGTAATCACACAATCACAGGGTGAGACCTGTGTTGGATTTTTTTTATTTTATTATGAATGTTAGTCACCATACATGACATCATTAGTTTTTGATGTGGTGATCCACAATCCATTGTTTTCCTATAGCACCCAGTGCTCCAAGCAGAACATGCCCTCCTTAATACCCATCACGGGGCTAACCCATCCCCCCTTACCCTTCCCCCTTCCCCTCTAAAACCCTGTTTCTCAGAGTCCATAGTCTCTCATGGTTCAGCTCTCCCTCCGATTCCCCCCTGTGTTGGATTTCTAACCTACAGAATGGTAAAGGAAGAAATTTGCGTTGTGTTCAGCCACTAAGTTTGTGATAACTTGTTATGGCATTCATAGGAAACTAAAACAATAATGTTACTATTTATTGAGCACTTTCTACATGCGAAGAACAATGTGCTAAGCATCTTAGATGGTGTGGGCCCTGCCACTCCCCTCAATAGTTTTCAAGGGAGGGAACGGAGGGGACTCTGGTTAAATAACCCGCCTGAGGACAGCTAGGAAACGGTGGAGCACTCCTCAGCTATCTGACTTCATAACTGGTGCTCTTAGCCAACCACAGATAGAGACTGAAAGGCTGCTGCTTGATTGGATTCTGAATTCTATTAGAGAGAATCTGATTGGCCCTATTTGAACCACGTGATCGGGTCCAGTCCAGTCAGATGATGCTCAGGGCGGTGGGCTTATGTACAACTATCATGGAGGCCCGAGGTATCTCTGCAGGTCCCGTAGGTCAGAGAAGAGAAAGCCGCATGGAACAACTTTCATCTTTCCAGCTGTTACACGGTTCCGCCTCGCTTGTTTGCTTTGTGGCCTCCGCAGCTCTTCTCCCCTCCCACTCTCCATCTGATGTGGACCAACACTTCACTTTTGCCAATGGACAGCCTCAGTGGGTGGGTTAGTGGCCCCCAAGGTCATTCTCAAACACTCCCCACTCACACGCAGGCACAGTCTTGGCATTTATTCTTTGGAATTACTAAACTGGAAAGAGGGTCTTTCTAACCAAGGAAATAAATCTGGTTTTGAACCGAAGAGATAAATAAGAGGCATATAATTGTCATGGAGAATTTCATATAGTAAATATCAACCTCCTTTGTCCTCCTAGTTCCCTCCAGCAAAATGCCAATGAGGTTTGCAAAGCAGTCATCAATTTAGACTTCCCTGTTGCCTGATAGTGTCTTAATCACCCACCACATTAACACATGGTGAGTTAAAGGGGCAGGCATCTCTTATGATAGCAGTCTGATTTTCTGCAGAAAATAAAAAAACTTGCCTAGCTGCAGAGAGGTTGGAGTCACAGGGGACAGATACTATGGATGTGTGTGACATCACCAGTTAAGCACCAGCGTTTTCTGGAAGCCAGGCGCAGAGTTCGTGAGGACCGTGGAACAGAGATAAGACAAAGGATGGGGGGCTGGGAACTTTCCTACTACACAGCCCCTGCTGGGCTTCCTAATCCACTGACAGCTCTAGCATTTGTTGCAACAAGTACCCATTAAGTTAGCATGACTAATTTTTTCTTCTATTCCAAGTTGTACATCTTTCCACATTTTAACGTTTTTCAAAGCACAACTGACAATTGATGTGCACATTTATTTTTGTGTTTTTCTTCCAGAAAGGTGCTATAAAATCAGTGATGTGTCTTACAAATGGGGTGTCTTAGAATCATGAAAATGTGGTAATAAATCTCATGTAGGGAGAGTTACTTTGGTTTAGATGAGCAGATAAAGGGGTCTGGTCTTTATCTGGTCTGGAAAGAAGGGACCAGGTCACATATAAAAACAGACTGAGTTCCTTAAAAGATTTGCAGGATTTAGGGGTTCCATTATTTTTACTAGAGATCTCTGGAAGACCCATAAACTGATATCCACTGAGCTGAGCCTGGAACCCATCCAGCCTCAGGGCTCAGTCCTCTCAGAGCCATCCTTGGGAGCTTCAGCTCTGTGCCTCTGCATCCTAAAGGCAGAGACACATTTGCAGAAGTGGGTCCTTTCCAGATGGGACTTCAGGCCCCAGAGGCACCAGTCATTCTAAGGCATGCCTAACTGCTATACTCATTTTTGCAGAGAGAGGTGGAGGCAATGAGGTAAGGGGCAAGCACTGGGATATTAACCTGGAATGACTCCTTGAATGGCTGGTTTTCAGATGTTGCTCCTTATTACACAGAATCCCTTTCATTCTCCAAAAGAGACTTTGGCAAAGTCAGATCGAGGAAGACTTCATTTTGCACAGAACCCAGCTGTTCCAGAGAACATTATGTCCTCATACCTTCTACCAACAGTATCTCTTGGACCTATAAAAGGCTTGCAGATCTTCCCAAACAGTAATAATGACTATCACTTATTGAGCCCTGATGTACAGGTACTGTGCTAAATTCGTTATAGGAGTGAATTCTATGAATTTATATGAATTAGCTTTCCTAACAATCCCCATTGTACTGATGAAGCTTTCATAACAATCCCCATTGTACTTAATCAGAGAGATTAAGTAACATTCTCAAGGTCACACAGCAAAAGCAGCAGAGCCAGGAACCAGACCCAGATCTACATCACTCCAAAGCCTCGCCTCTAAGCCACTTACCCACACTGCCTGCCTCTAGCCACTGATTTTCTCCATCCCAAAGTAGGCTGCCCAGCAGGTGGACAAAAAATGCTTCTGGCCAGAAAATGTTAAAGCTACCAAGGAAAGCAAATGCTAGCTGCTTCCATATAAGCACACTCTTCTGTGTACATTGGTTTCCTGTCCTCCAGGAGCTCAAGGACTGGGGGGAGGCAGAGAAGAGAAAGGAAACAAAACAAGTACCACACACTGTGACGAGCAAAAGCACAGACCAAGGACTGCTGATGTGCCAAGCCCATTGACAGTGCAAAGGAAGGAGGCCAGGACAGTGTTAATGTCAGCCCCAGAGCTGATTGTCCCCTGGCCACCCTCCTCTTTCCAGGCTGCAATGGCTCTGGGGAGGAGAAGTCAACAGATACCGGCCCAAGTTGCTGTTCATTTCCTGAAGTTCATAGTCAGGAGAGAAAACTGTATCTCCCCCTCTTGCACTTAGAAAAATGGATGTGTTGGGATAATTATGATTCATCCTTTGATCTGTGTCTATATCTGCAAAGCATAAATAGTGTCAGCTGGTGAAGTCTGATTGCTCCAATACATCAGGTTTGTATTTTGAATAACACAAGACTTGGTTGTTACACCGGTAAATAATTTACTCTACTCTGAAATACAAGCTCCAGGCAAGAAACATGAGATCAAACATGCGGAACTGCAGTGCCCTAGCAAACACACTGCTACCCTGTGAAGGGTTCTTCTAAATTCACTGCTGGAGGAAGGAGGGAAAATGACAACAGGTGGTGAATCAGCCACGGTCCTTCTGGCCACTGCCCAAATAAAATGGTTTTGCTGACATCAAAGGAGAGATTAATATCAATCGTGAGCATGGAGGGGGGATGTGACAGCAAAGGAGAACTCCTCTAGGTTCTGACACCAACACCGAAGCATTTCTTCCCCCACCGCAAACCCTCAGCCTTGCCCAAGCTGAGCAGCAATGCCCATTTCTTAAGTCTCCTTTGAAAAAGCATTCTACACCACAGGGTGCAGAAAAGTGGAAGGGAATGCATGGTCTGATTTCTTCGACTTCATATTTCTGGGGCAGAAATAAAAATTAACAAATGGAGAGTTTATTATGGTACGGGAGATTAGGACTTGAAATGCAGCTGCCGTGTGACTGCAGTTAAGTTCAAGTGAACAGCAACATTTCTGGAAGGAGAAAATGCATTAACATGTTATCAGTGGTTACTGTTGGGGGATGGGAGGATAGCTGTATGCAGCAGCACTTCTTGTTACCATCAAAGGGAGATCCTGATGGGAATGTAGGGGCCGCTGTATTGTCTTGAGATGACCTTTCAGATTGGTCTGGACAGTAATGGTAATGCCTCTGTGATGGGCATGGCCTCCCTTGAAGAAAGAGAATCTTTCTTCTGCCAGCAAATCTTTGGTAAATGGGAAGGATTTCAGTTGGCTCTTACTACTCTCTACTTGATTGGTAATGACAATGCGGGTGGGACAGGGAGATGAAAAGGATTCTAAAATCAGTGGAATAAAAGGCCTGATTGATTAGTGATGTCTGCCTGGGCAGAGAGAAAGTGACAGCGCGAGTGCTAATATTTGCTGTCTGGGCCTAAAGTCAGCCATCTGCATTTGAAGCTTGGCTTCGAGCATGGGTTTCTGAACCTTAAAAATTCACCCTCACTTTCTTGGATCTGTCACAAACTTGTGGGAATTAGATGATATAATCTATGAGAATGTAGCTGGCACTGGTATATGCTCAACAAATCCCCTCTCTACACACACACACACACACACACACACACACACACACACACACACACACACATACATCCTCTCCCCTTTCTTTTCCTTTTCATCCTACAGGACACAGAGATCATAAGAGAATATTATTCTATTTTTCAGAATGCTCACAGATTCAGTACAATTCTAAGTGCTTCAACCAGCCAATGGAAGGTCCCAGGGTAAAGAAAGATTGGAACCCTCTCCTGCACCTTATGTCTGGCCTAAGTCACACTGTTGAGGGTTATGAGTTCCAGTTGTCAACAATAGCTGTAACACCTGCTTTCTATGGGAAAACACCATGCAATTGACAGGTCTAGAAGACAAGGTGTTTCAAGGCCAAATAGTGTTAGAAATAGTGTCAGAATGAGGGAAACAGAAAAATACCTCATTTCACTGGGCATATGCTGAGCTAAGCAGATTACAGATGGAATTTTTGGAATTCCTCCTCTGAGGCTGGAAGCCTGGAACTTTAATAGCTACATATTCCTGGAGGTAAAGAATTTCTTGATTGGGCTGAGAAATGCAATTCCCATTCATTGGACTTCAACTGGAGAAGGGTATCCAATTTTGGATTCTCTGTGGCTCTCATTTTCCTCTTTAGAGTCTGTGTATCCAGTCTCTTAAGAAATGGGTATTTTTAGGTCCTGGTCTGGAGAACAATAAGTCAGCAAAATTCCAATAATTAGTACTGGGGAAAATTGGCCCATTAGTGCTGTTGCCATTTCCATTTTAATAGAATTTATTTTTGCTGAAGGCTGGCAGCACGGTAGGTGGAAAAAGTGTGTATGTTTTGGATTCCATCCCGTAAGGTTTAAACCCCCATTTACCAACTTACTTTCACTTTCTGAGCTGCAGGTCTTCATATATTAGATGATACTAAAGGCGCTTACACATTTCAGGATTCTTCTAAGATCTGAAGTTTATCACTCACTACCTTATCTAGCAGATGCTATTGGTGCCCAGTGGCACTTTCCCTCAGCCCAATTCTGACTTTAGCTATAGAGAATGGTCACTGCCTGTGTCCTGTCTCAAGTCCCCACTGTGTCTCTCCATTTTTCCATTGCAGATCTTTTTTCAGAATGGTGGCAGCTCACTCAAGGCACACGTAGGCAGATCCTAGAAACACAGGGGCGTCAACACCAATATGGCAGCCCTCAGCCAATGGGAGACGGGAGTCAGTGGATAATGCCCCCAAGAGGGGACATGCTGAGGTGCCTCCTCCACAGTTTCTCAGAGGATCCCCAGCAAGATACTTTCTGGTTGTCCATAGCAGTAATCAGCTCCATATTACACCCCCTTTATCAACTTTCCTTCCTTTCTCATCTCATCTGCCCTACTCCCCCTTCCTACTGTCAGAGTTAAACTGTCACATAAACTCTCTGCACCCAAGTCCATGTCTCAGGTTTTGTTTGGGGGAGATTGACACTAACATCATAACTGTGTTAACTATTCTTAATTTTGTCCAACACTCTCTGTTCCTCCTTCATTCCCCACGTTCATGGATGACTCCATTTCTCCCTTAAAGATTGAGAAAATCCACCATCTTCATTTCTTTTATATCTCTTTGCCCATCTTTCTTTCTTCCATTCTTAGGGAAACAGGACCACCTTCTAGAGCCAACACTTTTATGTTGTCTTGAAAAAGTCTGATTCTCTGACAAGGTCATCCATTTCGGTTACGGGCACCACCATCCTCTCAGTTGCTTAACCCAGAAACTTTCAGGTCGTACTCTTCTCATCCTCTAATCAACCACCAAATCCTAAATGTTTCTCAATTTTATCCACTTCTCTCTAAATTAATAATAGCTAACCTTTTTTAAAGTATTTGTTGTATGCTAAGCATCTTTTTTAAAAAAGACTAATTTAGGGGCAGAGCAAGATGGCGGAGGAGTAGGAGACCTGGATTTCGTCTGGTCTCAGGAATTCAGTTGAATAGGGATCAAACCATTCTGAACACCTACGAACTCAACAGGAGATCGAAGAAAAGAATAGCAACAACTCTCTGAACACAAAAGCGACCGCTTTCTGGAAGGTAGGACGTGTGGAGAAGTGAATCCGAGGTGATATTCGGGAGGACAAACGGCAGGGCAGGGGGCCTCCGTCGGCCACTTCTGGCAAGTGATAGAGCCGCGGGGCACAAAATCAGAACTTTTAGAAGTCGGCTCCGCTGAGGGACGTCGCTCCAATGGCTAAGCAGGGGGTGGAATCCTCGCGGGACAGTGTGGTCTCAGGACCCTCAGGGTCACAGAAAGACCGGGGTGCCTGAGTGCGCCAGAGCTCCCAGGTATCGGAGCGGGGAAGCTGGCTGCAGAGACGGAGCCAAGGCGCGGGCTCTCAGCTCGGGGTTGCCATAAACCGTGATCCACGGCCCAGTCGGGCCACTGCTCTTCCAGCAGGGACCCAACAAGCGGCAGATCTGGAGAGACTCCCCTTCCTCCCCTGGGAAGAGCGGTGCGGGAGCGCACCGTGGGGATCTGCTGGGTTTGGAGACTCCACATGGGGTCGGGTGCCAGAGATAGAAACGCTCGGTCACAGGCCAGGTGAGCATGGAGTGCGGCCAGAGACCGGGGACATGGGAGTGACTGACTGCTTTTCTCTGGGGGTGCACTGAGGAGCGGGGCCCCAAGTTCTCGGCTCCTCCGGGCAGAGATTGGGAGGCCACCATTTCATGCTTCTCCTCCAAAGCTGTAACGAGAGCTTGCAGGGAACAAAAGCTCCCGAGAGCAAACCCGAGCAGATTACTTAGCCCTGACCTGGCAAGGGTGGGGCAATTCCGCCTCTGGCAAAGACATTTGGGAACCACGGCAACAGGCCCCTCCCCCAGAAGATCAGCACGAACAGCCAGCCAAGACCAAGTTTACCGATCAAGGAGAATGGCAGAACACCAGCGCTAGGGGAATACTGCCATAGAATTCATGGCTTTTTTACCATGATTCTTTAGTCCTTCAAAGTTAATTTTTTAAATTTTTTTTTGAATTTTTCTTTTTCCCTTTTTCAACCAACATCTTATCAATCCCTTTTTTTAAAAAAAAATCTTTATTTTTCATTTTTAGAGTCATATTCTATCCCTTCATTGTAGTTAGCCCTATTTTTGGTATATATATATAAGTTGTTCTCTCTTTAAAATTTTGGGATGTAGTTTCTTCTAACAGACCAAAATATACCCTAAATCTCTAGTGTATGGCTTTGTTCTAGTCTCCTGCCTGATTACGTTCTCTCCCCCATTTTTTTTAATTTCTCTTTCTTTTTTCAACCAACTTATCAATTCCTTTTATACAATCTTTTATAATTTTCATATTTACAATCATATTCTATCCCTTCATCATATTTACCCTTATTTCTGTATATATATATATATAAGTTTTTCTTTTTTTAAAATTTTGGGAGGCAGTTTCTTCTAACAGACCAAAATACGGCCAAAATTTAGTCTGTGGCACTGATTTATTCACCAGCCTGATCATATTTTATCATATTCTTTTTTTTTCTCATTTTTTTCTTTTTTCTTTTTTTCCCTTTCTACCCACCGCCCCCACCCCTCCAGTTTCAGGTCTCTTCTGATTTGTTTAGTGTATATTTCTCTGGGTCGTTGTTACCCTGTTAGCATTTTGTTCTCTCATTCATCTGTTCTCCTCTGGACAAAATGACAAGACAGAAAAAATCACCTCAACAAAAAGAACAAGAGGCAGTACCAACTGCCAGGGACCTAATCAATACGGACATTAGTAAGATGTCAGAACTAGAGTTCAGAATGATGATTTTAAAGCTACTAGCTGGGCCACGAGCGCCTGGGTGGCTCAGATGGTTGAGCGTCTGCCTTCAGCTCGGGTCGTGATCCCAGGGTCCTGGGATTGGGTCCCGCATCGGGCTCCCTGCTCCTTGGGAGCCTGCTTCTCCCTCTGCCTCTCTCTCTCTCTCTCTGTCTCTCATGAATAAATAAATAAAATCTTAAAAAATAAATAAAGCTACTAGCTGGGCTTGAAAAAAGCATGGAAGATACTAGAGAAACCCTTTCTGGAGAAATAAAAGAACTAAAATCTAACCAAGTCAAAATCAAAAAGGCTATTAATGAGGTGCAATAAAAAAATGGAGGCTCTAACTGCTAGGATAAATGAGGCAGAAGAGAGAATTAGTGATATAGAAGACCAAATGATGGAAAATAAAGAAGCTGAAAAAGAGATAAACAACTACTGGATCACGAGGGCAGAATTCGAGAGATAAGCTATACCATAAGACAAAACAATATTAGAATAATTGGGATCCCAGAAGAAGAAGAAGAGAGAAAGGGGCAGAAGGTATATTGGAACAAATTATAGCAGAGAACTTCTCTAATTTGGGGAAGGAAACAGCCATCAAAATCCAGGAGGCACAGAGAACCCCCCTCAAAATCAATAAAAATAGGTCAACGCCCCAACATCTAATAGTAAACCGTACAAGTCTCAAGACAAAGAGAAAATCCTGAAAGCAGCTCGGGGGAAGAGATCTGTAACCTACAATGGTAGAAACATTAGGTTGGCAACAGACCTATCCAGAGAGACCTGGCAGGCCAGAAAGGACTGGCATGATATATTCAGAGCACTAAATGAGAAAAATAGGCAGCCAAGAATACTATATCCAGCTAGGCTGTCACTGAAAATAGAAGGACAGATAAAAAGCTTCCAGGACAAACAAAACTAAAGGAATTTGCAAACACAAAACCAGCCCTACAAGACATATTCAAAGGGGTCCTCGAAGCAAAGAGAGAGCCCAAAAGTAACATAGACCAGAAAGGAACACAGACAATATACAGTAACAGTCACCTTACAGGCAATACAATGGCAATAAATTCCTGTCTTTCAGTAGTTACTCTGAATGTAAATGGGCTAAATGCCCCATTCAAAAGACACAAGCTATCAGATTGGATTAAAAAACAAGACCCATCAATATGCTGTCTGCAAGAGACTCATTTTAGACCCAAAGACACCCCCAGATTGAATGTGAGGGGGGGAAAACCATTTACCATGCAAATGGACACCAAAAGAAAGTTGGGGTGGCAATCCTTACATCAGACAAATTAGATTTTAAACCAAAGACTATAATAGGAGATGAGAAAGGACACTATATCGTACTTAAAGCATCTATCCAACAAGAAGATCTAACAATTTTAACTATCTATGCCCCTAACATGGAGAAGCCAATTATATAATCCAGTTAATAACAAATTCAAAGAAACACATCAACAATAATACAATAATAGTAGGGGACTTTAACACCCCCCTCACTGAAATGGACAGATCATCTAAGCAAAAGATCAACAAGGAAATAAAGACTTTAAATGACACACTGGACCAGATGGACTTCACAGATATATTCAGAACATTCCATCCCAAAGCAACAGAATACACATTCTTCTCTAGTGCCCATGGAACATTCTCCAGAATAGATCACATCCTAGGTCACAAATCAGGTCTCAACCGGTGCTAAAAGATTGGGATCATTCTCTGCATCTTTTCAGACCACAATGCTTTGAAACTAGAACTCAATCGGAAGAGGAAAGTCAGAAAGAACTCAAATACATGGAGGCCAAAGATCATCCTACTAAAGAATGAATGGGTCAACCAGGAAATTAAAGAAGAATTAAAAAAATTCATGGAAACCAATGAAAATGAAAACACAACTGTCCAAAATCTTTGGGATACAGCAAAGGCAGTCCTAAGAGGAAAGTATATAGCAATACAAGCCTTTCTCAAGAAACAAGAAAGGTCTCAAATACGCAACCTAATCCTACACCTAAAGGAGCTGGAGAAAGAACAGCAAATAAAGCCTAAACCCAGCAGGAGAAGAGAAATAATAAAGATCAGAGCAGAAATCAATGAAATAGAAACCAAAAGAACAGTAGAGCAGATCAACAAAACTAGGAGCTGGTTCTTTGAAAGAATTAACAAGATTGATAAACCCCTGGCCAAGCTTATCAAAAAGAAAAGAGAAATGACCCAAATCAACCAAATCATGAAAGAGGAGAGATCATAACCAACACCAAAGAAATACAAACAATTATAAGAACATATTATGAGCCACTATATGCCAGCAAATTAGGCAATCTGGAAGAAATGGATGCATTCCTAGAGATGTATCAACTACCAAAACTGAACCAAGAAGAAATAGAAAACCTGAACAGACCTATAACCACTGAGGAAATTGAAGCAGTCACCAAAAATCTCCCAACAGGGGCGCCTGAGTGGCTCAGATGGTTAAGCGTCTGCCTTCGGCTCAGGTCATGATCCCCGGGTCCTGGGATTGAGCCCCTAATCGGGCTCCCTGCTCAGTGGGGAGCCTGCTTCTCCCTCTGCCTCTCTCTCTCTCTCTCTGACTCTCAGGAATAAATAAATTAAAAAAACAATTTTTTTTTTTAAATCTCCCAACAAGAGCCCAGGGCCAGATAGCTTCCCAGGGGAATTCTACAAACATGTAAAGAAGAGTTAATACCTATTCTTCTGAAACTGTTCCAAAAAATAGAAATGGAAGGAAAACTTCCAAACCCTTTTTATGACGCCACCATTACCTTGATCCCAAAATCGAAGACCCCATCAAAAAGGAGAATTACAGACTAATATCCCTGATAAACATGGATGCAAAAATTCTCACCAAAATACTAGCCAATAGGAGCCAACTGTACATTAAAAAGATTATTCACCGCGACCAAGTCGGATTTATTCCTGGGCTGCAAGTTTGGTTCAACATCTGTAAATCAATGTGATACACTACATTAATAAAAGAAAGAACAACAATTGATCCTCTCAATAGATGCAGAAAAAGCATTTGAAAAACTACAGCATCCTTTCTTGATTAAAACTCTTCAGAGTATAGGGACAGAAGGTACATACCTCAATATCATAAAAGCCATCTATGAAAAACCTACAGAGAATATCATTCTCAATGGGGAAAAACTGAAAACTTTCCCCCTAAGGTCAGGAACACAGCAGGGATGTCCACTATCACTACTGCTATTCAACATAGTACTAGAAGTCCTAGCCATGGCAATCAGACAACAAAAAGAAATAAAAGGCATCTGATTCGGCAAAGAAGTCAATCTCTCACTCTTTGCAGATGATATACTTTATGTGGAAAACCCAAAAGACTCCACCCCAAAACTGCTAGAACTAGTAGAAGAATTCAGTAAAGTGGCAGGATAGAAAATCAATGTACAGAAATCAGTGGCATTCCTATACACCAACAAGACAGAAGAAAGAGAAATTAGGGAGTCAATCCCATTTACAATTGCACCCAAAACCATAAGATACCTAGGAACAAATCTAACCAAAGAGGCTAAGAATCTGTACTCAGAAAACTATAAAATACTCATGAAAGAAACTGAGGAAGACACAAAGAAATGGAAAAACGTTCCATGCTCATGGATTGGAAGAACAAATATTATGAAGATGTCAATGCTACCTAGAGCAATCTACACATTTAATGCAATCCCTATCAAAATACCATGCACTTTTTTCAAAGAAATGGAACAAATCATCCTAAAATTTGTATGGAACCAGAAAAGACCCCGAATAGCCAGAGGAATGTTGAAAAAGAAAAGCAAAGCTGGCGGCATCACAATTCCGGACTTCCAGCTCTACTACAAAGCTGTCATCATTAAGACAGTATGGTACTGGCACAAAAACAGACACATAGATCAATGGAACAGAACAGAGAGCCCAGAAATGGAACCTCAACTCTATGGTCAACTCATCTTCAACAAAGCAGGAAAGGATGTCCAATGGAAAAAAGACAGTCTCTTCAACAAATGGTGTTGGGAAAATTGGATAGCCACATGCAGAAGAATGAAACTGGACCATTTCCTTACACTACACACAAAAATAAACTCAAAATGGTTGAAAGACCTCAATGTGATACAGGAGTCCATCAAAATCCTAGAGGAGAACACAGGCAGCAACCTTTTCGACCTCAGCCGCAGCAATTTCTTCCTAGAAACATCGCCAAAGGCAAGGGAAGCAAGGGCAAAAATGAACTATTGGGACTTCATCAAGATAAAAAGCTTTTGCACAGCAAAGGAAACAGTCAATAAAACCATAAGACAACCGACAGAATGGGAGAAGATATTTGCAAATGACATATCAGATAAAGGGCTAGTATCCAAAATCTATAAAGAACTTATCAAATTCAACACCCAAAGAACAAATAATCCAATCAAGAAATGGGCAGAAGCCATGAACAGGCATTTTTCCAAAGAAGACATCCAAATGGCCAATAGGCAGATGAAAAAGTGCTCAACATTGCTCGGCATCAGGGAAATCCAAATCAAAACCCCAATGAGATACCACCTCACACCAGTCAGAATGGCTAAAATTAACAAGTCGGAAATGACAGATGTTGGCAAGGATGCGGAGAAAGGGGAACCCTCCTACACTGTTGGTGGGAATGCAAGCTGCTGCAGCCACTCTGGAAAAACAGTATGGAGGTTCCTCAAAAAGTTGAAAATAGAGCTACCCTACAACCCAGCAATTGCCCTACTGGGTATTTGCCCCAAAGATACAAATGTAGTGATCTGAAGATACCCATCAACAGATGAATGAAGAAGATGTAGTATATATATATAACAGAACATTATGCAGACATCAAAAAACCTGAAATCTTGCCATTTGCAATGATGTGGATGGAAGTAGAGGGTATTATGCTAAGCGAAATAAGTCAATCAGAGAAAG
>NW_027397075.1:4949397-5093568 GCF_003265705.2 Callorhinus ursinus | reverse complement strand
ATATTCTTTTTTTTTCTCATTTTTTTCTTTTTTCTTTTTTTCCCTTTCTACCCACCGCCCCCACCCCTCCAGTTTCAGGTCTCTTCTGATTTGTTTAGTGTATATTTCTCTGGGTCGTTGTTACCCTGTTAGCATTTTGTTCTCTCATTCATCTGTTCTCCTCTGGACAAAATGACAAGACAGAAAAAATCACCTCAACAAAAAGAACAAGAGGCAGTACCAACTGCCAGGGACCTAATCAATACGGACATTAGTAAGATGTCAGAACTAGAGTTCAGAATGATGATTTTAAAGCTACTAGCTGGGCCACGAGCGCCTGGGTGGCTCAGATGGTTGAGCGTCTGCCTTCAGCTCGGGTCGTGATCCCAGGGTCCTGGGATTGGGTCCCGCATCGGGCTCCCTGCTCCTTGGGAGCCTGCTTCTCCCTCTGCCTCTCTCTCTCTCTCTGTCTCTCATGAATAAATAAATAAAATCTTAAAAAATAAATAAAGCTACTAGCTGGGCTTGAAAAAAGCATGGAAGATACTAGAGAAACCCTTTCTGGAGAAATAAAAGAACTAAAATCTAACCAAGTCAAAATAAAAAAGGCTATTAATGAGGTGCAATAAAAAATGGAGGCTCTAACTGCTAGGATAAATGAGGCAGAAGAGAGAATTAGTGATATAGAAGACCAAATGATGGAAAATAAAGAAGCTGAAAAAGAGATAAACAACTACTGGATCACGAGGGCAGAATTCGAGAGATAAGCTATACCATAAGACAAAACAATATTAGAATAATTGGGATCCCAGAAGAAGAAGAAGAGAGAAAGGGGCAGAAGGTATATTGGAACAAATTATAGCAGAGAACTTCTCTAATTTGGGGAAGGAAACAGCCATCAAAATCCAGGAGGCACAGAGAACCCCCCTCAAAATCAATAAAAATAGGTCAACGCCCCAACATCTAATAGTAAACCGTACAAGTCTCAAGACAAAGAGAAAATCCTGAAAGCAGCTCGGGGGAAGAGATCTGTAACCTACAATGGTAGAAACATTAGGTTGGCAACAGACCTATCCAGAGAGACCTGGCAGGCCAGAAAGGACTGGCATGATATATTCAGAGCACTAAATGAGAAAAATAGGCAGCCAAGAATACTATATCCAGCTAGGCTGTCACTGAAAATAGAAGGACAGATAAAAAGCTTCCAGGACAAACAAAACTAAAGGAATTTGCAAACACAAAACCAGCCCTACAAGACATATTCAAAGGGGTCCTCGAAGCAAAGAGAGAGCCCAAAAGTAACATAGACCAGAAAAGAACACAGACAATATACAGTAACAGTCACCTTACAGGCAATACAATGGCAATAAATTCCTGTCTTTCAGTAGTTACTCTGAATGTAAATGGGCTAAATGCCCCATTCAAAAGACACAAGCTATCAGATTGGATTAAAAAACAAGACCCATCAATATGCTGTCTGCAAGAGACTCATTTTAGACCCAAAGACACCCCCAGATTGAATGTGAGGGGGGGAAAACCATTTACCATGCAAATGGACACCAAAAGAAAGTTGGGGTGGCAATCCTTACATCAGACAAATTAGATTTTAAACCAAAGACTATAATAGGAGATGAGAAAGGACACTATATCGTACTTAAAGCATCTATCCAACAAGAAGATCTAACAATTTTAACTATCTATGCCCCTAACATGGAGAAGCCAATTATATAATCCAGTTAATAACAAATTCAAAGAAACACATCAACAATAATACAATAATAGTAGGGGACTTTAACACCCCCCTCACTGAAATGGACAGATCATCTAAGCAAAAGATCAACAAGGAAATAAAGACTTTAAATGACACACTGGACCAGATGGACTTCACAGATATATTCAGAACATTCCATCCCAAAGCAACAGAATACACATTCTTCTCTAGTGCCCATGGAACATTCTCCAGAATAGATCACATCCTAGGTCACAAATCAGGTCTCAACCGGTGCTAAAAGATTGGGATCATTCTCTGCATCTTTTCAGACCACAATGCTTTGAAACTAGAACTCAATCGGAAGAGGAAAGTCAGAAAGAACTCAAATACATGGAGGCCAAAGATCATCCTACTAAAGAATGAATGGGTCAACCAGGAAATTAAAGAAGAATTAAAAAAATTCATGGAAACCAATGAAAATGAAAACACAACTGTCCAAAATCTTTGGGATACAGCAAAGGCAGTCCTAAGAGGAAAGTATATAGCAATACAAGCCTTTCTCAAGAAACAAGAAAGGTCTCAAATACGCAACCTAATCCTACACCTAAAGGAGCTGGAGAAAGAACAGCAAATAAAGCCTAAACCCAGCAGGAGAAGAGAAATAATAAAGATCAGAGCAGAAATCAATGAAATAGAAACCAAAAGAACAGTAGAGCAGATCAACAAAACTAGGAGCTGGTTCTTTGAAAGAATTAACAAGATTGATAAACCCCTGGCCAAGCTTATCAAAAAGAAAAGAGAAATGACCCAAATCAACCAAATCATGAAAGAGGAGAGATCATAACCAACACCAAAGAAATACAAACAATTATAAGAACATATTATGAGCCACTATATGCCAGCAAATTAGGCAATCTGGAAGAAATGGATGCATTCCTAGAGATGTATCAACTACCAAAACTGAACCAAGAAGAAATAGAAAACCTGAACAGACCTATAACCACTGAGGAAATTGAAGCAGTCACCAAAAATCTCCCAACAGGGGCGCCTGAGTGGCTCAGATGGTTAAGCGTCTGCCTTCGGCTCAGGTCATGATCCCCGGGTCCTGGGATTGAGCCCCTAATCGGGCTCCCTGCTCAGTGGGGAGCCTGCTTCTCCCTCTGCCTCTCTCTCTCTCTCTCTGACTCTCAGGAATAAATAAATTAAAAAAACAATTTTTTTTTTTAAATCTCCCAACAAGAGCCCAGGGCCAGATAGCTTCCCAGGGGAATTCTACAAACATGTAAAGAAGAGTTAATACCTATTCTTCTGAAACTGTTCCAAAAAATAGAAATGGAAGGAAAACTTCCAAACCCTTTTTATGACGCCACCATTACCTTGATCCCAAAATCGAAGACCCCATCAAAAAGGAGAATTACAGACTAATATCCCTGATAAACATGGATGCAAAAATTCTCACCAAAATACTAGCCAATAGGAGCCAACTGTACATTAAAAAGATTATTCACCGCGACCAAGTCGGATTTATTCCTGGGCTGCAAGTTTGGTTCAACATCTGTAAATCAATGTGATACACTACATTAATAAAAGAAAGAACAACAATTGATCCTCTCAATAGATGCAGAAAAAGCATTTGAAAAACTACAGCATCCTTTCTTGATTAAAACTCTTCAGAGTATAGGGACAGAAGGTACATACCTCAATATCATAAAAGCCATCTATGAAAAACCTACAGAGAATATCATTCTCAATGGGGAAAAACTGAAAACTTTCCCCCTAAGGTCAGGAACACAGCAGGGATGTCCACTATCACTACTGCTATTCAACATAGTACTAGAAGTCCTAGCCATGGCAATCAGACAACAAAAAGAAATAAAAGGCATCTGATTCGGCAAAGAAGTCAATCTCTCACTCTTTGCAGATGATATACTTTATGTGGAAAACCCAAAAGACTCCACCCCAAAACTGCTAGAACTAGTAGAAGAATTCAGTAAAGTGGCAGGATAGAAAATCAATGTACAGAAATCAGTGGCATTCCTATACACCAACAAGACAGAAGAAAGAGAAATTAGGGAGTCAATCCCATTTACAATTGCACCCAAAACCATAAGATACCTAGGAACAAATCTAACCAAAGAGGCTAAGAATCTGTACTCAGAAAACTATAAAATACTCATGAAAGAAACTGAGGAAGACACAAAGAAATGGAAAAACGTTCCATGCTCATGGATTGGAAGAACAAATATTATGAAGATGTCAATGCTACCTAGAGCAATCTACACATTTAATGCAATCCCTATCAAAATACCATGCACTTTTTTCAAAGAAATGGAACAAATCATCCTAAAATTTGTATGGAACCAGAAAAGACCCCGAATAGCCAGAGGAATGTTGAAAAAGAAAAGCAAAGCTGGCGGCATCACAATTCCGGACTTCCAGCTCTACTACAAAGCTGTCATCATTAAGACAGTATGGTACTGGCACAAAAACAGACACATAGATCAATGGAACAGAACAGAGAGCCCAGAAATGGAACCTCAACTCTATGGTCAACTCATCTTCAACAAAGCAGGAAAGGATGTCCAATGGAAAAAAGACAGTCTCTTCAACAAATGGTGTTGGGAAAATTGGATAGCCACATGCAGAAGAATGAAACTGGACCATTTCCTTACACTACACACAAAAATAAACTCAAAATGGTTGAAAGACCTCAATGTGATACAGGAGTCCATCAAAATCCTAGAGGAGAACACAGGCAGCAACCTTTTCGACCTCAGCCGCAGCAATTTCTTCCTAGAAACATCGCCAAAGGCAAGGGAAGCAAGGGCAAAAATGAACTATTGGGACTTCATCAAGATAAAAAGCTTTTGCACAGCAAAGGAAACAGTCAATAAAACCATAAGACAACCGACAGAATGGGAGAAGATATTTGCAAATGACATATCAGATAAAGGGCTAGTATCCAAAATCTATAAAGAACTTATCAAATTCAACACCCAAAGAACAAATAATCCAATCAAGAAATGGGCAGAAGCCATGAACAGGCATTTTTCCAAAGAAGACATCCAAATGGCCAATAGGCAGATGAAAAAGTGCTCAACATTGCTCGGCATCAGGGAAATCCAAATCAAAACCCCAATGAGATACCACCTCACACCAGTCAGAATGGCTAAAATTAACAAGTCGGAAATGACAGATGTTGGCAAGGATGCGGAGAAAGGGGAACCCTCCTACACTGTTGGTGGGAATGCAAGCTGCTGCAGCCACTCTGGAAAAACAGTATGGAGGTTCCTCAAAAAGTTGAAAATAGAGCTACCCTACAACCCAGCAATTGCCCTACTGGGTATTTGCCCCAAAGATACAAATGTAGTGATCTGAAGATACCCATCAACAGATGAATGAAGAAGATGTAGTATATATATATAACAGAACATTATGCAGACATCAAAAAACCTGAAATCTTGCCATTTGCAATGATGTGGATGGAAGTAGAGGGTATTATGCTAAGCGAAATAAGTCAATCAGAGAAAGCCATGTATGATATGATCTCACTGATATGAGGAATTCTTAATCTCAGGAAACAAACTCAGGGTTGCTGGAGTGGTGCGGGGGGGGGTGGGAGGGGGTGGCTGGGTGATAGACATTTGGGAGGGTATATGCTATGGTGAGTGCCGTGAATTGTGTAAGACTGAAGAATCACAGACCTGTACCTCTGAAACAGATAATACATTATATATTAAAAAAAAAAAAGAAGATAGTAGGAAGCAAAAAATGAAGGGGGGGAGGTCAGAGGGGGAGATGAACCATGAGAGACAATGGACTCTGAGAAACAAACTGAGGGTTCTAGAGGGGAGGGGGTGGGGGAATGGGTTAGCCTGGTGATGGGTATTAAAGAGGGCACGTATTGAATGGAGCACTGGGTGTTATATGCAAATAATGAATCATGGGACACTACATCAAAAACTAATGATGGTGATTAATATAACATAATAAAATAAAATTTTTATAAAAAGATTTGAGAAAGAGAGAGAGCACGCGCACGTGGGGGTAGGGGCAGAGGGAGAGAACCCTGAGGCAGACTCCCTGCTGAGCGCAGAGACAGATGCAGGGCTCAATCTTGTGACCCATGAGATCATGACATGAGCAGAAACCAAGAGTTGGATGCCCAACTGACTGAGCCACACAGGCGCCCCTTATGCTAAGCATCCTATGAGCTCTTTGTGCTTTATCTCATTTACATCCCAATAGAGACAGTGCTGCTTTTACTCCCATTTACAGATGGCAGAATCTAGGCACAGGAAGGTCAAGGAACTGGCCCATGATTATTTGAGTGAGTAAGTGGGGCGCTGGAGTGTTGATGTGGTTCTTCATTACAGAATTCATGTTCTTAATCACTCTGCTTTTCCACCTATACATCTCCACGGACATCATGCCCCCCACGCAGATTCTCCCCACTCCATCACCTCTATGCGTTCCCTCTTACAGGGCTTCTCTTCCCTCTGCCTTCACTCATGCTGATGTCTCCTGTTTCATACGGTTGCCTCACACAAATGACCTACTGAATGAATGAGCCTTTTATTCAGCTGGTTATCCCCCCTATATGTATTGTTTGCATTCACATTTAATTGTTCGCTCTTTGTCGTTACTGAATAGAGGTAAAGAATTTCAAGCTTTGGAGTCAGAAAGGTTTAAGGTCAAGCTCCATTGCCATCGCATAATAGTCATGTAACCTTGGGTGCCTCACTGAACATGTCCCGGCATCAGTTTCCTCATCTGTAAAGTATGAATTTAAAAAAGCTCCTGTGCCATAGGTTCGTTGAGAGAAGTGAATGAGATCGTTAATATATGCAAATCACTCTTCAACATTTCTGCTACATAATGAATGTTTATTACTCTGTAGTACTAGCAGCAGCAAAAGCAGCAGTAATAGTAATGGTAGTAATATTATTACTATTAGTAGTAGTAGTAATAATAAATAATGGTAGAAGTAGCAGCAGTACTAAATCTGAATGTCAGGAGTGTCACCCAAACCCAAGAAATCTATAGAAGATGAACATAAACCTCAATTCCATGGCCAGGGGAAGTTCAATTCTATGACTTCCCCAAGATTTCCATTAATTGTCCTCCCCCCCCCCCCCCACCCTTACCACTTATGGTCTGCTCTCCACAGAGCTACCAGAAAAAGCCGTTACAAATTCAAATCAGATTTAAAAAAAAACAAAAACAAAACAAAAATCAAATCAGATCATGTTACTTATCTGCTCCAAACCCTCCAATGGTTCCCCATCCCACACCTCACCCCATTCACAGTGAAATCCAGATTTCCTTGCCATTCAACAGCCCATGCGATATGCCCCCTGCTGTCTGGCCAACCCCCTCTCCTTCCACTCCTCCCTGCACTCACTCTGCTCCAGATCTGCTACTTGCTGCTCTCAGTTTGGCCAACCATTCTCCATCTCAAGGCTTTTTTCACTGGTTCCCACTGCCCCAGGCTCTCTTACCTGAGACAGCCTATGACTCACCCTCTTGTTTCATTCAGATCTCTGCTCCAATGTCTCCTCCCCAAAGAGGCTTTCTGACCACCATGTACCATCATCACACCACCATCTTTCCCTCCTAATTTTCCTTCTTAGCACTCAGCACCCCAGTTACATTAAATGTCTCCCCCCAGCACATGAACTCCATGGGATCAAGGACTTTTCCACTGGGTTCACTGCAGTATCCCTAGTTCTGTAAGACTGTCCAGCACTTAGTCATGCTCAGTGAGTATTTCTTGACCAAGTGGCATCCTGATTCAACGGAATCACTTCATGTCACATTATCTTGTCAGTGTTCCATGAATCATGGCTGCAGTCCTCATTGTGCTGACCCAGACACAAAACTCGGCCTCTTCCTTTATTTCCCAGAAGCAAATACTAACAAAAGCACCTGTAGAAGTTATCTGTGGGTGGTGAATTCTATTGAAAATTACAGGGTACACAGGGCAGACAAGAGAAAAGCTCCCAAAGTAGTAAAAAAAGCCCTTCAACTATTACTGAAATGCTTTGGTCATCCTGGGACTAGAGAATATTTATGGGCCACTTCATTGCATCTCATGTCTGAGCCTCACCCTACTTCACTGATGGTAGGTTCCCCTCTTTCTCAATCTCTTTTTAACACTTTACTCTCCCTCTTATATTTCCCTTTCTTCTGTGTTCCTTCTCCCTCTACCTCAAGAGCAAAACCACCTTTCTTTCATCTCACACAGAGCCATGTAGCCTTTTCTTTCATTGCCTTGGTTTTTTTCGCTGAAATCCAGGCACTCTGAGCTTTACTGAAAGCTCCAAGTGGCTTCTCAAGGGATTTCTCTCAACAAAAAACAGTCTCAACATATAAAAGGAATTCCAATGCCAACTAATAATATAATTAAAGTTTTCACATCTGCTGCACTAGTGTTTGTATAAGATTGTTATCCCTTCAGGAAGAAGAGCTATGTTATAATGAACTCAGAAAACATTTAGAAAACACCACACATGTGACTAACTCTCTGTAGGAACTGGTTACACAGAGATGAAAAGATGTGGGTTTGGTGCTCCAAGGGGCCACCGTCTAAGGGGAGAATAAGGCATAAGAAAAAACTATTTCAGTATTAGGTAATAAGCCCAACATTGAAATATGTGTAAGGCCCAGCAAAATACAGAGACAGTATCACAATTTGGAGTTGTACATTAATGGTCTCCACTCCAGATTGTAATTTCCCTGAGGGAAAAGAGTTTCCTTGAAGAAGGACAAAGTCTCCTCAGGGGAGAGTGATACTGAGGAATATGGCATTGGAACAGCATTTTGAAGGAGGATGAAACAGAAATGGGGAAGAGTATCCTGGGCAGATGAAAAACCATGTGCAAAGATGTAAAGGTGCAGGCCAGCTTTGAATTTGGAGAACAATAAATAACTTGGTAGAGCTGGGACATAAAACAGGGTTGGGGGATCATGGAAGATAGGGTTCCAGAGGCAAGTGGGACCTGGCCTTACTACACCCTCTGTGCTGAATCGAGCACAGTGCTAGCTTCAGAATAAGCATGCATTGCACTGGTGGTCTTGAACTTTTGGGCACATGGTTCCATAAGATGCAGGGTAGATGTGTGCATTCTCAAGTCTCAGAATATGCGGACTCAGAACTTCTAGAGCAGAAGTACTCAAAGGACAGTCCACAGACCAGCAACATCAGCATCACCTGGGGTCCTGTTAGAAATGCACATTCTCTAGCCCTCCCAGACCTTCTGGATCAGAAACTCAGGGTGTGGGGCCCAGCAACCTGTATTTTAACTAACATTCCATGCAAGTTCTGATGCCTGCTCAAGTTTGAGGACCCCCTGATCTAGGCATGGGGCTAAAAATCTATACCAAAAAAACAAACCAAATGCACACATATCTTTGATGATCTGCCCAGTTTGCGAACCTCCACTCTAGACATGTCCCTTATCTTTACTGCTGTTGGCTTTACTGACAGATGTACCCTTTTACAACTAGCTTGTGCTTCCTTTGAAAGACCTGTGTCCACTAGGTCCTTAACAAAAATATGAAATAGACTAGACTCTGGGGAGGGAGGACAGGCTAGTTCTCTGATGTTCACATGCTCCAACGAAGAGGGAAAAGCAATTGTCTCTTTGCTAAAGGCATTGAATCACACAAAGACAAGAGATGCCCTGAGAAAAGAGAAGCAAATTTAGAACAAGCAAGAGATACTTCCCCATTCAGCATTCACTCAACTTGCAGAATTTGGGTGATTTATGTCTTTCAATGAATATTCAAGATGATTCTTTTCACCCAAATACAATTAACACCATTCAGTATTTTTACTCAACAGACAATATACCATATAGACAATATTAAACAGACAATACCCAATTATAATGAACACCAGGGAATATTTTTATTAAATAGACAATGTAATGATAAGAGGCTTCTGAAAGATTATTTCATATTTCATTTGTGCTCTGATCAACCTCTGGAAGAGGCTTGATTCTCATGTGTAAGGAATTGTGCCCTCTGAATAGATTCCTTCCCTGGACATTAACCACTTTTTGAATAATACATGTGTCAGTTACAATGAAAGCATCTGTGTCTGGTGAATTTCTTTGGTTGGAGCATCACACTCATTTGCCAGCAATGACAGGATTAAGGGTTTAGTCCTTGTATAGTAAGAATGAGGAAATGAACAGTTTAGGGTAAGAAACAATAAAGTGGACAGAAGTGGATGGTAACACATGAGGACCTTGGGACTTCATAACTATGTGCCAAAAAGAATGAAGATGGTGATGATGATGATGATGAAGAAGAAGATGGTAATGAGTCAAGAATGACTCCGAGGTTTATGTCTGTTTGTGGGACCTCGTGGATAGCCTGTAGATTTGAACCTCTGAAAAACTTGAGGGCATCAGTGAAATGACATCATAACTGCAAGAAATTCCCCCAAGGAAAGTTTTATCACATAGAAAACAAATCCTCCACTGAAGTCTTCTAAATTGCCTTAAATTGAAATGCATGGAGTCCCCACTTTGGTGTTATCATCACATGGTGTAATATTGGTAATTTTGTCTGGCAGTGGGCCCAGGAAATTATGGATCATTCAAGGGCCATGTGAAAAATGTGTGAACAAAACTGCCATCAGTTACTCACCTATTGGCAAAATAGCCAGTAACCTGTTTAAGTGGTTCATGTCATTTGAAAAGATCTTGCAGATTACTCGACAGGTAGTGCTTTAATGTAACATTGAGTCTGGTCTGCTCACTTTCCTATAGTGCCTGCTAGAGACAGAGTCAGCGTGCACAAATAGAGGACACATCTATCAAAGGACAATGGAGCTATGTTTTCATGTGTAGTATAAATATTTAGGTAAATCTGTTTCAAGCTTTATTGCGTATACCAATCCCCTAAGAATCTTGTTAAAATACACATTCTGATTCAATAGGTTCTGAGGGTCCTGGGATTCCGTAGTTGTAACAAGCTCCCAGGCGCTGCCAATGTTGCTGGTCTCCAGACCACTCTTTGAATAGCAAAGATCTAGGTTGTAAAAATCTGAGTTAACATGTGTAAACCATTCCTCTCCTCTCTCAAAGATCTTAATAACCTCAAAAATCATCTGTCAGAGCAGTACAACAAGGAGTTACAATCAATAAAATTTAAACTCAAAGAATCAAACCAACTACCAGGGTGAACATCTAAATAAATGTCCAACAGTAAGTGCCAACAACCACTCCGAGATCCCACTTTTTGCTACCGCCATGTACTGAGTGCTTATTGGATGCCAGGCACCATGTATAGTTTCCTCTGTGCCATCCAGTCATGCTGAGGTCTGAATTCAAGCAAACTGGATACATAAAACGGATGAAGGGAAGGTGCCACCCATGGGTACCATTTATTAAGCTCTTATGCTATGCAAGGCACTTTACATTCTCCCACTTAATCCTCACAATGATAGGAGAGAAATATTATCCATGTCCCCATTTTTCAGAACAGGAAGCCAAGATAGAGAGAAATTAAGCCATTTGTTCAAATTCTTACTGTTCTTAAGTGGGTAACTGAGAATTTGAACCTTGGGTCTGTTGACCTATTATTCAGCTTCTATCAGATTTTATATCATTTGGAATGGAAATGTGGCTCCCAATCCTAAAATAAGATAAGCAGCTAATAGAATGGTCTGAGAAAGTGAAGAACCCTCCCAAAAGTGTGTGAGTGAATGAACACACACACACACACACACACACACCTGCTAATGAGCCCTTACTTAACCCCGGGCAACCCACAGTCTTCCAGATCATTAGCCCCCTAGTTACAGTCCAAATCCATATTGTCAAGGCTGCAATCATCTATAATTCAGAAAAGACTTCTCCAAAAAAACCCAACAGACTGGCAATTCCCTACTGCGCTTCAAGTGATTAATCAACCAAGTCAATCAACATGTTCTTAAAACTAGGCTGAGATCACCTGCAAAGGCATTTCTAATCAACCAGATCTGAGCAGTGGGCTCTAGCAGGTGGGATCACGGGAATGATTTTGTAACCACTTTTCTAGCCCTTGGGGAGCCAGAGGTAGTTGTTGACAGAGTGAGGTGGGAAGAGGGGAATTTCAAAGAATTTTAGTAGTGTAAGTAGGCTCTTTCTTGTAACTGTTATCCAAGGAGTCAGAATAGACCAACCTCACGCTATGTCAGTTGCACCACTATATACAGAAACATGCTAATTGGAAGGAACATGACTTTTAGCTATCAGGAGAAATTAATGGGAACTTGGAACCTGACTGGATTGTACAGGTTTTAAAGCTTGTTGGGAGAGGGGAGGCGGTGTAGATGAAGAGAGAGAATGTGTGGAATGCAGTGTGGGCTTGTTTTAACAGCGAGAGAACACTTTTAAAAGACACACACAGCTGGTGAGATAATGAGTTATATTGATCAGAAGTGAATCCTCACATGTTGGAGGACGGAAAACATTAAATAATAAATATATAAAATGCATTTGATTGGAACAATGACCTCCAAAGCAAGATGTGCACAAAAATATCCCACTGAGATATGGGGAGAGATGTTAGAACTTCTCATAACGTTTCTTTTTACTTAAAATTAAGAAAGAAATTAAGCTTTAGGGATATTTAACACATGATTGCAGTGGGATAAGCATGCAATGTGTAAATGAGCACACACACATTTGGGTGTATAATTACACATTTTTCCTGGGAGAGAGGAGACCAGCAAGATCATTTATAAATGAATATGTGTGTTTAGACATATTCTAAATGTTATGTTGGTAGAAACAAAATAGAATGGATAAATAGTGTTAGATATTAACATAATGGATCATTAGACAGCTGTTAAAATGAATAAACTGAATTTAGATAAATCTCAAACAAAATGCCAAGTGAAAAAAGTTAAGCTGCAGAATAGGGTTCAGTGTGATTTCATTCATGTGTCGTTTTAAAAACATACAAAACAATATCCTAAGTTGCTTATTAATGCATGCTTATATAGAAAGCTCAATCGTGGATGAGAGCAGTGCTCACAAATTTTATAGGAGTGGGAACACCTGGGAGAAAATGAAGGGCACAAGATTAGGGAAGGCCACAAGGAAAGTCAGAACAAAGCATCCAGCGTATTCACTCTGGGAGGCAATAGTGACTGCTCGCTGGTTTATTAAATTAACATCCTCTTCGTATGTTCAAAACATTTCATAGGAATCAAAGATGTGAAATGTGCTTACCTGGTGGGTCGAGGAGAACGTATCCTGGACGTGGATAAGTCACAGCGTGGGGAGGCTTCAGAGACTTTACTTTCTTGTGACTTCAAGAGTGAGATGAGCTGAAAACAGTGTGTTCAGCCAAGAGAAGCAGAGGGTGCAGCCAAGAGTAAACCATGCCGCTGCCACTTCTGAGCTGACCCTGAATGGGGCTCTCTCTTCCTGCTAATTGCATTGTAATTAGCAGAGCCACATGCAAATGGAAATCAAATGAGGTGGAGCAATGTGCCATGCAGTCCTATGAACCCCATCTTGGAGGATTTGGGGTGAATCTGAGAGGGACATGAGAGGACAAAACTCACAAAAGCCCAGAAGGCCAGTGGCTCTCAGCCCCAGCTGCATGCTAGCAACACTGAGGCAGCTTAAGTGTGCCTGACTCCTCCCCAAACCAATGGGCTCAGCATCTCTGGAAATGGAGACCCGCATGAACATTTAATTGAAAGTTCCCCAGTTGATTCCAATGGACAGCCTAAGCTGAGAATCTTGGGCTATGGGTGCTCTGGGGCTCCAAAATCATGGATTCTGTCTGGTTTTACTCCTAGGCTGGTAGGAACCAATGCAACTTGTGTTTGCTTTGTTTGCCCTGCTGTTTGCCTTTTCTGCTCAGACACGGATCCCAGTGGGAAATGGAGGGTAGAGTCAACCACCTTTAAAGGTATCTGAGACCATATGATATGGTGGCCCTATCTCCAAAATAAGGAAATGAAGTTTCTGTAACAAAAAATACCTTGGCCCCTAAAACACACAGCTAATTAGTAGTAGATACAAGATTCAAATGCTGATTTTCTGATACCATCTTGAAAACAAAATAGAGGGAAGTCCTATTAATAAGGGTTTATTTCCCAGAAGCGATCCTGGTAACATGAACTGGCTTGAGAAGATGCTACTGAGTGGACCTTCTTTTGAGCACAAAATAATTTATAATTACCCTAATTTTATGGAAATGAGAGCTTCTCTCTCATGTGAAATTTCACAAAAACATCTCATTCAGTTAACTGTTCTAAGTATTTCCACTATGATCTTGTTTTTAACCTGAAATTGTTTTATTTTTGAGGGAGTGTTTACTTAGAAATGAAAAGCTCTAATCTACCTTCTGTTTGAATGGTCACACATTAACATTACTGGAAGCCAAATTAATAAGGAACTGAAGGGCTCTTTACTCTGAGAGGCTTGGAATGGAGTGGGGTTAATAATAAAAATCAAAAAATAATAATAGCCAACACTTATTAGTCCTCTCTGGGCTCACTTCTAGGTCTCTAAGTGAGAGGGTTACCAGATTTAGCAAATAAAAATACAGGACACCTAGTTAAACTTGAATTCTAGGTAAACAACAGGTAAAAGCAAGTTTTCCATATTTCTTTGTTGATTCTGTCAACTCGTGAACTGAATTAACTCCATTTAATCCTTACAACCTTATGAGGTAGTTTCTATTATAATTCCCATGACACACATGGGACAGGAATGTTAGATAATTTGTGCCCGAAGTGACAGAGCTCCTATGTGGCAGACTTGAGATTTGAACCAAGGAAGTCTGGCTCCAGAGCCTCCTAATTTAACCACAAGGATATGACTGATGCCTCTCTTAAGAAATAAGGCAAAAGTCATTCAGCAACTATTCAGTCAGTAAACATTTATTCTGTGTCTTCTATGGGCAAGCACTGTGTTTAGGGGAAGGAACTGAAGCCTGAGAGAGACAGACTTGGAAAAGTTATTTTCTTCTGTGGGCTGCTGCTTCCTCCTGGGTACAATGAAAAGATAAAGCCAGATCATTGGTTCTCAACTTGGTCAGGCAACTTGGGGACTTGCAAATGGCTCTGCTCATCTCCACAGATTCCAAGGGGTTTAGGGATGGATTTTTGGAATCTGGGTTTTTTTAATTTTTAATTTTTTTTAGAGAGGGAGAGAGCAAGTGGAGGTGGGGTGGGGAAGAGCAGAGGGAGAGAGAGAAAGAGAATCTTAAGCAGGCTCCACGCTTAGCACAGAGCCCGACATGGGGCTGGCTCTCTCGACCCTGAGATCATGACCTGAGCCAAAATCAAGAGTCAGATGCTCAACTGACTGAGCAAACTAGGCGCCCTGGATTCTGGATTTTTTTTTTAAAGAAAGCTCTCTCACTGAAGTCAACGAACCTGAAGTTCGAGACCCTCCAAATGAGATATTCTCTGTACTTCATGATACTCAACCCTGGCTGCACATTAGAATCACCTGGGGAGGTGGTGACTCATTGAGTGTGGCGTGGAGCCCACTGAGTGATTACACTGTGGGAGCCAAGTCTGAGGACCACTGCTCTAACACTCGCCAGCTCCAACTTGATTCAAGGGCAAGTGAACACCCATGGTTGGAACACTCCTGAGTAGGTGAGGTTAGAGATAAAAGGGAATAAGAAAATTGATGTTCCTTCATGGTATAAGGCCTGCTCCTTACCTGACATGTGTACATTCATTTTGCATCAGTGAATTCAGCATATATACACTGAGAACCTACTGTAAGCCTGGTGGGGAGATATATAGAATAAAGATTATATAATAGGGATAAAAGGTACAGCAAAGGGAATATAGTCAATGGTACTCTAATAGCATTGTGTGGTGTTGGATGCTAGCTACACATGTGAACAGAGCGTAACATACAGCCTTGTCAAATCACTGTTGTCCACCTGAAACTAATGTAACATTGTATTTCAGCTTTACTTCAATTTTTTAAGAAAGGCTATATAAATGCCAGAGTGTGGTTCATTGTATTGCCACTGCTGAAAAGTCTGTCCTCAGGGAGCATAGCAAGGGAGTGGGCAGTGGGTATCATGGTCCCACCTTCTTTTTGTGGACTCCTGGGATTTTGCATCCTTCAGGCAGCTTTTGAAAGTCTCCAAATGGGTAAGACACTCTAGGCTGGAGATGGCTTACAGAAACAGAGTTCTCAAAGCCCAGTATATTTCATCCATTCAACAAATATCAGCTGAGTACTGAGCACTGGGCTAGATCATGGGGCAATAAGTTTCGTCAAGACAGACAAGACCCCATGGTATTTATATTCACTCTAAGTTAGGGTCAGGTGACACAGCTTCCTCCTAGCAAATAGGGTGCAGGTACAGAATCTTTGGCCTAACTGTAACCCATTCTAAGGCAAAGGGGCTGTGGCATATCCCAACATAATTCCTGTGCTGTTACCCAGGTAGAAGCAGCACCATCTCAGTGGCAGGAATGAGGGCCACATTGCTGAGATTTGGGACAATGAAGTCTGCAGAAGCTCTCTTCTGAAGGTTCTGGTCAGCCATTTACCCCAGTTCTTAGCATTCACTAAGTACCACCTAAGATGGCTAAGTTTTTCTGGCTCCAAAGTTTGTGTGCCTGGCTACAACCCTGGACTTCTTCTTCCATAGATTCATGGCTAAAGACACCATGTTTGGAATCAGACCCTGGTTAACATCTGACTCTGCTTCATGCTGGTAATGTGATCTTGGGAAGATTGCTACAGACTTCTGAGCCTTGTTTTCCTTTTCTACAGTATAGGGAGTTTTGATGAGAAAACAGCTATTTTGAGTTGCTTCCCAGGCGTTTTACAGTATGACAACCCTGCTCACACCCAGAGTCTGGACATTTAGATGAGAACCTGAACTTAGGATTCCTGCCACATGTTCCCACCTTGCTTTTCCTGGGGCATCTTTTAAAATAACCACTTGGAAATGAGCCCTCAAAAAGTCAGTGGCCTCTGCCCCCAACCACCTTATAATTAACAGGTGCTTGCTACCCTGCTCTCTATCTCATACTCACATTCATGACCTGGGATGGAGGATTGCCCTTTCCCCAGCTCATTGTGCCCCTGGTCTAAGATCTCTAAGTAATAAATCTTGTGATTTTAATTCTTCTGTGTGAGTGTACTGAAACTGTGCCTTCAACTTTTTAATTCCCCAAAGTGGGAGCTCAGATGCCTTAAGTAGCTACCCGCTGACCCCATGTGCGTGCCTTCTCATTCAGCAGGTCATAATCTGCATATTTTTAACTTAGTGCACTAGCTCTGCGTTTTCCAACACAGGAGTATTGTCACATTTCCAAATCTAAGGCACACATTGTTTTCACATTTTTAAAACATTTCTCAAATTAGAATGTGACATACAATTGATTTAGACATTTAAAATGTTAATTTTCTCCTTAGTTTCTGAACTGATAGTGCATTTAACAATTTATGGCAGTTTAGAATAGAGAAAATACAGAAATAAGACCTGAGTAAGATAACTGATTAGTTTAAAATTTTCATCGGGTTTAACTCTAGGTTGGTTATGGAAAACATTCACTGATTCCTTGACTCATCAAATGTATAGTGTGGGCTTGCTACATTGCATTGTACTAGGTAGAGGGATATGATGGTAAATAAGAAAAATTAAATTCCTGCTCTTGTGGAACCTTCAATTTAATGACAGAGACATTTAAAAAAATTATTGTAAAAGCAAAACATTTAGACTCAGATTCAACTTCCAACAGAGGGACATTAGTGGAAGTGGCATTGTAAAGCCTCCCAAAATATGTTCTTCCATTTAAGCAACACTAGTAAAAATTGTCAAAAATCAACTTTTTCAGTACCCTGGAAATTAACCAAAGCCTTGCAAAACTCTAAGGATCATTTATTCAAGAAAAACAGCTAAATATTGGTAAGAACAGAGAACTTTGTGGCATTTTAACTTGCTTCATTCAAACCCCCATCTTCAGCTCCATGTTAGTGTTGAAAACCAATAGCCTGCAACCATAATGAAAGCCAGCAGCCTAGAAGCCATTGTAAGGGAAGAATGATTAGGAAGTCTCCAAAAGCACCATTCTCAGATAACTGTCATTACTGACTCATCTGACACTTCCCAGAAAACACACACTAACAAGGCTTGTATTTACTTGATCTGACTCAGAGACATCTCTGTATGAAAAACCTCTTTCCTGGAGGCATTTGTTAAAAACAATCATCAACAATTGTTTAACATAGCAGTTGACTGAGGCAGCAATAAAAATTTGAGCAAACAGAAAGCTGGCCAAAAAAAAAAAAAAAAAAAAAACTTAAAAGGAAAAGGTGAAAGATGAGGTGTCCACTGAGGATTCTAAAAAATCTCTGACATGTTTCTGAGAATCTAAAAGGCTACACACATGCACAAGTTTGGGCTGTGCACTCACTCAGGAAAGGATTGAGAAGACCCTAAGTTCTCACTGCTGGCTGACTTTGAGGCTTTGCACAAGTAGGAGGTGAAAGCTAAGGAAGAGTTGTAAACTGCCTGCCTGAGCACTGAAGGCGGTCCCCAACATACACACAGAGACCCTGGGCAAAAGCTGGGTGACTTACTGGCCCAAGAATTTAAGGAAACATCTGCTCAACTATTAAGCTAAGCAAGCAGACACTTCAATGTCCACACATAATAAGAAATACAGATTTTAAAAAATATTTCAGGGAAGTCACTCAACAGCAGTAGCAGGAGCATCAGCAATAACAACAGCAAACAATAACAAACCTTGGGGATGGTGGTGGGATCAGAGTATTCTACATGAACAAACTAGAAAAAGAAGAGCAAACTAAACCCAAAGTAAATAGAAGAAAGGAAACAATAAAGATTAGAGAGGAAATTAATGAAACAGAAAAAAATGGAGAAAAATCAATGAAACCAAACTTCGGTTCTTCGAAATTATAAACAAAATTGAAAAACCCTTAGCTAGACTGACTAAGAAAAAAAGAGAAGACTCAAATTACTAAAATCAGGAATGAAAGTAGGGTCATTACTACCAGTCTCATAGAAATGAAAAGAACTGGGGTACCTGGGTAGCTCAGTTGGTTAAGCATCCAACTCTTGATTTTAGCTCAGGTCATGATCTCAGGGTCCTGGGATCGAGCCCCACATTGGGTTCCACACTCAGCTGGGAGTCTGCTTGAGGATTCTCCCCCCCGCCACCCTTTTCCCTATTCTCTCTCTAGAATAAATAAATAAATCTTTAAAAAAAGAAATGAAAGAACTGTGAGGAAAATATTATGAACAACTGTATGCCAACAAATTAGAAAATCTAGATAAAGTGGACATGTTCTTAGAAAATTACCAATACTGATATTCAAGTTAAGAAAAAACTTCACACAAAACAAATCCCAGACCCAGATAGCTTTACTGACAAATTCTACCAAATGTTTGAAGAAGATATAGCAACAACCTTTCACAAAATCTTTAATAATAGAAGGGGAGGAAATACTTCCCAACTCATTATATTAAGCCAAAATTAGGCCCTGATACCAAACCAGATAAAGACATTACAAGAAAACAACAAGCCAATATCCTTCGTAAATACTGTTAAAAAGAATCTTGAGCAAAATACTAAGAAGAGATATCCAGCAAAATATAAAAAGAATTAAACACCATGACCAAGTAGGATTTATTCCAGGAATATAAGGTTGGTTGAATATATGAAAAATCAGCCAGTGTAATGTCAGATTAATATAATTAAGGACAAAATCACATGATCATTTCAATAGATGCAGAAAAAGAATTTGGAAAAAATCCAACTGTTTTTCCTGATAAAAATCATCAATAACCTCAGACTAGAAGGGAAGAACTTCAATTTGATAAAGACCATCTATGAAAAATCTGCAGCTAACATGATACTTAATGGTGAAGGACTGAAAGCTTTCTTCTTAAGATCAGGAACAAGACAAGGAAGTCCACTTTTGCCACTTTTCTTTAACATTGTACTAGAGTTTCTAACCAGGGCAATTAGTCAAGAAAAAGAAATAAAACATATCCATTTTGAAAAGAAAGAAGTAAAGCTGGCATCCTGGTATCTCTTTACAGATGACATAATCTTGTATACAGAAAACCCAAAGGAATAAAGAAAAGACTGCTAGACCTAATAAATTATTTCAGCAAGGTAACAGAATACAATATTAATATGCCATAAATCAGCTTTTTTTCTATATACTAGCAATGAAGACTCCAAAACAAGTATCCAGGCTGATAGAAGAAGACCATCTGGGACATTGCCGACAGTGTTGCAGAGAAAAGACAGGAGGTAGAGTAATTCTCAATGACTCCTTGAACTTGTGCTCATAACTAGCTCACATCATTTTGATTCACAATCTACTTATTAAAACAAGTCATGTGGCCAAGAATGAGCTAAAGTGTATAATCCTCCCTGAGGAAGGGGCAGTGAATATTCTGAGCAGTTATAGAACAGACCAGAGGCAGTATTTCAGATAGGCTGATGCCATAAATGGAGGATCGATTCATAACAGAAGCGTATATTGGGACAATCCTCTTTGCCCTCTCTTCTCTGCAAGTTTATGAAGCATCAAAATGAAAAACAAATGTGCTGTTTGAAATATAAATGAAAGGCTGGTATTTGGCAACACCAACATAAAAGAACTGGTGAGTGACCAGCACCTGGGCAGCTCATCCTCCTAAATAACTGTTTGTTCTCAGTACTCAGCTTGCTCCGTAGAAAGGTCAGCCCATCGCTTTCTGTCCCTGGGCAGTCTGAGCAACAGTGAATGTATGCTGCCCACAGGCTACTAGGGTCATCCATACTAGTAAAAGAGCTCTTCACTCCTTAACCATTCAAGGCACTATCCAGTTCTTGGGGACTCACTGTGTTCTGAGCCAATGGTACTCATTGTGTGGTGTGGTGCTGTAACCCTTTCCTCTCCCCTGACTCCTGGGATGCTGAAGGTGGTATTAAAGCTTTCTTCTGATTTATCTTCCCTTTGGTTATCTACCTTCTTGATATCAAGACCTCATCATTTACAGAATAAGAAATATTCTCTCAGCTCCACTCTTGGAAACAGAAATTTAGTTTTTAATCAGCCTGCTTATTCACAGGCACAGTCCAGCTTCTGACTTCCTGTAACTTTAATCTCTCCTGGATTTTCTAGAAAAACAACTTCTGGTCATAGAGATAAAGACTGGGATGGTCTCAGATACCTTAGGGAGTGGGTGGGCTGGCCTGCGATTCCTTACCTGGTTTTAATATATGGACTTCTGAGAAGCATGTAGTCATAAGTATATTGATATTATCTTCACAGTTTCTGAGGGCTCTGCCAGAGAATCAGTCAGGATCTAGGAGCAGGGGAAAGAGGTGTTTAAAAAAAAAAAAAAAGCCTCCTTCTGAAAGGGCGTATCTCCTGCTCCTGCAGCAACAAGGGATCATTTCTAGGAACTTCAGATAACTTAGGCTCATCCATGATGTTCAGCCATGCTCACGATTAATAAAATGCTATTTTAAATAGTGATGAAATCCAATTAGGTATCTATCAAATGGACAAAAATTAAAATGTTTGGTAAAACCCACTATGGGTGAGAGTGTGAGGAAAACAGGCACTCTCATTCACTGGTGTGGGTGTTTAAACCAGTGCAGCTTCTTTCAAGAACGTTTTGGAAATACTTGCCAAGGTAAAGAAAAAATGCTTTCCCTTTGGCTCAGTAAATGTATCTTAATTCGTGTGCATTAATTTGTGTGCAAAGACATATTTAGATCGGTTTTCCCTTTGCTGCATGGTTTGCAACAGCCCCATGCTGTAAATAACCTAAATGTTTATCAATAACAGACTAATTAAATGAATTATGGCATATCTATTGACTACTGAATAGAATACCATGCAACTATTTAAAACATTAAATATTATCAGTGTAAGCTGGTATGGAAAGCTGTCCAATATGTGTTGCTAGGTATTAAAACCAAGTTAGGAAGTGATTCTTTTAGATGAGGGTTTCTCCACTTCGGTGCTGTTGACATTTTGGGCCCCACCGATTCTTTGTTGTGGGGGCTGTTCTGTGCATTACAGGATGTTTAGCACCATCTCTGGCCTCTACCCACTAGATGTCAGTAGCAATCCCCACCACTCCCAAGTTGTGCCGATAAAAAAATGTCTCCAGACATTGCCACATGTCCTCTGTGGATAGGGGGTGTGTGATGCATGGAACCTATGCTCTATGGGTGTTTGTGTGTGCGTGGATCATTTCTAGAATAACTATGTGAATCATTGGTGATAGCTGCCTCTGTAGAGTGGGACTGGGCTTGTAGGTAGAGAAAGACCTAGGCTTCACTGTAAGTACTTTTATATCATTTGAGGTTTACTGTGAATGTGCTATTGTTAAAATCAGATTAAAAGGAAGCTACATAATGATATCTCCATGACCGTGAAGGTAGAAAAAGCATTTTTTAAAGATGCCATTTTGACCCAAAGAATTGAGCACCTTTCTTTCCCCTACATTTGGAATGTACACAGGACAAAGGGTTATGGAACAGTGGTAAGACCACAGAATACACATTTTTTGGAGACAGAAATAGATCTCTTGTCAGTACTGTTGAGGGGCACCGGGGTGGCTCAGTTGTTAAGCATCTGCCTTCGGCTCAGGTCATGATCCCGGGATCTGGGGATCAAGACCCACATTGGGGTCCCTACTCGGAGGCAAGCCTGCTTCTCCCTCACCCACTCCTCCTGCTTGTGTTCCCTCTTTTGCTGTGTTTCTCTCTGTCAAATAAATAAATAAAATTTCTCTGAAAAAAAATACTGCTGAATTAAATAACACACACACACACACACACACACACACACACACACACACACAATTTCTGCATAAAACTTCCAGTGACTACCAGTTAATAATGCCTTTTCTGAATGAAAGGTAAATGTAGCCTCCACCATGATGATGAAGAGCTTTTTCTTTGGAATCAGACAAACCTGAATCCAAATCTCAGTGCTACCACATGGTTCTTACGTGACTTTGGAAAAATAAATTAACTTCTCTGAGTCTCAGTTTTCCCAGTATTTTTCTGTATGAAGGGAAAAAAAATCCCCACTGTGGAAATTGTAGACATCTGACACATGACCCTTCCTGATTCTGCAAAGCCTACAGAATTAGGATATAGGATGTCTCAGGTCTCATATTATGTAGGGACGGAAATCAAACTGGCTTAGGTCGAGGGAGTGATTTAATGACCCACAAACTGGACTGGTGACTGATTCCAGACACTCAAATAATGTCACAAGGACTTGGTCTCTTTCCATCTCTTTGCCCCACTTTTCTCTGCATTGGTTGTATTTTCAGACAGGCTCTCTCCATGTGGTAGCAGGATGACTGTATGCCCTGAGAAACTCTAGCATAAATAGGAATGCCTACTATCAAAGGGTCCAAGCAAAGTTTCTGGACTGGGTAATTTATCCTTCTTGAGTCCTGCACCCATCTCAGAAACAATCACTGTGTCCAGAAAGATGCAGTGGTTTACTTGGCTAGCCCCTATTCATATGCCCATCCCCGAGAGTAAAGTGAGGTCAATGCCTCTAAACCACATGGAGGATTTTCGAGATGGGTCTGTTATCTATGACATTTACTATTATAGATAATGTGTTTTATTGATTTCTTTTATTTTCTTTTTCTAACTTTCTCCTCTTCCAGACTCTGCACAGCACAACGGCTTGGACTCTCTGTTTCTATAAGCCCAGGGTCTAGTACAGTGCCTGAAACATATGGGTGATCAATAACTGTTCTTACAGTACAATGAATACAGGGGCCATTTGCATTCTAATGATTTTGTCTGGGGTATGTGCCACAGCTCAAAAATATTTGTTGAATAAATTGACAGTTCTTCTGGGGATAGAAATCATATCTGATTCACTGTTTGTATTCTCAGCAAAGTATGCATTAAGTGACCGATTACTACTTGTTAAACAAGCAATTAGTTGAATGAATGAAATCTAAGTTCTACCACAGCAGGAACCCCATCTCCTTCATCTCTCAAATCCCAGTGGCAGATCCAGTGAGGCTCTACCCTGTGGGGACTCAGGCACCTTCAGCCACACCCTCCCTTCCCCCCATGGGGACAGCTGTTTCTCACATATTCCTCAGACGAGATCGGGCGCGTTCAGGGTGGTATGGCCGTAGACTCTCACATATTCTTCAGAAGACGTTCAGAGGATGGGGCCATGGGGAGAAAGTGGTAGGTTGGAATATGAAGAAGAGACAAGAAGAGGGAGACAAATGAGGAGTTCATTCCAAGTTCATGTCTATCTTATTTTGGAAGGAAGTGGGAAAGGAGAACAAAGTTTTCATGAATAATGCTGCTTATTAAAATGCCTGCTCTCTCTGATGGTGATTAAGATGGATGCAGCATCACACTGACTTTCAGAGAGAGTGGGAGTACAGCTGACAATTTTCCCATCAGAGTTTTTCACAAAGAAGGAGCAACTCTTACGTCCCCTCCCTTCCCTCCTCCTGCTATAGCCTGACTTTCCTGCAGAGCTTCTGGCTGCTTCAAGGCACTGGGGGAGGAATTCATCAGGGGCTGACAAGTGGCAAATGACATTAGCTTCCAACTGTATTAAAGAATGTGAACACAACAGGAGGTGCCTTATTCCCCTCTCCATGTTCCCAGCTCCTGTGCCTATAATAGTGCTTGAGTCCTGGTAGGCATATAATACTCTGGATCGTTCTATCATGGGTATCTGTCATTCTTGGTGTTCCACATTACATTTCCTTTTCTTCTGTAATCAATGCCTTTCTTTTCTTTTGGAGAACCACTCCCTTACTTCAAACCATGTGGTTCTGGGAATTAAAGGAGCTAGTTTTGTAAAGTTCTCAAAATGCTCCCTGGCTCAATTAATATTAGTTATCATTATATCTAATATTACATTATATTATAATTCATGAAACACCCATGAAACAGGATACCATAAATAAAGTAACTATCAGAAAGTATGAAAGAGCTCTTTTAAATTAAAACCTCATAACTAATCCTTTTAAAGAACTAAATTAAGCATAAGAGTTGGAAGATAAAAAACAAGGACATCTTAGAGGAAGTAGAATCAAAAGACAAAGACAAAAATACACACACACACATACATATTTTAAATTTGAGCATCAATCCAAGAGGTCCAATATTTCACTAAAAAGAGTTCTCAAAAAATAGAACAGGGATTACAAAGGAAGGGAAATTATCAAAGAAAAAATACAAGAAAATTTTCCAGGCTTAGAAAATGCTCTCTTCCTAACCCAGTGCCCAGAAAAAATAACAGCCAGCACCGGGGAAAAAAGCCAAACTACATTATTAAGTTTTAAAACAATGGCCGTAAAGAAAAAAAGTTTTAAAACAATGGCTGTAAAAGAGGGGAAGAAAGCAGATAATGCACAAAGCCTTAGAAAACAGTGTGGTATTAGATTTCCTAACAATGGCATTGGAAACAGGCAATAGAGCAATGATCTCAAAATTTTGATTAATAATGACTTCAAGATAAGAATTCTATATCCATTCAAACTATAGATCACGTATAAGGAAGAACCTCTCCCCCCCACCAAATTCACAAGTTCTCAGAAACTCATTGAACAATGTGTTCCACCAAAAAGAAGAAGTAAACAAAGACAGAAAAATAAGATGCCAAAGGAAGGAATCCAGCAGAGAATGAAGGCAAATGTAATTTCAAGAATTGTTTTGAAAGGAATGATGATGGCTAGATCCCTAGATGACATCTGGGAATTAGGCCTAGAGAGCAACTAAACAAACTGGACCAGGAAAACAGAGGGATTTGAGAGATATGAATTGAGTTATCTCCAGGAAAACAATGGAATGAACATAATAACTGAATCATTTGACTATGAGAAAAATAGTGTTAAAAGGATTTCTAGAATTGTGTGGAGATTGTGAAGTAATTTATACATAGAAAATGAAGCAAATGAAAAAAACAAGGCAATTATCGACTTAAGGAAAACGTAAAGTGACATAATGAGAAAAGATAATCAAAGTATACTGTTTGACCCAGTAGTGAACTTGTATGTGCTAACTGGGTCATGACCTATCAATAAGTAAGTAGTTATATTGTAAAGGTTGAATGTTTAATTATATTTGAGATATGACTTTATTGGAAAGTTTGGGAAAGGAACTACAAAACAATCAGAAAATAATTAACAAGATGGCAATAGGAAATCCTTAGCTATCAATGATTACCTTAAATGTAAGTGGATTAAATACTCCAATCAAAAGACATAAAATGACTGAATGGATAAAAGATTCAGACCCAACTATATCTTGTCTAAAAGAGACTCACTTCAGATTTAAGGGCATACATAGCCAGAAAGTTAAGGAATGGAAAAAAGATATTCCATGCAAATAGTAACCAAAAGAATGCAGGGGTGGCCATTCTTACATCAGACAAAATAGGCTTTAATTCAAAAACTGTCACAAAAGACAAAGAAAGTCATTACATATGATAAAGGGATAATTCACCAAAAGGATATAACAATTGTCAATATATATGCCCCAACATCAGAGCACCTAAGTATATTTAGTAAATATTGAATATGTTAAGCAAATTCCTGAAGGCAAATATACAGACAGAAATGCAATAATAGTAGGGGACTTCAATACCCCCTTTTCAACAATGTGTAGATCATCTAGACAGATAATCAATAAGGAAATATTGGACTTCAACTATACTTTAGATTAAATAGACCCAACAGGCATACATATAACATTCCATTCAACAGCAGCAGAATACACATTCTTCTCCAGTGCACATGAAACGTTCTCCAGGACAGATCATATAAATAAAATAAGACTTAACAAAGTAAGTCTTAACATATGTAAGAAGATTGAAATCATAACTGGGATGCCTGGGTGGCTCAGTTGGCTAAGCATCTGCCTTTGGCTCAGGTCATGATCTCAGAGTCCTGGGATTGAGCCCTGTGTTGGGCTCCTTGCTCAGTGGGGAGTCTGCTTCTCCCCTACCCCTCCACCCCCACTTGTGCTCTCTCTCTCTCACTCACTCTCTCTCTCAAATAAATAAATAAAATCTTTAAAAAAAAAGAAATCATAATAACTATCTGTTCCAATAACAATGGTATGAAACTAGAAATCAGTAAGAAGAGGAAAACTGGAAAATTCACAAATATGTGGATATCAAACTTCAGAATAATCAGTGGGTCAAGAAGAAACCAAAAGGGAAAGAAATATGCTGAGACAAACAAAAATGGAAGCACCACATACCAAAACTTATGGGAGACAGCCAAAGCAGTTCTAAGAGGGAAATTTATAGCAATGAATGCCTGCATTAAGATAAATCTCAAACAACCTAACTTTATACCTCAAGGAGGTAGAAAAAAAGGACAAACCAGGTAAAGTTAGCATAAGGAAATAATAGCCGTCAGAGCAAAAATAAATGAAATAGAAAATTAAAAAAAGATCAATGAAACTAGGAGTTCTTTTTGTAAAGATAAACAAAACTAACAAACCTTTAACTAGACTAAGAAAAAAAGGGAAAAGACTCAAATAAAATAAAAAATGAAAGAGGAGATATTAAAGTGATACAACAGAAATACAACAGATCACAAGAGACTACTATGAACAATTATATACTAAAAAATTGGACAACCTAAAAGAAATAGATAAATCCCTAGAAACATATGCTTTACCAAATCTTAATCAGGAAGAAATAGAGAATTGAACAGATCAATTACTAATAAGGAGCTTGAATTGATAATCAAAAACCTTCCAACAAAGAAAAGTACCAAATGGCTTTATGGGCAAATTCCACCAAACATTTAAAGAAAAATTATCGTCAATCCTTCTCAAACTCTTCCAAAAAATTGAAGAGAGGGGAAGATGCCCAAACTCATTTTATGAGGCCAATATTATCCTGATATTAAAGCCAGATAAGGATCTACAAGAAAATAATCGACCGATACCCCTGATAAATGTAGATTCAAAATTCCTCAACAAAATACTAGCAAGTCAAATTCAACAGCACATTAAAAGAATCATATATCATGATCAAGTGGGATTTATTCCTGGGATGCAAAAATGGCTCAACATATGCAAATTAATAAGTGTGATATACCACATTGAGCGAATGAAGGATAAAAACCATATGATCACCTCAGTAGATACAGAAAAAGTATTTGACAGAATTCAACATCTGCTGATGATTTAAAAAAAAACTCTCAATGATTAGATAGAGAAGGAATATACCTCAACAAAATAAAGGCCATATGTGACAAGCCAACAGCTAATTCTACTTAATGGTGAAAAACTAAAAGCTTTTCCTCTAAGATCAGGAACAAGACAAAGATAGCACTACTTCTATTCAACATAGCACCTGAAGTCCTAGCCAGACTAATTAGGCAACAGAAAGAAATAAATGACGTCCAGGAGGGAGGAGCAAGATGGCAGAGGAGTAGGAGACCTGGATTTCCTCTGGTCTCAGGAATTCAGCTGGATAGGGATCAAACCATTCTGAACACCTATGAACTCAACAGGAGATCGAAGAAAAGAATAGCAACAACTCTCTGAACAGAGAAGCGACCACTTACTGGAAGGTAGGACGTGCGGAGAAGTGAATCTGAGGCAATATTCAGGATAGACGGTGGGGGAGGGGGCCTCCGTCGGCCGCTTCTGGCGAGTGATAGAGCCACGGAGCACAAAATCGGACCTTTTAGAAGTCGGCTCCGCTGAGGGACATCGCTCCAGTGGCTAAGCGGGGGGTGGAACCCTCGCGGAACAGTGTGGTCTCAGGACCCTCAGGGTCACAGAAAGACTGGGGGTGCCTGAGTGCGGCAGAGCTCCCAGGTATTGGAGCGGGGAAGCCGGCTGTAGAGACGGAGACGAGGTGCAGGCTCTCAGCTCGGGGTTGTCATAAACTGTGATTGGTGACAGTAGGGCCACTGCTCCTCTAGCAGGGACCCAACAAGAGGGAGAGGCGGGGAGACTCCCCTTCCTTCCCCAGGAGGAGTGGCGCGGGAGCACACCGCAGGGATCTGCTGGGTTTGGAGACTCCACACGGGGTCGGGTGCCAGAGATAGAAATGCTCGGTCACAGGCCGGGTGAGCACGGAGTGTGGCCAGAGACCGGGGAGGCGGGAGTGACCACTTTTCTCTGGGGGCGCACTGAGGAGTGGGGCCCTGAGTTCTTGGCTCCTCCGGGTGGAGATTGGGAGGCCGCCATTTCACGCTTGTCCTCCAAAGCTGTACCGAGAGCTTGCAGGGAACAAAAGCTCCGGAGAGCAAACCCAAGCAGATTACTTAGCCCAGACCGACAAGGGTGGGGCAATTCCGCCTCCGGCAAAGACATTTGGGAACCACGGTAACAGGCCCTTCCCCTAGAAGATCAGCACGAACAGCCAGCAAGCCAAGACCAAGTTTACGGATCAATGAGAACGGCAGAATGCCAGCGCTAGGGGAATACTGCCATAGAATTCATGGCTTTTTTCCCCCTGATTCTTTAGTCCTTCAAAGTTAATTTTTTTAACTTTCTTTTTCTTTTGAATTTTTCTTTTCCCCCTTTTCAGCCAACATCTTAGCATACCCTTTTTAAAAAAATCTTTTTTATTTTTCATTTTTAGAGTCATATTCTATCGCTTCATAGTAGTTACCCTTATTTTTGGTATATATATGTTGTTCTCTCTTTAAAATTTTGGGATATAGTTTCTTCTAACAGACCAAAATATACCCTAAATCTCTAGTGTATGGCTTTGTTCTAGTCTCCTGCCTGATCACATTCTCTCCCTTTTACTTTTTTTTAAATCCCCGTCTTTCTTTTTTCAACCAACTTCTTACCTTATCAATTATTTTTATAAAATCTTGTATAATTTTCATTTTTACAGTCATATTCCATCCCTTCATTGTATTTACCCTTATTTTTTGTACATATATAAGTTTTTCTTTAAAATTTTGGGAGGCACTTTCTTCTAAAAGACCAAAATACACCCAAAATCTAGTGTGTGGCACTGATCTATGAACCAGCCTGATCATATTTGATCATAATCTGTTTTTTTTGTTTGTTTTTATCTTTTTCTTTTTCTTTCTTTCCCTTTCTTTCCCCCCAGTTACAGATCTCCTCTGATTTGTTTACTGTATTCTTTTCTGGGGTCGTTATTACCCTGTTACCATTTTGTTCTCTCATTCATCTATTCTCCTTTGACAAAATGACAAGACGGAAAAAATCACCTCAGAAAAAAGAACAAGAAGCAGTACCGACTGCCAGGGACCTAATCAATACAGACATTAGTAGGATGTCAGAACTAGAGTTCAGAATGACGATATTAAAGATACTAGCTGGGCTTGAAAAAAGCATGGAAGGTATTAGAGAAACACTTTCTAACTGAAATCTAACCAAGTCGAAATCAAAAAGGCTATTAATGAGGTGCAATTAAAAATGGAGGCTCTAACTGCTAGGATAAATGAGGCAGAAAAGAGAATTAGTGATATAGAAGACCAAATGATGGAAAATAAAGAAGCTGAGAAAAAGAGAGATAAACAACTACTGGATCACGAGGGCAGAATTCAAGAGATAAGTGATATCCTAAGACGAAACAATATTAGAATAACTGGGATCCCAAAAGAAGAAGAAAGAGAGAGAGGGGCAGAAGGCATATTGGAACAAATTATAGCAGAGAACTTCTCTAATTTGGGGAAGGAAACAGCCATCAAAATCCAGGAGGCACAGAGAACCCCCATCAAAATCAATAAAAATAGGTCAACGCCCCAACATCTAATAGTAAAACTTACGAGTCTCAGAGACAAAGAGAAAACCCTGAAACCAGCTTGGGACAAGAGATCTGTAACCTACAATGGTAGAAACATTAGATTGACAAGAGACCTATCCACAGAAACCTGGCAGGCCAGAAAGGACTGGCATGATATATTCAGAGCACTAAACGAGAAAAATATGCAGCCAAGAATACTATATCCAGCTAGGCTGTCACTGAAAATAGAAAGATAGATAAAAAGCTTCCAGGACAAATAAAAACTAAAGGAATTTGCAAACACAAAACCAGCCCTACAAGACATATTCAAAGGGGTCCTCGAAGCAAAGAGAGAGCCCAAAAGTAACATAGACCAGAAAAGAACACAGACAATATACAGTAACAGTCACCTTACAGGCAATACAATGGCAATAAATTCCTGTCTTTCAGTAGTTACTCTGAATGTAAATGGGCTAAATGCCCCATTCAAAAGACACAGGGTATCAGAGAGGATAAAAAAACAAGACCCATCGATATGCTGTCTGCAAGAGACTCATTTTAGACCCAAAGACACCCCCAGATTGAAAGTGAGGGGCAGAAAACAATTTACCATGCTAATGGACACCAAAAGAAAGCTGGGGTGGCAATCCTTATATCAGACAAATTAGATGTTAAACCAAAGACTATAGTAAGAGATGAGGAAGGACACTATATCATACTTAAAGGGTCTATCCAACAAGAAGATCTAACAATTGTAAATATCTATGTCCCTAACACGGGAGCAGCCAATTATATAAGGCAATTAATAACAAAAGCAAAGAAACACATTGATAACAATACAATAATAGTGGGGGACTTTAACACCCCCCTCACTGCAATGGACAGATCATCTAAGCAAAAGATCAACAAGGAAATAAAGACTTTAAATGATACACTGGAACGGATGGATTTCACAGATATATACAGAACATTCCATCCCAAAGCAAAGAATATACATTCTTCTCTAGTGCCCATGGAACATTCTCCAGAATAGATCACCTCCTAGGTCACAAATCAGGTTTCAACCGGTACCAATTGATTGGGATCATTCTCTGCATATTTTCAGACCACAATGCTTTGAAACTTGAACTCAATCAGAAGAGGAAAGTCGGAAAGAACTCAAATACATGGAGGCTAAAGAGCATCCTACTAAAGAATGAATGGGTCAACCAGGAAATTAAAGAAGAATTAAAAAAATTCATGGAAACCAATGAAAATGAAAATACAACTGTTCAAAATCTCTGGGATGCAGCAAAGGCAGTCCTAAGAGGAAAGTATATAGCAATACAAGCCTTTCTCAAGAAACAAGAAAGGTCTCAAATACACAACCTAACCCTACCCCTAAAGGAGCTGGAGAAAGAACAGCAAATAAAGCCTAAACCGAGCAGGAGAAGAGAAATAATAAAGATCAGAGCAGTTCAATGAAATAGAACCAAAAGAACAGTAGAACAGATCAATGAAACTAGGAGCTGGTTCTTTGAAAGAATTAACAAGATTGATAAACCCCTGGCTAGACTTATCAAAAAGAAAAGAGAAATGACCCAAATCAGCAAAATCATGAATGAAAGAGGAGAGATCACAACCAACACCAAAGAAATACAAACAATTATAAGAACATATTATGAGCCACTATATCCCAGCAAATTAGGCAATCTGGAAGAAATGGATGCATTCCTAGAGATGTATCAACTACCAAACCTGAACCAGGAAGAAATAGAAAACCTGAACAGACCTATAACCACGAAGAAAATTTAAGCAGTCATCAAAAATCTCCCAACAAACAGGAGCCCAGGGCCAGATGGCTTCCCAGGGGAATTCTACCAAACATTTAAAGAAGAATTAATACGTATTCTTCTGAAACTCTTCCAAAAAATAGAAATGGAAGGAAAACTTCCAAACTCGTTTTATGAGGCCCCCATTACCTTGATCCCAAAGCCAGACAAAGACCCCATCAAAAAGGGGAATTACAGAACAATATCCCCGATGAACATGGATGCAAAAATTCTCACCAAAATACTAGCCAATAGGATCCAACAGTACATTAAAAGGATTATTCACCACGATGAAGTGGGATTTATCCCTGGGCTGCAAGGTTGGTTCAACATCCACAAATCAATCAATGTGATACAATACATTAATAAAAGAAAGAGCAAGAACCATATGATCCTGTCAATAGATGCAGAAAAAGCATCTGACAAAGTACAACATCCTTTCTTGATCAAAACTCTTCAGAGTATAGGGATAGAGGGTACTTAACCTCAATATCATAAATGCCATCTATGAAAAACCTACAGCGAATATCATTCTCAATGGGGAAAAACTGAGAGCTTTCCCCCTATGGTCAGGAACACGGCAGGGATGTCCACTATCACCACTGCTATTCAACATAGTATTAGAAGTCCTAGCCACAGCAATCAGACAACAAAAAGAAATCAAAGGCATCCAAATTGGCAAAGAAGAAGTCAAACTCTCACTGTTTGCAGATATGATACTTTTATGTGGAAAACCCAAAAGACTCCACCCCAAAACTGCTAGAACTCATAGAGGAATTCAGCAAAGTGGCAGGATAGAAAATCAATGCACAGAAATCAGTGGCATTCCTATACACCAACAACAAGACAGAAGAAAGAGAAATTAAGGCGTCAATCCCATTTACATTTTCACCCAAAACCATAGGATACCTAGGAACAAATCTAACCAAAGAGGCAAAGGATCTGTACTCAGAAAACTATAAAATACTCATGAAAGAAACTGAGGAAGACACAAAGAAATGGAAAAATGTTCCATGCTCATGGATTGGAAGAACAAATATTGTGAAGATGTCAATGCTACCTAGAGCAATCTACACATTCAATGCAATCCCCATCAAAATACCATCCACTTTTTTCAAAGACATGGAACAAATAATCCTAAAATTTGTATGGAACCAGAAAAGACCCCGAATAGCCAGAGGAATGTTGAAAAAAGAAAAGCAAAGCTGGTGGCATCACAATTCCGCACTTCCAGCTCGATTACAAAGCTGTTATCATCAAGACAGTATGGTACTGGCACAAAAACAGACACATAGATCAATGGAACAGATTAGAGAACCCAGAAATGGACCCCCAACTCTATGGTCAACTAATCTTCAACAAAGCAGGAAGGAATGTCCGGTGGAAAAAAGATAGTCTCTTCAACAAATGGTGTTGGGAAAACTGGACAGCCACATGCAGAAGAATGGAACTGGACTATTTCCTTACACCACTCACAAAAATAGACTCAAAATGGATGAAAGACTTCAGTGTGAGACAGGAATCCATCAAAATCCTTGAGGAGAACCCAGGCAGCAACCTCTTTGACCTCAGCTGCAGCAATTTCTTCCTAGAAACATCGCCAAAGGCAAGGGAAGCAAGGGCAAAAAGAACTATTGGGACTTCATCAAGATAAGAAGCTTTTGCACAGCAAAGGAAACAGTCAACAAAACCAAAAGACAACCGACAGAATGGGAGAAGATATTTTTAAATGACATATCAGATAAAGGGCTAGTATCCAAAATCTGTAAAGAACTTATTAAACTCAACACCCAAAGAACGAATGATCCAATCAAGAAATGGGCAGAAGACATGAACAGACATTTTCCCAAAGAAGATATCCAAATGGCCAACAGACAGACGAAAAAGTTCTCAACATCACTTGGCATCAGGAAATCCCAGTCAAAACCTCAATGAGATACTCCCCTCACACCAGTCAGAATGGCTAAAATTAACAAGTCAGGAAACGACAGATGTTGGCAGGGATGCAGAGAAAGGGGAACCCTCTACACTGTTGGTGGGAATGCAACCTGGTGCAACCACTCTGGAAAACAGTTTGGAGGTTTCTCAAAGAAAATAGAGCTACCCTACGACCCAGCAATTGCACTACTGGGTATTTGCCCCCAAGATACAAATGTAGGGATCCAAAGGGGTACGTGCACCCTGATGTTTATAGCAGCAATGTCCACAATAGTCAAACTATGGAAAGAGCCAAGATGTCCATCAACAGATGAATGGATAAGGAAGATATGGTATATATATACAATGGAATATTATGCAGCCATCCAAAGGAATGAAATCTTGCCATTTGCAACGTCGTGGATGGAACTGGAGGGTATTATGCTGAGTGAAATAAGTCAATCAGAGAAAGACATGTATCATATGACCTCACTGATATGAGGAATTCTTAATTTCAGGAAACAAACTGAGGGTTGCTGGAGTGGTGGGGGTTGGGAGGGATGGGGTGGCTGGGTGATAGACATTGGGGAGGGTATGTGCTATGGTAAGCACTGTGAATTGTGTTAGACTGTTGACTCACAGACCTGTACCTCAAACAAATAATACATTATATGTTAAAAAAAAAAAGAAGAAGAAGAAGAAGATAGCAGGAAGGGAAAAATGAAGGGGTGAAATTGGAGGGGGAGACGAACCACAAGAGACTATGGACTCTGAGAAACAAACTGAGGGTTCCAGAGGGGAGAGGGGTGGAGGGATGGGTTAGCCTGGTGATGGGTATTAAGGACGGAACATACTGCATGGAGCACTGGGTGTTATACGCAAACAATGAATCATGGAACACTACATCAAAAACTAATGATGTAATGTATGATGATTAACATAACATAATAAAAAAAGAGAAAGGAAAAGAAAGAAAGAAATGGCGTCCAAATAGGTAAGGAAGTAGGAAAATTTTCTGTGTGCAGATGACATGATCTTATATATAGAAAAACCTAAAGATACCACAAAAAACTGTTAGAACTAATAAAGGAATTCAATAAAGTTTCAGGATAAAAAAATCAACATACAAAAATCAGTTACACTGCTATACACTAATAGTAAACTCTCTGAAAAATAAATTATGAAATCAATCCCATTTATAATGGCATGAAAATGAATAAAATACTTATGAAAACATTTAACCAATGAAGTGAAAGACTTGATACTGGAACTATAAACATTGATGAAAGAAATTGAAGATGACACAAATAAATGAAAAGATATCCTATTTTCATGGATTAGGATATTTTAAAAATGTTCATACTACCCCCAAAATATCTACAAATTCAATGCAAAGCTTATCAAAATTCCAGTGGCACTTTTCATAGAAATATTAAAAGCAATTCTAAAACTCAAATGGAACCACAAAAGACCCCATCTATCCAAAGCAATCTTGAGGAAGAACATAATGGAGGTATCACACTACCTGATTTCAAATTACTTAACAAAATCATAGTAATCAAAGCAGTATGGTACTGGCTTTAAAACAGACATATAGACCAATGGAAAGCCCTGAGTTCCACGTTGGAGTGCAAAAGACCCAAATCTTTCAGCTGATGCCTGAATAGGTAATTATCCCTCATGACTCATTTTCCCTCCTGAAAATAACTCAACAGGAGACTCTTAGGTGGTCAAGTTTGATAACAAAGTTATGTCTACCCTTGGTCTCAACAGTTCTTAATCATTAGTTCAAACTCAGTTTTGAAAATCTGGTGAAAATCTTCTTCAAGAAAAATTATATATATACCCTGGGCACAATGATCACAAGTGACTCAAGTGGAGATTACCAAAGGCTTCTTCTGGCCATCGTGGGCCAGTAGGAGGGATTTCTTAAATAAATGAACAGTAATGGACCTGCATGCAGCAATATCAACCATCACCTAACCAAAAGAGATTTTTACTAAGAACTGTGTCAGGGTATTGTGCTTGGTTTGCACATGTGGTTATTGCCTTAATTCCAATGTTTTCTTTTTCTTTCTCTATATACAATCAATGTGAAGCCATATCACAATGATGTATATATATTTCCACACTCAGAATGTGTGGTAATTTTAGACTCCCCAGAGCCCACCTGTGAACCCTAGTTTAAGAATCCTTGGTCTTTCTGTCTGTCCATTGTCTGTTTGAGTATCTGTGATGATGGGGCAGTCAATACGGCTGAGACAGCCCATTCCACCCTGGGAAACTCTGTGCTCTGCAAAGCAATTAATTCCTTTTAGTTGAAATCTGGGTCCTGGTGGCTTCCACTTCCTGGTCCTGGAATAGTCTTTGTGAATGGCAATATGGAGCAGGGGAATGGGGAGTGTTCAGTCCTAGGAGTCAAATAGGAGCCTACAGAAACAAGAATGGGAATGACTGCCAAACCCCTAGCAAACTCTCAGGATGGGGAGGCAGTAGGAAAGCCTAGAATTTGGAAAATCTTGTATTTGAAAATCCTGGCTCTATCATGTGCAAACCCCCTGGCCTTCAGGAATAGCCTTTCTGAGCCTAAGTCTTATTTGTCGATAAATAGGGAAACTTGGCCCAAAGTAGGTGTTCCTTCGTGAATGAATTTAGATTGAAGAGAAAAACGCTTATGAACAAAACACAGGACCTAATCCAGAGGAGGTGGAAAAGAAGAGGAGGAAAGAAAATTTTTGTATCTAATTGCATCCTGTCTCCAAATGAGATTGTCAAGTCTTTAATACATAGAACTTTAAAAAAAAAAAAAAAACTAATACACTATTTTTTAGGGCAGTTTTAGACTCACAGCAAAATTTAAAGAATGTCATATATTTGGAACCATATAGTACATAGCTTTTTCAGATCAGTTTCTTTCATTTAGTCCTATGCAGTTAAGGTTCCTCCATGTCTTTCCATGGCTTAGTAGCTCATTTCTTTATAACGCTGACTAATACTCCACTGTCCGGATGTACCACAGTTCACTTATCTGTTCACCTACTAAAGGACATAGACCATTTACTGAATTAAATTGTCTCCATCTTAAGACTGAGTGACTACAGCATAGAAAGAGCAGATGGCAGCCTTCCAACATCACTTGGAAGGGAAACAGTTCCTCCCAGTGATGCCCAGTCCCACCAATGTACCACAAAGGACAGGTCCTAGGTCTCTAACATCATAACACCTACTGCATTAAGAAATTAAAGAAGCAAAACAAATTTGCTGGGGAGGCTGGGATTGGCATGCAAATCACAATGCAGTATCTCCACCAGCTGTAACTGCAGATGAGTCCCATCTACCCCAAAGGGCTCACCCACTTCCCTAGGCTGGGTGCTCTTTGGAAGATCAAATATCCCATCACACCTCATTATCCCCATTTACTTCTCAGGATAATGCTGAGTTAGACAATTGATATAATGGGGTCTTTCAGGACCCCAACTGGCAAGTGCAAATGATAAAACTTGAAAAAAAAAATCAGAGTGCTTTGCCTTGGGTTGCTGAAGGTTGAATTAAACAGAACTTAAATACTATTTTTTACTTTTATTTGTTTTTTTCTGGACTGAGCCTAGAATAAGGGGAATTTTTCCTCCTCTCCCTTTTCAAAAGACACCAGGTGAAACAGAAGCAACCAGTGAATCATAACAAGAATATTCTCCAAACTACACCTGAACCGGACCTACATTTCACAGAGTTGGGCGTCTCTCATCTAAATTATGCCCCAGACAGAGATTTCTCTTACTCAATGCAGAGAGGCAATATGAGGTGTGTTTACTGGGTTTCTCTCCCTCAGCTCCATTGTGGTAGTGGTGTTTATGATTCCATTCTGTCACCGGTTCTCTGCATCTTGGTGGCTATCTCCCTCCATCTCTTTGTGTCTCCATCTTTTGTCTCCACTTGCTTATTTCTCTCTCTCTATCTTTCTCTGGCTGTGATCTTTCTCCCTCTCCCACTGCCTCCTTCTGAAATGCTTGCGATATAAAGTCAAGTTTTCAGAACACAGACTCTGGAGCAGACAGCCTGGGCTTGAAATCACTTCCTGTCTCTGGGCATGCGTCTCCTTCTCTGTCAAACATGCTTAGAAGGGCACCTGGCATGTAATAAACATGTTAGAGTCACTTGCTGTTACTATTGTACACATTTGTGTAGCCAGCTTCTCCAGGTGCTTTCTGGGGCCAGCAAACACAGTGACACAGCAGATTGTAGAGAGAAGGCGTCACAGATGAGGAAAACGGGGACAAAGGCCTCACTTAGTTCTCTTGACTGTATGGTTTCTCCTCACGTCTTCTCCTATCGCAAGAGGCAACGTGAGACCTCTCAGAAGACTGTGGGGTGTGCGCCCCAACCGTGACAACCTGTGAGAGCAAGAATTTTGAGGAGATAAGGGGAAAGAGAGAGACAGCAAGAGATAGAACATAAGAGAGGACAATGATGATGAGAAGAAGATAGAGAGATAGTGAGACAGAGGAAGAAAAGGGGAGAACAGGGGAGCAAGGAGGAGGAGAGATTGTCTGAGGTTCGCTGACACCGCCTACGGTGTTCCCTGATGAATAGAGTAACCTCGATCAACCTGCGTCCTTGGAAAAAAGATGCTATGGCGCACACTGTTGCTCCTTATAATACATTGAGCTAAATGCAACCCTATTATATGTTCAGTTCAGTTTAGTACAATTCACTGTGCTGTGACAGGCCTCAGTTTCCAGCAGGGGCACCACCTTTGTAAGCAAAAGTAAAGCTCCATCCAGCATAGATGTGGCTCCTTAGCAACTGAAAGGAGTTAGGCTCAAGAAAAGAAAATAGAGCACATGGCACGGCAGAGTTAAAGTAGAGAGATACTGAAGCATTGAATTTGGAAGCAACAAACAAAAACCGGCCCCCAACAAACCCATGCCATGCCATCTGCAATCAATATGCATCATTACAGCTATGCAGATGGCTGGGTTCTGAAGGAGTTCCAAGCCAGTGGTTCTCAACCTTAGCTGCACACTGTAATCACCTGAGAGCTTTAAAAAGCAAAATCTCATTGTCCACATGGCACCCCAGACCAATTAAATGGTGGACACAGGCTTCAGTACTTTCAGAGCTCGCCAGCTGACTCCGACGTGTAGCCAGGGTGACGACCTCTGATCCTGGATAACCCAGTGAGCCCAGTTGCAATGTTTTAGAGCTCTGTAATCTGACTGCAGGTAAGGTGGCTCAAGGAATGACTGCACCTGTTAGGTAATTAAGGTAACAACTCAGGGAATGTCAGAGGACTATGAAAAGTCCATCTGTTTTGGATAAATGACTGCAGCTTCATCAAATGATATTCTTCAAAAGCAACCCTTATTCCCTGACATTTGGTTTGCCCCAAGTGTTTGATGGTCCTGGTTTCCTGGTGTCTGTTTATGGCCATCTGCTGCCCGTGATTGGGGGTGGGGGGAGAGGAGCAGTGTGCTTCTAGGTGATGGGTGCGGCTTTGCTACCTGCTAGGCTCCTAGGAGGGAAAGGGGTCTATGTCAGGGCACGACGCTGCACCTATGGCTCAAGCACTCACAATACATCTGTTACGGGTTGAGTTGTGTCCCTTTCAAATTCACATGTTGAAGCCCTAACCCCCATGCTTTAGAATGTGACCTCATTTGGGAATAGGGTCATTGCAGATATAATTAGTTAAGATGAGGTCATGCTGGAGTAAGATGGGCTCCTAATCCAGTATGAGTTGTGTCTTATAAAAAGTGGAAATTTGGACATGGAGACAGGCACATGGGAGAAGGTCATGTGAAGCTGAAGGCAGAGATCAGGTCATGTCCTACAAGCCAAGGAGCAGAGATTGCCAACAAATTGCCAGAAACCAGGAGAGAGCCATGGAACAGATTCTCCCTCCCAGCTTCAGAAGGAACCAGCCCTGGCGACACCTGGATCTCAGTTTTCTAGCCTCCAGAACTATGAGACAGTCAATTTCCGCTGTGTGCATCACCCTGTTGGTGGTTTATCATTGCAGCAGCCCTTAGCAAAAGAACACAGAACCTCAGCCTGGGAGAACCAATTCTGCCCATTGACTGGACCTGGTGGAGGGTTTCAGGGCTGGGAGAGGATGGGCCCTGAACCAATCAGCTGCTCCAGTTCTAAACCTGATTCCAAACCAATCCCCATAATGGTTGCTCCCGACCCCCTCCTACTCACTGCATCCACTGTCGGGGAATTGAAATGCCCCAAGTGGGGCTGACTTCTTGGGTTTGTGACCCATGGACCCCGTCCTTAGGAAAGTCCCATGCTTGTCTCTGGTATCGCCATCTTGAAATTCTTAGTAATTTTTGAATAGGGGCCAAGCCTTTTCATTTTGCACTGGTCCCTGAAAATGGTGTCGTTGGTCCTGTCCCCAAATGTCCCAGCCACTGTCCCTCCTTCAGTCAGAGCTCATCTACTCCATCACAGGAATTTTGCCTAGTTTTTGGTCCCCTGTCACCCGCTTTTGGTTTCTCAATGATGCTATGGACTTTTCCACTTAACAGTACTGTTCAGATCATTTGTAGGGATTTGGGGCAGGAGAGGATGGTGGAAGGGGACTGTGTTGGCCAGCCAAATAAAATATTCAAATTTGAGTAAGACTCTCTTGTATCTTAAGCTGTTAGTCCTCTTTCTGACCATGGCTGATGGAAGGAGCAGCAGTTTATGAAAGACTGTGTGACTCTCTGGGAACAGACTGTCTGCCTTTGGGGCTCAGGTGACCAAGTGTGACTGAGAAGCATGGACGGGTGCTGTACCCTCAGGACACTTGTGGGTGGCTGCCTGTGTCTAGTTTGTGTTAGCATAGTGTTTTGCTGATCTGGTCACTTTATTTGTAGCTCTCCCTAAAACTCCAGGATACATTTCTCTTATCCTTGGATGCTGTGACAGGTTGGGTTATTGTTCCCATTACATTTCTTGCTCCCTGAATTAGAAATTGTACATTCGTACTCTTTGCCAGGGGCATCTGCAGTTCATCCCACTGTGGGCTCAGTGACCTCCCCTGCCTTGTTGATGTTGGGTTGGCCTTGTGACTTGCCTTGGCCAATGGAACTTGAATGGAACTGTCAACATGCCAGTTTCCAGCTGAGATCTTAAGAAACATGATGTGTTTCTTCTCGCCTTCTTGCAAACCTGCCATCTGCCATGAGAAAAACCTGCCCCATGTAGCCATTGGTCCAAAGAGAATGAGGAGACAGGTGGAACAGACCCAACGCGCAGCCTAGATCCAAACCTAGCTGATCCCCACCAAGCCCACAAGTATCACAGCCTCTACAGAGACTTGTAAGCAAAACTTAAATGCTTGTTTCTATAGCCCAGTGAGTTTGGGAGGTCTTTGTTATGCAGAATTACTACAGGAAAGCTGATGGATACAAAAACACTATAATTTCTTTAACTGGGTTTGCATGGCCTTGCCTGGCTTGGCCTTAACTCCCCGCCCCCTCTCCTTCTCCCTCCACTTCATGCTCGGTTCTTTCACTCTGCAAATGTGACATGTTTTTGCTGGGCTTTGGGCCAATGACGCGTTCCCTCCCCGCATCCCCCAGCCCACTGCCCTTTCACCTGGCTGGTTCCTTCTCATTCTTTCGCTCTTAGGCTATGTGACCACCAAAATCCTCCTCAAGTCAAATAAGGACCTGCTGATGCCTCCTGCTGTGTACTCCTGTTGCACCCTGTTGCACCTTGTGCTCTCCCATCACAGCCCCTGAAACGCTTTATTGTCATTGCTAGCCTGATGGGAAAATATATTGAGATGTTTATTTGTGTTTCCTTTCGAGTGCTGTAGGAGGATTGGACAGAATAAATGAGAGATAGCAGTGCTTTGCTTTCCATGCTTCCCTCCTTCCCCCCACCTCCCACCACACACTAATCACTAATCCTGAGTCTATAGGTCCCTTTGCTTCCATGTCATTCAAAAGCAAAATCAGAATCTGCTTTTTTTTTTTTTTCCTGCCCCTTGTGAAATCCTAAGCCATTTCTGGTATCATCCCAGAAGGGAAATGGTCAGAGAGAAGCATATCTTTGGGGTCTGGCTGTGAGGGAAAGAGATGCTCCTAGAGCAAGGCTGAACAACGAAGACCTATGCTCAGCGCAAGGATTTGGAGTTCTGGTGCCCTGAAGAGGGGTTGGACCCCCTGTCTGGGCTCCTGCTCAGCAAGAATGCCTGTTTCTTAGGTGTCATGGAAACAACAGCAGGAACTGTGAAGCCTTGCATGATACGACACTCAATGTAGAGTGTAGGAGCAGGGTAGAGCCGAGGAATGTCGGAGACACCTATGTATTCATTTTCTATTGCTGAGCAACAGATCACCACCAAGTGAGTGACTTAGAACAACACAAATTTCTCCTCACAGGTCAGGAGTCTGGGTAGGGTGTGATTCAGTTCTCTGTTCAGAGTCTCACAAGGCTGAAATCAAGGTCCTTTGCAAAGTCCCACATTAAGGGAGCAAGCCCTAATAAGCTGAAGACAGAATCACCTGCCGACCAGACATGATAGGGGCGGGGAACGAGACTTAACTTGAATTAAAAAAATAGATATAGCTTTGCTATTTCTTGCATCCTTATACTTTGGGTTTTTTTTTTTTTTTAAGATTTACTTATTTACTTGAGAGAGAGAGCATCTCAAGCAGACTCCCCACTGAGCATGGAGCCCAACACGGGGCTAAATCTCACGATCCTGAGATCATGACCTGAGCTGAAATCAAGAGTTTGATTTGAGAAGCCCAACTGACTGAGCCACTCAGGCATCCCCTTATACTTTGGTTTAAATCACATCCACTACACTTTAATCCTCTGTCTTTCTTGGTAGACCACAAGCTCTTGGAAGTCGGGAAGTTTTTGTCTTGCTTATTGTTACATATCCTGAGCCTAACACAGTGCCTGGAACATACAGAGAGGGAAACAATGAATAGATGCCAAATGAGTGACTGACTGTTAGGTGCTCAATAAATGTTTATTGAATTAAACTGACTCAGTTCTCATAAACATCACTATGACTATTTTAGAGAAAAAGAAACCAGATGTGGGAAGTTTAGGCAACATGTTCAGGGTCACATAAATAGTAACAGCAGAGCTAGAACTTTTTCATTATATTCAGAAAAAAATTTTCCTTTCTTTTGGAAATTGGCCCTGAAATGTAACACTATGACACATCCTAAATTGCATGACTCATACATTTCATCTTCTGTGATCAAGAGTGGGGGAAAGTGTAATGAATTAGAAACCCTTATAAGAAAGGATTTTATGTTGAGGCCCCAGATACTAATGTCTCAAAATCCTAAACTCTGCAGTACCTGGATTTTCCAAACAGGTGACTCCCCTCTTATTGGGCACACAAACTAACTCAATCCTGAGGACTCATAGGATAACCTGGTTTGTCCCAGACAGACTTGACTCAACTGCTTTTTCAGGTTTTATGTTACCTAAATGGTGTGGTTGGTTAGTGAGCAGAGATTGTAAAGTATAGATGATATTTCTTATAAATCATGTAACTACTCCATTAATTCTTGCCTCAGGGCCTTTGTACATGCTGTGATGTGTGCTTAAAATGCTTTTCCACTTTCCCTTGGCTCCATACTTCTCGTTCTTCAGTTCTTGGCTCACATGTCAGTCCTCAAAGGGATTTTCCCGATACCCTGTCTGAGGGCATATCTCCGCCCCGTTAATCCCTATCACTACATACCACATATAGCACTTTTCATAATTTGCAATTATATATTAATTTTCTATGCTTGTCCATCCCCTACTAGATTACATGCTCACAAGGGCAGCTACCAATATGCTTTATTCACCAATGTTAACGCAGCTCTCACACAGTGCCTGGACTGTAATAGATAACCACTAAGTATTTGTTAAAGGGGTGAATGGGGTTCACTAAGCCATTCAGCAAGCATCAGCTGAGCATGAATTTTGTGCACCAGATGCTGGGAACATGAAGTTATACAAGACCTGGGTCCTTCTTTCTAGGTGCACACATCTAGCAGAAACATGCACAGATATATCCTAAATGTCCCAGACTCCACCTGGCTTAACCTAAAATGATGCCCAGTTAACACAAACACTTAAAATAAATGGCTTTTTGTCCCCAGCAAAGAACTGCATGGCTTTACCCTCCCTCAAGATCTCCCTTGGTTATTTCTGAGCCCCAGGGATGGTTTACAAGTGCTCTAAGGCTAGTCTACCCATGTTCTCCTCATCGCCAACCTCCTGGTCAAGTTGCCAAATCACTCCTGACACTGTTACTTCTGGTTCCTTGCATGGGTGTGTGGCTTTCTTGCCTTACATTGGAGTTTTCTATTTCTTCGGTGTTGTACAACAGGTCAGCTAGGGGTGGCCATGGTTTCCTAGCACAAAAATGAGGAGGATGCCTGTGTACATCTGAATCACCTGGGGATCTGATTAAAATTCGGGTTCTGATTCAGTAGGTCTGGGATGGGTCATGAAATCCTGAATTTCAAGTAAGTCTCTAGGTGATGTGGACTCTGCCGGTCCATGGGTCATACCTGAGGAGTGAGGATGTAGAGGAGATTTGCAGCAGGCACAGTAATTGCCCATTCCTTGTTGGTTGTTGCGATTCCATACCTATAAGGCCCCCAGCACAGGGGCTGTTGTTTGGCCAATGTATCAGGCACTGTTGGTAACCTGTCTAACTGTGTCAGACTCACCTCTATATGCCACAAACTTGTAACTCTGAATACCTGTTACTTTTTTAGCCCATGAGAGCAAGATTGGCTCTCCTGTGAGGCAAGCCAGACGCGCTGGAAAGTAAATGCTCCCTAGGTCAATCTCAACAAATGACAGACAAGAAACTGGCAGATAAATGCTCCATCCCCATGGCCTATCTAGTAGAATCATTCTCAGGCACCTGTTTATAAGGGATCCCAGAGTTCTCCGGAGAATGGAGACACCATCACCCACATTAGGTATTTTCTTGATAATGCCTCATTAATTGGTTTTCTTCCCTTCCCCTGCTCACCTCCCTCTGCTCCCCTCCCCAACCTGGTGTTTCCAACCACTACCTCCTGAGTAAACTCTTTCCACTCAAATAAATCCTTGCCTCTGGGTCTGCTTCTGGGGGAATCCAAACTGAGACCAAAGGCTTATTTGCTTTGGGGGCTGCTAAAATTAAATACAAAAATGGAGACTAAACTTGAGAATCCTCGAAGCACATAAAACCATTGAAGCCAAACTAAATCTGCCTTATTTCACAAACATAAATGAAACTGAACTTAGGTGATTTCTTGGGAATGCCTCTGATAATCAAAAGAAACTTAAGTTATCTTCCTAAAAATGGTATAAGATAATCAGTTTTTTTTTACTGAAATCTATTTGACATTTAACATTGTGTAAGTTTAAGCTGTGTGGCATGTTGATTTGACACATTTATATATTGCAATATGATTGCCATTATAGTGGTAACTCACACCTCTCACATATTATCATTTCTTTTTTTTTGTAGTGGGAACAATTAAGTTCTAGTCTCTTAGCAAGGTTGATGTTTATATTACAATACTATTGACAATATTACAATATTGTTACAATAATGGCTATGCTGTGCATTAGATCTCCAGGACTTATTTATGCGCTAGTTGCAACACTGGACCCTTAAACAATTATCTCTCCTATGGTGGAGGGAATAGATAATCACTTTTAACCAATCCCCTGCCATCTGGAAACTCTCCTTGTAATAACCAGTCATTGTCAAGGTTAAACAACTTCCTTATTTTCACTTTATAAGCCATCCTGTAATGTCACGTCCCTGAGTTTCATATTAGTTTTAAATTTGAAAGCTCCCAGTTCACAAACTGTTTTTAAATGTACAATAAACTCTTACTAAATACTTTTTGCTGATTTAGTCATTTCAATGTTGCTATGTCTGGATTTTTGACAGGGCCAAATCATCATAATATAAAATCACTGGCTTTTCTTTTTTTGAAAGACCAAGTATGATCAAAGGGACCACATCCATGCACCACCCACTGAGTCTAGCAGGAGGGCTTCAGCCACAGCTTCCTTTGCCCTCCCAACGGCATCATCTCAAATAAGGGAGACAGTTGCTGCCAAGGTCCCCACAATGTTGTCTCAATCTGACGACAAGTGAGAAATTTATGCCCACAATCCTCACTCTCTGCTTAACACCTCAGTTTGCCTGCTTCGTTCTCATGCAGGCAACAGCTGTCAGATCACACTGACCCCAAATGAGGCAGGTGTTGAAGGACACAGCCTAGGGGACACTGACATCAGCTGGACAGAGTAGCAAGCAGGCACTCTCTTATTGATGTCTTCTTTCAACCCCATGGAAGAAAGACACTTTTTGTAGTTGAGAACAAAATGAAGAGAGTAGGGGGAGAACCAGACAAACTCAACCAACCTGGCTTAGCAGGTAAGCTGATGATTCTCCAATGTAAGCCTGCATCTAAGGTACTTTGGGAACATGCTAAAATTTCATATTTCCAGGCCCAGAACTAGAGAGTTTGCACTTTGGGAAACACTGCTGTAAACTGTCAGAGTGATGAACATCTCACTGAACCTTCCAAGGTTTGAAGAGAATTTATTAAGTGCCTGTATGCCAGTTACTCTTCTGAGCTCTTTACCTTTATTCACTTCTTAACTAACTAACCAAACTTGTTAGATCAAGTCTTTTTTTTTAAGATTTTATTTATTTATTTGACAGAGAGGGACACAGTGAGAGGGGAAACGCAAGCAGGGGAGTGGGTGAGGGAGAAGCAGGCTTCCTGCAGAGTAGGGAGCCCAATGCGGGGCTCCATCCCAGGACCCTGGGATCATGACCCGAGCCGAAGGCAGATGCTCAACGAATGAGCCATCCAGGCGCCCCTCAAATCTAGTCTTCTTAATAACTTTGTTAGTTAGATATGGTTATCAGCTTCATTTTACAGATAAGGAAACTAAGGCACAGGTAAGTTAAGGAAATTGCCCAAGGTCACACAGCTAGACATGGATGAGTCAGGATGCAAACTTCCCATCTGGCTCCAGAGCAATGCCCATCCCATCACACTGGAGCTGAAAGATTGAGCAAGGTCCACACATATTACCTCCATTCCCTATAAAGTCCCTCCTAGGGACTGAATGTTTATGCCCCCCCAACTCATATGTTGATGCCCTAACCCCCAATGTGACTATATTTGGAGATAGGTCCTCTAAGAAGATCAGGAAAATTAAATGAGGTCACAAAGGTAGGGTCTTAAACTGTTAGGTCTGGCACCCTCATAAGAACAGGAAGAGATACCAGTGATATCTCTCTCTCTAACATGTGAGGACATAGCAAGAACACTGCCAATTGCAAGCCAAGAAGAGAGCTCTTACCAGAGACCAAATCAGCCAGCACCTTGAATTTTTGACTTTCCAGTTTCTGGAACTGTGAGTAAATACATTTCTGTTGTTTAAACCACCGAGTCTGCGATGTTGTTTTGTCAGCCCGAGCAGACTAATAAAGACTCTGATCCATAGTGTTTCATGAGGTTTTCTTGATTCCTATCAAAACTCATGTGTTCTATGGACATTCTCTCACATCCCTGCTATGTGACCAGAAATAAACTAGAAATAAATTTGAGCGGCCTGTCCGGACCTAATTTTTTAAAATAACTTTTCTCTTTCAGCAATCATAAATTCAGTTCAGAGCACAAATTTGGCATGTGGTGCGTCTTTGGAGAATGAATGAATCACTCTGCAGGACCAGAAATGAGAGACTATCCCCTGGGGAATGCACCCTTAGTAGGAATCGCACTAATCCAAAGTGGAATGTTACCCTGATCACTACTGGATTTGACACTTTCCAACACTGTGTTGGAAATCGAGACAGTAATTTAAAAGCAGCACTTAATCACAGCATTGGATGGTGCCGCTAAGAATCATCATACACATGCTTCTACAAGAGGAGGAGCATGGATTAATGTTAAATCATCTTCTGAGTAGGTTGTATAAGGAACTGAGGACAGAATGATGCCTTTCTAGTTCAGGGTCAAAAATGGCACTCTTTGAAAAGATGACTGACAAATAACCCAATTCTGTAGATGAGGGTTTTGGTACCAAGTGAGTGGGCATTCTTAGGCAAGTCTGTTTACTGCTATGAGCCTCGGTTTCCTCCCCTGTAAAGGAAGGGACATAAAGCTGGTATTTCCTCTGATTTTTCTTTGACTTGTTCAAGCCAGAGCTACTTTTCAAAGTCCCTTCTTTGAAAACATGAGATATTATAAGAGCAAATAACTCAGTAGAGAAACATATCTTGTAAATGGTATATGATTCACACCCAGTCTTTCCTTACACTCACCCCATATGCTTTCCATCATTATTTTATGTCATCCCCTACCACCTGAAATTCCCTTCTTTACTCAGCAAGAACAAGAAATATATTGGGTACCTGTAATGGTCCCTATTGATATTCGCTCTCCAGACTCAGACCCAGAGCACCCTTTTCCTCCTTGATCCTGTGAAACTTTCTGGCCAGCACTCTGCTGCCCTATACTCCTCCCTCAATGCTTGGCCATGCTCCCCAAAGTTCTAGAACTTTCTAGGATGCACCAGGGATATGGCCCTATGGACTGGGAGAGATATAGGACTTGCTATAAAGCATCAGTGGGTTTCAGAGTCAAACACACATGGGTTTTCTAACTTTACCACTTTCTAAGTGTGTTACTTTGCACACATCACTTTATATCACTAAGCCTTAATTTGTTTATGTACAAAAAAGGGACAGTGGCACCATTGTGACCCCTCTCGTTTGCCTAACGAGCAGTCATTCCATCTTTGTGACAACAGATTGCTGGCTTTGTGCAGATATTCAGGGACATGTGTCCTGTCCTAGGGATGAATTTGGATCTCCTGACTAAGCATAATAATCCTATCCGCATTTGTCAATGATTGCTTTAGGTTAGGTTATATGACCATTTCTGGACTGGGGGATATAAAGGGAAATCCCTGGAGAATACTGGGGAAAGACTTCCCTCCCTAACAATGAGAGAGAAATGAGAAGAAAGCAAACGCATCTTCCTTTCTTCATAATTTTAGACATGATTGTGTGATTTTGTGATGGTGGTTGCTACATCAGCCAACTGCAGTTAAGAAGGGAAAGCCAGGAAGATCACAGAAATGCCATAGAGCTCTGCCAGCTGAATTTACTCTCTCTGAAACCATCTATCTCCAGATGTTTTATTTATGAGAAATAAAGATCGCTTGCTCAAGCCATTTTTACACTTTTGTGGGATTTGAAGGTTATACTATGTTGTATACACTCTGTGAGTAAAAGAATAAAAAATATAAAAATTAGACGTGAAAATAAATATTTAAATTTTAAAAAATAATTCTAATTGTAATTTTAAATAATTCTAAAAATTCTAAAAAATTCTAACTTAAAAATAATTCTTTTATTAAATTAATAATTCTCTTTAGGAAGTAACAGTAGATTCCAAATGTTAAAGGCTGATAAATGCCCAAGAATCATGAGATTTTCAAAAATAATTAATAACTGACTAATAAACTTATTCTTATTAATAACTGACTAATAAACCTCTATAATATTTGTATTCTATATATTCAGGCTGCATACTCTGTCTTCATATGACAATAATTTAAAACAATATTTTCTTTTTATTTATTTATTTATTTATTTATTTTTTATTATTATGTTATGTTAATCACTATACATAACACCATTAGTTTTTGATGTAGTGTTCCATGGTTCATTGTTTGTGCATAACACCCAGTGCTCTACGCAGAATGTGCCCTCTTTAATACCCATCACCAGGCTAACCCATCCCCCCACCCCCTCCCCTCTAGAACCCTCAGTTTGTTTTTCAGAGTCCATTGTCTCTCATGGTTCTGGTTCATCTCCCCCTCCGATTTCCGCCCCCTTCATTCTTCCCCTTCTGCTATCTACTCCTTCTTCTTCTTTTTTTTTTTTTTAACATATAATGTATTATTTGTTTCACAGGTACAGGTCTGTGATTCAACAGTCTTGTACAATTCACAGCACTCACCATAGCACATACCCTCCCCAATGTCTATCACCCAGCCACCCCCTCCCTCCCCCCTGCACCACTCCAGCAACCCTCAGTTTGTTTCCTGAGATTAAGAATTCCTCATATCAGTGAGGTCATATGATACATAAAACAATATTTTCTATAGAGAATAAATAATTCCTTTTTTTAAGAATGGTTGATAGAAAATTAATATTATTGATGGCTTACAAAATTCACTTTCAGCTTCACTATTGGTAATGTCATGTAAATTTTTAGGACTGTCATTAAATTTGGGAAAAGCTCCGATGAGTTTGTTTCATATATGAGTTGTATGTTTTAGAAGAATTTCCCACAGACTAGCTTCTGGCTCCATACAATTTGAGCCTAATTTCTCCTCTGTTACCTACATTTCTTTCTGTTCCCATTGCAGTACCACCTCCAGCCCTGCTGTTTTGTACCTAGACACCAGGTGAGTCAGCACAGTGGCAGCAGGAGTGTTCCTGGAAGCCATCCCTATCCTGGGTGGCTTGGGGTAACTTCACTATTCATGGAAATGACTGAGAACCACATAATACATCCCACCAAACCCCAACCTAATGTATTCCTATAGCTGAAACTCAATTCCAAATCCCAAATGCTCTCAACCTTTCTAGCACTAATCAACATGAGGGGATGCATAACAAAGGAGAAGTGCCAATGGAAAGAATTAGCAGCCTTAAACCATTGTAGTTAAAATGTTTTACTTTTGCAAATAAAAAAAAAAAAGTGATCCCATGAACACACTGCCAGGGCCTCAGAAAATGTCCACACAAGTGAGAGGGCCCTAAAACTTAAGCTTTGTTTGCTTCCCATCAAATCTATCCTCCTCTGATCATGGGCATGTTGTAAAAATCGAATGAATGCATAAAATAAATAAAGTGCTGGGCACAGTGTCTGTCACATAACAAGCTTTGAAATAGGGCAGCAACTATTTTATTTTTAGTGATGTTAGTATTATTTAAGATGGTACCTCCCACAGTACTTTCTTTTTTTCTTTCTTTTTCCTGAATGTGTTTTCACTGTTATACTCAAAGGATTGAAACAAGCCTTTGACCCATACTTTTCTACCTCAGGGTGGATACACCTTTAAAGTTGGTTTTTCAAGGGGTGCCTAGGTGGCTCAGTGGGTTAAGTGTCAGACTCTTGATTTCAGCTCAGGTCATGATCATGGGGTGGTGAGACTGAGCCCTGCCTGAGGGTCTGCACTCAGCTGGGAGTCTGCTTGAGGATTCTCTCTCTCCCTCTCCTTCTGCCCCTCCCCCTGCTTGCACAGGCACACGTGCTCTCTCTCTCTCAAATAAAATAATTAAATAAACTAATAAAAAAGTAGGATTTTCAATATGAAATCTGTTCATGATAGAGCTTTAGTTTTCAGGGGTTAAACATTTCCATGCCTGAAAAGGGTGAATGTTTCTATTATCACAGTGACCAGGAAATCAAAGTGACATCCTTCCAATCAGTCGTTTTATTATTACTTTTTAAAATGACACCTTTGCCCTAAAATCGGCATGCTATATTTAGTCACCATCACCAAGAGACACATCTGCCCAATGAAGCAACAGTGCTTTTCATAAGTGATACATCATCCTTTTATTTTGGCAGCTAAACACCTTCTGGCACAACAAACAGCCACCTTTGGAAACAAAGATGGAATTTTGGGTGCCTTCAATAGATATGGGTTGTCTAAAATTACAGACAGTGCTAATTAACTAGAACACAGAATTAGAACCTACAGTTCAGAAAATATGCAAGAGAAATAGAGTGTTTGTCAGAAACTTTAGCATTGGGGAGCTAAGCTGTCTGTTTCAAGGATGCTAAATTGATGATGAGGACTATATACTGTGGTTAAATCTTAGTAAACAAAGCCCCAGGTTGCGCCTAAATTAGACCACGTGTTTGCCCAAAGATCTGGTGTTTAAAGTAAATTCCCTTTCACTGATAAAAATTATGAATAAGCCAAGTGAAAAGGATACAATCTGTGAGAGGGGAGACCGAAATGGACCATAACTTCATTTATGTTTGACTAACAAATTAATTTTTTTTCTGTCAAATGCACCTTAATTCAAAGAAAGCAACTGTCATTAATGTTCTTGAATTCAAAACCTGATTGAGTTGCTTAGAGTTTAACTATCAGGAGGGGCTGGTAGAGTTACCTGGTACATGTGCTAGTGTTCTAGACGAGCCCTATTGGTGGAGGCAAGTGAAAAGGGCAAAGTTTCAAGGTCTGGAGACTGGGAATTTCATCTCAGATCCATTGCTAATTCACTGGATGATTTTAGGCAAGTTACCTAACTGATTTGGCTACTAAGCCCATAATAATTCCTGTCTCCTTAACTGAGTAATAATTACAGAAGACTTTAAAACCTAGCAGGCACTCCATAAAAGGAAAAGTGGAAATGGCAGGGGAGCATGGTGATTAGGAGCCCATATTGTGTGTGAATGGAGTCTGCTAGAAGTTCAGCCATTAACCAGGTGAGCAGTCAAGGGCAGAGTATTTTACTTCTCTTCTTCAGAAACAGCTGTAGCAATGGTCAGGTGAGATAATGTGCATGAATTAGTTCACCTGTGTGTAGCAGCAGTCCAGAATAATAATGACTTAACCATAAAGATTATGAGACCCAAGGCAAGGAATCCAGACTAGTATGGCCTCTCTGCTCCATGACATCATTCAGGGATCCAGGATCCTCTTTCCTTGTTGCTCTGCCATCCCTAGGCTGTTCTAATTTGCATCAGTAAAGATGGCTTGTGGGAACATCTGAATTCCAAGTGGCAGGATGAATGAAAACAAGGTAAGGGGAATAAGGTCACACCCCCTTTCTCTGAGGATACAATCTATAAATTGCATATGACACTGCTGCTCACATGTCACTGGCTGGAATTTAGAAAGGTGGCTGCCCTTGTTTTCAAGAGAAACTGGATCATGTAGACTTTATTCTGGGAGGCTACAGCCCAGCTAAAATGCAGGACGAGGAAGAAAACTCACATGGGGGAGACATTAAGCTGACTCTGTCACAGTGTCCAAACTTCTTAGCATATATGAGTGGTCAATAAATAATAGCACTGGAAGTCCCATGTTTCAGGTTCCCCCTCAGTCCCGGGAAAACTGAGATGGTTGTTCACAAAGATGCTCTATGGTGGGCTTCAGGGAGACCTTTGGAAATGAGACTTCAGGTAGGACCTTCAGGAGAACCAGTTGAGGCTCCTGGGGTGTCAAAGATAAAAGGGGCCTTGAAAGTATAGGTAAAAAAACGCTCATTTTATGGCTAAAGTCGCCATATATAAAAAAGGGAAAGGGATTTACTTATGGTTTTGCCATTCCTTTTTATTTTTAAGATTTTATTTATTTGACAGAGAGAGAGACAGCAAGAGAGGGAACACAAGCAGGGGGAGTGGGAGAGGGAGAAGCAGGCTTCCCGCAGAGCAGGGAGCCTGATGCGGGGCTCGATCCCAGGACCCTGGGATCATGACCTAAGCTGAAGGCAGACACTGACCGACTGAGCCACCCAGGAGCCCCATGGTTTTGCCATTCCTAAGCATAGAGGTAGGTAGAGTATTTGCAAAAGGCCAAGAAGGAGACCATTGTTCAAATGTACCTCTACCATGGGTCTGTCCTGGCATGGCCTTTTCCTCCTGCCTAAAAGAAAAGTCCATTCAGTAGCTCTGTTGATGTGTTAGATGAGAAATACCCAATCAACAGAGAGGACTTACCAGTAGAATTTGAAGGTGCCCAAAGCCTCTCCTTATTCTTTCTTTTCTCTCTTTTAACTCATATCAATTGGAACTCTGTTGGTTACAGATGAAATAAACCTAACTCAAACTGGTTTCAGCAGAAAAATGGAAATATATTGGCTCATGGAACTAGATTCATAAATAGGTCAGCTTCAGGCACAGCTGGATACAGGGGCTCAAATTACAGCATCAGGAATTGGATGTTTCCAGTTCTGCTTCTATCTGAATAAGTTTCATTCACTGGCAGATTCTTCTCCTCGTGGTGACAAAATTGCTGCTGGCAGACCCACTCCCTTGAAACCAGTGGAAAGAGAGTTTCTCTTTTCAGTATTTCTAATAAATTCCCAGAAGTGTGTTACACCTGTCAGACTTGCTCATCACTATGGTCAAAGAGTGGAACATGCTGATTGGGCAACCTGACTTGTGTGCTCATGCCTGGAGTGGGAGACGGTGAGGTCAGCCCCACATGAGATACATGGGCTGGTTGGGAGTAGAGAGTCGTGGCTTCCCAGACAAAAATGTAGATGCTAAAGACAGAGGAAAGGAATATGGATGCTTAGTAGGCAAACACCAGATGTCCATAACATCTTCTAAATTCCCTTTCTTTTCTTTACTCTCTCTTCCTTCTCCTTCCCTCCATGCTCTTTCTCCCTTCTCTCTTCTCTTTCTCTCTCTTTGTGTCTCTCACTCCATCTGTATTTCTCTCAGTGAGATTGCCATTAAGCAAGATGCCAAGATGAACCTCTCTGGCCCCTGACTTCAGGAAGCTCTCAGAAGGAAAAAAAAGAACAATTAGGTAACAAAATGTAATGAAATGTGATATGCTTGGGGAATGCATTCATGCACACATATATGAATGAATGAATGAATGAATGAATGAATAAATAAAGCATGCATGCATGAAATGGTATAACAGAGAATTAGGCAACATTACTCTAGGCACACAGATAAAGGAGGGATTAATTTAATCTGGATCAAGTAAAAGCTCAGAAATTTTCACAAAGGAGACATTTAATCTGACTCTGAAGGATGAGGAGCATTGTAACATTTTTCAGTAGAAAGAGACCCCCACGCAATCATAATCATGGTCCTAACTGTCAGTTGCATGCCACCTCCAAAGTTCCTATGGAATCTGAAGAATATCCAATAATCAAAAATCAGGAAATTTGGACAGACACAGCCTGTCACTAAATTTAACCTTGTGTAAGTCATTTATCCTCTCTTGTCATCAGTTTTTAATCATTTGTAAAACAAGCAGATGGAACTATTTTTGGAGCCCCTTGCATCTCTAAAAACAAGGAATTTCTCTCTTGAAAATATAGAAGACCCTTGACTTACAGAATGAAAGGATTGATGCTGAGAGTCTAGTTAAATGTGCTTTGTTACTTTGCGGAGTATATGTGTGGGAAGAAATTGGTTTACTAGATGTCTGAATCAGTCAGTTGATGCTATAGGTACCAAAGAGAAGAGGCAATAAGATTTCCCCAAGTTGAATCTGGGTCATTTTATCACATCGTCTGAAGTCATCCTGGAAGTGTAGCAATAGCTGGAGCTGAAGGCAACTGCAGAGCCAATTGAGGATTTCTGTGACCAGATGAATCTGTTCTGTGAGTCTGACCATTTAAGGATCATCCTGGTAAGTCTTTCTGTGGCTTTCCCCCCAGTGAGTTAAGCTTTACTTTCTCATGGCTGAGATATCACACTTGGTCAACAAACAAGATAGAGTTAGGTGTCCTAAAATACGTGTACAGTTTTAAATTATCACCAGGTTCTGTTTTCACTTCTTCATTTAGTAAATAGGAAGAAAACAAACCCTATACCACCTCTCAATGTTGTAATCTTGTATTCAAAAGTCCTGTTGAGAAAGCAGCATGACCCATTAAGTCCCGACTTTCCAACCACAGAAATTACTACCTCGACCTAATGATTACAATTTGTTATTGGTGTACAGCCCCAGCAGATGAGTAAGTTCTAGCATACAGGGAGAAAATGGACTTGAAAGCAGGATGGAGTAGGAGTTCACAAATGCCCACACAGCCTTCCTTGAAACAAGGGCTATAAATTCCTTGGGGACATTATTAGCCTCGTTTTAAACACAAGGAAACAAGCTCAGAGAAGTAAAATGACTCCTTCCTCACACATCTAGGAAGTGAATATGTAAATTAGAGGGGGTGCTCAAATAAGACTCTTTTTTTTTTGAACCTGTAGCGTTCTTTTTATTGCTCTTTGCCAAACTCATCTTCAAAAGTGAAACCAACACACCTACCAAAATAGCTCAAATAGAAAAGGCAGAAAATACGAGTGGCAGAAATGAGGAACAACTGGACCTCTCATATACAACTTTGGAGTGTTAAGTGGCATAGTGGCTTCGAAAAATTGTTTGGTGTTGTGTACTAAAACCACATATATACATCCTTTATGAACCACCCATCCCACTACAGGCAGTAATATGTGCCTATGTCCACCCAAAGACATGTTCAAGAATGTCTGTAGCACTATTCATGACATCCCCAAACTGGAAGCTACATGAACTCCCATCACCAGTAGAACAGATAAATAAGCCATGGTATATTCACACAGTGAGATATTATACATAATGGGCTATTATACATGCAACAACATGAGTGGATCACACAAATATAATATGGAGCAAAATAAGCCAGATGCAGAAGAACACACATGAGAAGATTATGTGAAATTTAACAATAGGCAAAACTAATCTATGGTGTTCAAATGAGAATAGCAGTTCTCCTTGGGGGTGGTTAGTAACTAGAAGAAGGTATGAAGGGGGTGCTTCTTGGGTCCAGGTGATGTTCTGTTTCTTGCTCTGGGGCTGGTTACATGACTGCGGTCAATTTGTGACAATTCATTGCACTGCACTCTTATGGCCTTTTGTATATATATTATACATGAATAAAATCTCCAAAGATAAAAAAATAATAATAAAGCAAATTCATACAAGGTTAAGAAACAAACTAAATGAAGGCTATCAGAAATATTTACAAATGATAGCAATAGGGGCTGGCACTTCATCATAGGCTCACTTGGGGTCTTGAATTTTTATGCATTAGTTATTCAATTCTTTCAACATCGCAAAGTGAATACCATTGTCACCCCATTCTTAGAAGGAAAAACAAGACTGGAAAGCTTGGTTGCCCTATCCCAGACCATACAGCAGAGAAGCAGTAGAGCAGATACTCAAACCAAAGCAGCCCACCTCCAGGGTCCACATATTAACCATAGTGTGACATCATATCCTGTGATGGGAGGACCTGGGACACCGAGGAGCACTTTTTTTTAAAGATTTTATTTATTTATTTGAGAGAGAGAGAATGAGAGACAGAGAGCATGAGAGGGAAGAGGGTCAGAGGGAGAAGCAGACTCCCCGCTGAGCAGGGAGCCCAATGTGGGACTCGATCCCAGGACTCCAGGATCATGACCTGAGCCGAAGGCAGTCACTTAACCAACTGAGCCACCCAGGTGCCCCCAAGGAGCACTTTGATTCACTGAGTTTATCCCCTGGAAAACCACCTGGAAACCTCAGAAATTAAGATAAATTCCCTTAGGTTACCTCTGGAAGAAAAGAAATTATAAATCAAAATCCAACACTAAGTGAGACGGAGAAAGGCCATTTATCAAAAACTTGGGGCCACCATGGAGAAAGTCACTAGGGCTATAACTTCCTGCTTGCTGAAGGCTCCTTTTGAATAAATCACTGCTTATATCATTCAGTAGCAACTGGAGAAGACGAGGATGGAAGTAGTCATTTTTAGGATGTTAGAGGACTGTTAACATCAGTGGAGGATTCGTGATGATGTGCTGAAGGATGGTTGGCACCCAAAGGAGGGAATTGTACATGTTTCATGTTTTGTGATATGTTTTGTCACTTGGGGAATTCAGAGGTGGAGGCACTTAACAAAGTGAAATGGAAGCCAGCTTTCTCTTTTGTCACTTGTGTTCCTTGGGAGGTTTTAAGTTGGAAAAAAGAAAACCAACGACTGATTCTGTCCACCAAAGGACAAGAGAGTCACTCCTGAGGACTAGATTGCAACCAGGAAGTAGTCAGAATCAGCGACAAGGCTGAATGAACAGCTACTTGCTCCTTTTCCTTGCTCCCTCTCTCCTTAGCAATTGGACTCCTGTCATAGTGTCATTGCTTCTTTCTGCAAGTCTTCACTGTCAGTCTCTTTCGACCTGTTTGCATCAGTGTATCTCTTGTTCCTAAACCAGAAGCAGCTTCACTGAACAGTGAGTCATGGGCATCACACACACTGGGCAGACCTCACCCTCACTGGTGACTTCAGTAGACACCATCTGCAAAGTCAACCTGTGTGTGAGTGGTGGGAAGATAGGTGGCCACCCCTGCTCAGGGAATAGCCCACAGCAGCTTCCCTCAGTGGAGACAATTAATTCCAATGAGCAGAGCAAGAAGGGTGTGGCAGGTGGCCCTATGGGCATGGTCATTACAACTTACCTACCAAACACTAGAGTCAAACAAAGAGTGCTTGAATCTTCAATGTGGTGAAGATGGTAGAACTCTGAAAATCATTTGGGAAGATTTACACCAAATACATAAGCCCCATCTTGTGTTGCTAAAACCATGAGCCTCTTATTTTCTTCCTTCCTCCCTTCCTTTTTAAAACCCTTCCTTCTTTTCTTCCTTTACTCTTCCATTCAACAGATACATGATATGTTTTAGAGTGGGGACCCTAGCCTAAAACTAAGTTACATTCATCTCTGAGAATATGGCTTATCTAGGTATGTCTGATTTGCTCTTAGAGTGATTGACCTACCCATATTTATTAGCATGATCCTTCGAGAAAAATGTAGAAATATGTGATCCAGTTTTTTATTGCTGCATACCAAAACAGACCCAAATTTAGTGGCATAATAGAGCAATCATTTTAATATGCTCATGATTCTGTGGGTCAGAAATTTGAAAGCACATGAAAGGATAATTTGTCCTTCCATGTATGTCCAGGTTCCACAATGTCCGGTGTAATCTGAATGACTAGAGATGGCAGGAATGGCTCGACCTGGGGATATATCTGGGGCCTAAATTCTTCACGATGTGGCACTTGCTGAAATTGGAATGTCCAAGATGAGTACTTCACTCACATGCCTGGTGCCTGGGATGAGATGGCTGGAACATTTGGGGGCTGACTGGCACTACTTTCCTTCTTATGACCAGCTTGGGCTTCCTCACAATATGGTGGTCTCAGGATATTCAACCTAGTTAAATGATAGCTGATTTCTCCCAGAGCAAGTGTTCAAAGATACCAAGGTAGAAGTTGCAAGGCCTCCTAGAACCTAGCCCTGGATGTCACACAAAATTATTTCTGGTACATTCTATCGGTTAAACAAGGCCAGCCCAGATTCACTGTGGGAGACTATTTAAGGGCAAGAATAACTGGAAAGTGGGGTTCTTGGGGATAGAGCATCTTTGGAGACTCATTATCACAGAGGAAATGAAGAATATAACAAAGAGTCTGTTTCAATCTCCAACCAGATCCAGAGACCCCTGTCTGAGCCCCTGGGGAGAGGAGAAGCTTCAGGAGGGGCTGGATGATTCTATTCACCTTCTGCATGGCCGCATGGCCATACAATATGGCTGTAGCATCTTAAGGCCTGGATGTTGCAACCTAACCTTAAGAACACAGGAGAAAATATGCTTGCCATGGTCATACTGAGATACCCTTGCAACCCAAGAGGCAGAACAAACAGCAAAGGGCAGAGCCCAAAGAGAAACAACACACTGCATACCACACAGCATCCAGCTAACAGCCTAGTTGATGAGCACGAATGAAGTAAGCCTTGGGAGACTCCCAGACACTAGGGGGCTTGGTGGTTCTTTGTGAGTAGTTGAAGCAAAACTAGTGAAATGTGGATATTCAATCTTATATAAGCCCATTTGTATAAACTGGATTGTGAAGGCACAAATTACATTTGATAACAGTTTTAGTTCAAGCTTTGTACTTAATGACCTCGCCCTCCGGGGTTTAGCATCTAATTGGGAAAATAAAATTAATATACATTAAATAATGGCATAAGACAACATAAAAGCTGTCACCAGGGAGCCCCAAATAAATGGCTCACACATTAAGTTTTATAGGAATAACCTCAGAGGAAGAGGCATTCTGAGAGCTGGAATGAACTGAAGGGCCTCCAGGAAGAGGGAAATTGATCTGTGCCTTGGAAGTTGGTAAAATTTAATCAGGCAGGGAAGAAGCAGAGAGTGGAAGAAATCTCAAAATTAGAAATATTTTTGAATGACTTTTGGCCCAAGACACAATTATTTTCTCTGAAACATTTAAAAATTTTAAACCTTAGCCATTTTTAGTGTGTAATGCATGGACCTCTGGAGTTTAAAGATTAATGGGAAGACTGAAGGTGGTTATTAGAAAGGATTGAAAAACCAAAAGGAGAAGAGGTATTTTGGAGTGATTACTTACTTTACTTCTCTTTTTGGACTCGAAAAAAATCTAGAGGGCGCCTGGGTGGCTCAGTTGGTTAAGCAACTGCCTTCGGCTCAGGTCATGATCCTGGAGTCCCAGGATCGAGACCCACATCGGGCTCCCTGCTCAGCAAGGAGTCTGCTTCTCCCTCTGACCCTCCTCCCTCTCGTGCTCTCTATCTCTCATTCTCTCTCTCTCAAATAAATAAATAAAATCTTTAAAAAAAAAAGAAAAAAGAAAAAAATCTAGAGCAGGAGTTGGCCAGAGTAAATAGTCTTTACTATAACTACCCAAGTCTGCTTTTGTAGAACAAGATAAGCCATAGACAATTCAGTAAATAAATGGGCATCACTCTCTTTCAATAAAACCAGTTCCCATAAAACCAAGTGGCAGGTTAGATCTGGCCCAGGAGGCAGAGCTTGTTAACTTACCCTGCTGTAGACATTCAGTTTCATCCTGTGACTGTTTACTGAAATCTACATGATGCTTACCACTGTTGAAAAGAATGTGATGCGAAACTTGTTCACTCAACAGGTAGTGACTCTAGGTCTATTGTGTGCTTTGCACCGAGCGGGTCAAGTGGGTATAAAGCTGAGCAGGTAGAGGTGACCCTACCCTCACAGAGCCTGGAGGTGGGGAGGGAAGATGTAACAGGATCTAACCTAATTTTAGGGGATGGGAGGAGCCAGAAATGACCTCCCTGAAGAAGGAACATTTTACCCAAGACTGGAAGAAGCTTGTGTTAGCACCAATCATTTGTGGAAGTAGCCATGTTAAGGAGGGTGGAAAGGTTCCATGTAGAAGAAACAGCACAGAAGGGAAAGAATGTGTTTTGTGAGAGAAACCGATAAAAGTTCAGTATGACTGCGACAGAAAGAGTGAGGAACTGGACATGAAATTGGAAGCCTCAAGAAATTGCAATTACCCCAAGAAATACGCTGGTACAGTGAAATGTCCCTGACCCCCGCCCCCAGGCTCCTTTCCTCTTCAGCATTAGGGTGTACTATGATCAGCCTTGTCTGAAAATAGCTGAGGTCCTGCGGATGATGAGCACTGTGAAGTCATTTCGTGCCTACACTGGGGTCACTCACGAGAAGCTGGTATTATGGCTGCTCCAAGCCAATCAGCTCAAATTTGCTTCAGGGGAAAGCAGTGATCCAGCCTCTACTCTTCCCACACACCAGGCAAGGACAGAGTCCATTTCCACATCATTTTCAACACTGATTAACCTGGCACCAATTAATGCAAACCTAGAGAGCACTTGGAAGTGAGCCTTTCCCATCCAAGATGATATATAATCGGTTGGAATGCATCATCCCTTGCCCGTGCCAGGGGATGCTCTTTCTGCATTCCACATAATTCTGATATGCCATCTTTGGGCTCCATGAACTTCATCCAATGAACACAGTAAACACTCAGTGAATTTTAATTTATATGATTTTGTGGTATGTAAAAGGACCTAGCAACAATATGTGACATGCAGTGTTTATCAGCAAATAGTTCTCTTCCCTTTCTTCCAGGCCATTCTGCTATACAACTCTTTCCTGAAATCTCATAAAATCTCTCATGAGCCATATTTTCCACTTCACCAGTTGCCTTGGGACATCTGCATAAACAAATCCCAGGTGGGAGCAAATCCTTTCTGGTCACACTGCACGAAATGTCTGATTGGCTCAATGCAGAGGAAAAAGCTAAATGCCTGACAAGTGCAGGAATGCCTACATGGGGTCCCAACTTTATGTGGGGCTTTTTGCTCTCTATATTTTTCTAATACAGGACTAAGTTTGCAGAGACAACTCTAGGCTGGAGTTGCTTGGTTTCCCTTCCTATGGAGGCCATGGGAAAGGGTCACCAGGAGAGGGTACTCTTCAAGGATCCAGAACCACCACTAGTAAAATGTGGCCCCTGATGTCATATTCAACTGCATTCTGCAAATATTCCCCTAGAACCAGCACTGAGGTGCAGGGAGGCTCCAAAGTTGTATAGTGGGGTTATAACATATACACAAAGCACAATGCAAAGGGCAAATTTGTGCCTCTCCCTACTACAAGAGTCGGGTAAGTAAGTAAGTAAGTAAGTAAGTAAATAAATAGATAGATAGATAAATACATTTATTTATTTATTCTTAATATGTTCTTAATGCTGTGAACATTCCAACACACTGGAGAAAACAACCTTGGAAATGGTTGATGTAAGGCAATTGGACTGCAGAATGAAATCTGAATTCTCACCCTGTAACTCCCACTATCTGGCCAGGGTTCTTTGTGCTGTCATTTCACAGGTCCTGTGTCTCTATTTTCTCATTTGTCTGGTGAGGGTCTCACTCCAGATGAGCAGGAAGCTTCCGCCAGCTCTAAAAGAACGTTGCTCCTATGGTAACTTTGGAGTAAAGAGGGAGGCCCACAGGACTTGAAGTTGGAGAGCATGGACTCCTATCCTAACTTCAATACAAATCAGTTACATAGCCTTGAGTAAATAATTTAGACTCCAAAACTAGTTCTCTCACATGAAACAAGAGGGCTCTATCAAGTCCAAGTTCTGTGAATCAGTGCCTCAAAGAGCTTGCTCTGAGTGTGTTCCCTGAACAGCATCCATGAGCTGATGGGGCTCAGATACTCTAATGTTTCCCTGAGGCAAATGAAGGCTTTGATCTGCCAGGCAGTGCAGAAATTTTTGTCCCCTCACTCTACAGAGAGACCACCAGCCTCTGGCCACCTGACATCTATGTTGTGTTTACCTGGAAATTGTTTTCTTTGTTTTATCTTGTTACAAAAGTGAGACATATTCAGAGGAAGAGAAAAGCAATGAGAAGAAATAACACCTACAATCTACCCCCCTGCCCAAAGATAGCCACAGTTAAATTGCGTGGTATATCCGCCAGAACTGTTTTCAATGTCTCCAAGACAGACTCATCATTTACCCAAATCATCTCTAAGTTCTTTAGCTTTCTGGAACCAGTCTTTCATTTAATATTTCAATATAAAACAACTCATTTCCCCTGTGTTGGCTCTACACAACAAATTACCATAAATTTAGGAGCTGATAACAAAGTCTATGCACGGTATGGCTGAGTCGTCCTCTCAGGGTCTTATGAGGCTGAAACCAAGGTGTTGGCTGGGCTGTGTTCCACTCTGGAGGCTCTGGGAGCGAAGTCACTTCCAAGCTCTGATTGTTGGCTGAATTCAGTTCTTTGTAACTCTAAGACTATGGTCTTTGTTTCCTTGCTGCTTTTTAGCCAAGGGCTGCTCTCAGCTCCAAGAGGCCATCCTCACCCCATGTCTGTCTCCTCATCTTTAAGCCAGCAAGGGCACACTGAATCCTTCTCATGCTTTGACTCTCTTTACAGAAAGAGCACTGTGTTTTTTTTTTTAAGACTCACCTGATTATGTCAGGCTCACCCAGAAGTTGTCTCTCTTTTGATGAACTTGAAGTCAACTGATCAGTGACATAATCATGCAGTCATAGGCACCGGTCCCATGCATTCTCAAGGGGAGGGGATTATATAGAGCATGTAGAGGGCAGGGAGCCTGAATCTTGGGGGCCATCTTAGAATCTTGCGTATCACATACCCTCATTCTGTGTAACTGCAGGAAATCCACCCCTCTCCTGAGTATTGCACTAGTAAGTAATCTGCCCAATGCTTAGCACCTAGCTGGCACTCCATAAGCATGTGTTAAGTGAATCCAAGTGTTCCAGAATGTAATGACTTTGTTGTAGCCAGTCCCTTCTCATTTACCACTCCAGTGTTGCTCTGGTTTTGGTTACCTCTGGTCACATCACTTGCTTCCATGCTTTTCTGCCTGTCACTTCTGAATCCATCTCAAAGACCTCAGCCTTCCAAGGCAGCAGGAGCAGAAGCCAATGGGGATGACGACACAACAAGAAATAATGAATTATGAAAAACTGGGTAACAGATATCACTACTACTTTAGTCCAAGCCACATTCTGTCAAAAGAAGCCCCCAACTGGAAATCCCTTGCCTTAGACCAGGACTGTGGTATAATAAGGAATATATTTGATTCTTGTCCCCAGTTCCCAGTATAGAGCTCCTAAAACCCATGGCATTTCTTGAGTAACAGGAGTTTCTTTTCTCATTCATAAGGAGCCTCTCTTGACCACATTTGAGTTTATGCTAATGAGGTGACTAGGGTGGGACACCTGGAGAGTTTCAGGATGGAGCAGTCACCAGAAAGACTAAGTGATTAGAGGGCTGGAATTTTCAACCCCACCCAGCAACCTCTGGGAAGCAGAAAGGGAAGGGGGTGCCACAGTTGGGCTCTATAAAAACTCTTGAGCAAGATTTGATGAGGTTCCACGTTGGTGAGCACATCCACATGCCAAAAGGCTGAAGCACACCAATTCCATCCACGGGACAGAAGCTCTGGCATTTGGAACCTTCTGGACCTCACCCTAACTATCTCTTCATCTGGTTGTTCGTTTGTCTCCTATCTCATATCCTTTGTAATAAACCGGTAAATGCAAGGACACTAGTCCCCCCTTATGCACGGTTTCAAGTTACCCACAGTCAACAGCAGTCTGGAAGAAGATGATTCTTCTTCTGCCATCCCATCAGGTCAACAGTAGCCTAATGCAGGGCGCCTGGGTGGCTCAGTCGGTTAAGCGTCTGCCTTTGGCTCAGGTCATGATCCCAGGGTCCTGGGATCGAGCCCCGCATCGGGCTCCCTGCTCAGCGGGGAGCCTGCTTCTCCCCCTCCCTCTGCCTGCTGCTCTGCCTACTTGTGCTCTCGCTCTCTCTGTCAAATAAATAAATAAAATCTTAAAAAAAAACAAAACAGTAGCCTAATGCTACATCACAGAGCTATACCATTTGCCCCACCTCATCACATCATGAAGGCATTTTATCATCTCACATCATCGCAAGAAGGGTTAGTACAGTACAAGAAGATATTCAGAGAGACAGACCACATTCACTTAACTTTTATCACAGTATATTGTTATAATTGTTTTATTTATTTTTAGTTATTGTTGTTAATCTCTGACTGTGCCTAATTTGTAAGTTAAACTTTCTTATAGGTGTGTATGTATAGGAAAAGCACAGTATATATAGGGTTTGGTACCATCTGTGGTTTCAGGCATTCATTGTGGGTTTTAGACCATATCCTCTGTGGATAAAAGGGTACTTGTGCAATCTCTGAGTTCCATGGACAAATTAATCAAACCCAAGGAGGGAGTCATGGGGACCTCTGACTTACAGCCAGTCAGTCAGAAGCAGAGGTAACAACTCAGCCTTGCAATTGGCATCTGAAACAGGTGGGGCAGTCTTGTGGGGCTGAGCCCTCAGCCTGTGGTATCTGACATCTCCAAGTAGACAGTGTCAGAATTGAGTTAAATTGTAGGACACCAAGCTGGTGTCACAGAATTCCCTGATGTGTGGAAAACCCACACATCTGGTATCAGTGTTGTTGCAGGGTAGTGAGAGTAAAGGAGATACACAAAAGGAGTGAATTTTTCCCTCTCAAGGGCTTGGCAAACTGCCCTAAAGGGCCAGATAGTAAATATTTTAGATTTTGCAGGCCATAAGGTCCTTGTTGAAGCTATTCATCTTTGACACTGTTAATGAGAAAGCAGCTGCAGACAATGTGCAAACAAAGAGGTATGGCTATGTCACAGCTAAAATGTATTTACAAAATCAGATGTGCACCAGAATTAGCCTTTGGGTCACCACTTGGAGTCCTCTGCCTTAGATTCTGGCTGCTGTGAGGCTGTGACCCCTCTCTTGGAACCAAGTCTTGCCTTTATCCCTCCAGGTTGAAGGAATCTCCTATCTCGGGCCACCAGAGGAAAGTAAAAACTTCATAACATCCATATTAACTCTGTTCCACAAGAACCACTCATTCACATTACCATGAAAAACAGTTTTAGCTTTCTATTGTCCTGACTTCTATTTTGGATCAACATTACCTTGGAAAAACCAATTTGAGCATGCTTGATTTGCTCACTTGTTTTCTCCCAGAGAAGAAGTCTTAAGCAACACAAAGACCTTGAAGAAACAATGAGCCTTTATTGTTGCTTTGCTGATCCTATAGCCTTAGATGGAGTTCTCAGGTACGGCTCAAGGTCAACTTACTTCTGCTTCTTTCGCTATAGCCATTCTGTAAGGGGAGGCTAATGGGTGAGAAGCAGACAACAGGAGAATGATCTCCCCTTTCCCAAGGAACCCATCATCAAGGTCCCTGTTCCCTTCCTTCCTTCCTTCCTTCCTTCCTTCCTTCCTTCCTTCCTTCCTTCCTTCCTCTCTCTTTCTCTCTCTCTCTCTTTCTCCCTTTCCTGTTATAATAGGAACTTCACAGTTCAATAGGTTCTGTAGAGTATTTGGCAGGAAATGCAGTTTGAGCTGCAACTTGCTATAATAATAATAACTAACATTTACTGGGAGCCTGCTACACACCAGTCACTTTGCCAAGTGTTTTGTGTGCATTATCTCATTTAATTCTCATGACAATTCTGTGAGGTAGGCACTATTCTTTCTTCCATTTCTTGCAAGAGAAACTGTAGTAGCAAGAGGTTCATCAGCTCCCCTAGGTTCACAGAGCCAGAAAGTGGCAGAGTCAATTTTGAACAAAGGTCCCTCTGACTCCAAAGCCATTTCCCCTAGCCATCATACCAAGGAGCCTCTGCATCTAGGAGACCAACCCCCTCCCCCGCCGGTATGCACTGTCTGTGTACATTCCCTCTAACCCCAATGTGATGAAAGGAAATGACCCCTCTTCTAAAGGGCGCAGTAGAGATTCTTGACATTCTTTTAAGACCAACCCCACTTAATAAAGTACCTCCACTGATGTTCTAGTAAGTAAGTTCTAGATGAGCTAGAGGGCTTAGTTTCAGACAAAACAATATATTAGGTGAAAGGAAGTGCCACAGAGCTAACTTAATAAAGCTTCTTCACCTGTGGGATTTTTCAGACCACATCAAAATATAACACTGAAATTGAATGGCTGAACATAGATAATTTAGAGTTGACATCATCTCTACCTGACTGTGTGCTTTATGAATGGTGTTAACAATGCTTGAGTGCTTCCCATCTGCCAGGTATCACCAAGCATTCTACTTAGATAACCCTATTTAATTCCCATAAGAATCCCCTGCATCAGTCAGGATAGTCTAGGCTATGCTATGGAAACAGGTAACTCCAAAATTTCAGAGGCTCATAAACAAAGGTTTATTTCTGGCTCATGCTACATCTCTATTATGGACAGCCAGAGACTCTGCTACTCTGAGACCAGGCAGCAGAGCAGGCATGGCCTGGAACAGTCCTGGTTGGTAGCTGGAACATCCCTGGTTGTCATTGCAAGAGGGAAACGAGATGTCTGGAACATCTCACTCCACCAAGTCAATGTTCAAGCCTAGAAATGCCATGTATCCCTTTTGCACAAACTCATCAGCCAGAGTCACATGACAAAGGGAAAGAAATGAAATATTTGCTCTAAGGCAAGTGCTATTATTGTCCCGCCTTTTGCAAAAGAAGAAAGAGAAGCTAACAAGTCCATCAAAGGTTATATAGCTAGATAAATGGTTGAGCCAAGATTTGACTTTCTGACTCACTCTTCACCCTGTCTGATAGAGATAGAATTATAAATAGGCTTCTATAAAACAAAATAGATTACAATGCAATCCCAGTTTAAACAAAATATAAAGCTCAAAGGAACTATAAGGGATGAATAATTGTAACTGAGGGGTAGAAGACCTAAAAAATAAGACAGAGCCTTGTGGAGGAGATGTGGCTTGAGTTGCCTCTTGAAAGATGGGAAGTTGCATTGCAGGTGCAAGGTGGAGGGGAGGTAAATGCATGGAGATGGAGCACAGGAGTAGTTAAGACAATAATGCAGTGTGGCCGGAGGATGAGGGGGAACTTGAGAGAAGATAAGCAGAAATGCAGCAGGAGATGAGAAAAAAAGCAGACTGGGACAGACCATAGGTTTTGTCCTCTCAGTGGCAAGGAGATGCAAACAGGGTATTATTCTAGAATAACTCAGACTCACAACTAGGAAAAGCACTGAAGGCACAAACCCACTCAATAATGAGGAAAGCCTCATTTTTTATAGAAGTATAGCATTTCTTGGGCTCTACAGAGTGCTTGGCACACTATATTGTAGGTGTTTTATAAATATTTATTGAATATTGAATGATTTCCAGGAGAAGTGTGTCTGAGGTTTAGAGTTTGCCCTGAGGACAAAACAGGAAGAAGTACTAGAAGTCTAGCGATAAAGGGAACCTTGCAAAGAATTTTCTGGATTGAGTTTGTCACTGAGGACACAGAACACCAACATGCTGGCAAACAGCCAAGACAACAGGAAAGCCGAAACGCTAGCGCAAACTGTGTGGGTCAAGGTTTAACTAGTCTTGCAGTGAATGGGGCTGCCATATGGAACTGTTTTTATTTGCTGTGGGTAATTTTCTGTGGAAGAGCATCCTCCTAACCCAGCATAATGAAGCCGATTATTCGTGCTTAGAATCAGCAGCAAGGAAAAAAAAAAAGAGAGAGAGAGAGAGAAACACAGTTATAAAAAACACTTTTATGAGTGAGCTATATCTGGGCTGGATTCCATGAGTGGGGACCCTCTTGGATGGACCACCAAGGAGATGACAAGGGCTGGATTGTCAACTACACTGACCAAGAGCTCAAATCAGATTTGAGGGTTTCTTATCCCAAATAATGAGTGGAGACAGAAGTCTTCTTGGGGGACTTCCTGACAGTGAGTCAGTTTCCTGAGAGTGGACCCTTCCATTTCATGTCCAAATGAATTCAGACCCCTAAGAAGAAACTCATGAGATCTAAAAATTGGATAGAGGATGCTCAGGGAAGAGAACTAACTTTATTAATGGACTTGTCTGTTGGGCTGGATGGATCTTGGCTCCTATCCTGAGGGTAATGGTGAAGATTCCTTAGAAGGGGACACTTGAATTATAGAAGGATTACCAGGCAGGTGGGTCAAGAATGGATGGAAAGAGAGGGTGTTAGTCTTGCAGTAGCAATAGTGCCTGAAGCTGATTGCAATAGGCCGGCTGAGAAATGATGAAGACTTCAGTATTAGGTGTAGGAATGGGCATATGGAGGAGGACAACTGTATTCGCTTGCTAGGGCTGCTGTAACCAAGTACAGCACAAGTGTACTGTCTCACACATCTGGAGGCTACAAGTTCAAGGTCAAGGTGTAGGTGGGGTTGGTTCTTTCTGAGGGCCATGAGGGACAGATCTGTTCTCTCCTAGATCTTGGTGGTTTGCTGCTCATCTTTGCTGCTCTTTGGCTTCTGCCACATCATCATCTTTGCTTTTATCTTAACATGGCATTTTTTTCTGTGTGTCTTCACATGGTCTTTCCTCTGTGCATGTGTGTGCCCAATATTTCCTCTTTTTATAAGGACACCAGTGATATTGGATTAGACCCCCACCCTACTCTTGTATCACCGTATCTTAACTAATTACATCTGCAAAGACCTTATTTCCAAATAAAGACACATTCTGAGGTACTGGGGTCAGTACCTCAACATGCAAATTTTGGGGGACACAACTCAACCCATGACAGGACCCATTTCAACAGTATTTTGGAATTATAATTAAAGTGACTTTGTGATCAATTTTATTGTTTATGAATTAAAATAGTTTTCAGATGATGGAAATATTAGCATATAATGGGAACATTTCCAATTCGGCAAGGGGTCAACTTTAGTGGCAATGTCCTTGGTGGAAGCTGAATTGTCACTCCACCAAAATTTATATGTTGAAGCCCTAGTGCCTAGCATCTCAGAATGTGACTATATTTGGAGATACGGCCTTTAAAGAGAAAATTAACATTAAATGAGGTCATTAAGGTGGGCCCTAATCCAATATGATTGGTGTCCTCATAAGAACAGGTGATGATGTGTTAATTACCTTGATTGTGGTGATCATTTCACAATGTATACGTATATCAGAACATCATGTTGTATACCTTAAATATATATAATTTTTATATGTCAAGTATACCTCAAGCTGGACAAAATAAGAAAATAAAAAATAAACCAGAATTGGAGATTAAGACTCAAATACAGAAGAAGCGTGATGTGAGGACACAAGAAGACATCTATAAGCTGAGGAGAGAGGTCTCAGAAGAAATAATCCTGCAAACACTTTGATCTCAGACTTCCAGCTTCCTGAACTGTAAGAAAATAAATTTGTGTATGTGTGTTTCTTTTTTTTTTTAAAGATTTTATTTATTTATTTATTTGACAGAGAGAGACACAGCAAGAGAAGGAATACAAACAGGGGGAGTGGGAGAGGGAGAAGCAGGCTTCCCGCTGAGCAGAGAGCCTGATGCGGGGTTCGATCCCAGGACCCTGTGATCATGACCTGAGCCGAAGGCAGACGCTTAATGACTGAGGCACCCAGGTGCCCCTGTGTGTTTCTTTTTTAAGAGAGAGGGAGTGTGCATGAGAGAGAGAGAGAGCTTGAAGTGGGGGGGAGGAGCAGAGGGAGAGGGAGAGAGAGAATCCCAAGCAGGCTCCACGCCCAGTGCAGAGCCCAACGCAGGGCTCAATCTCACGACCCTGAGATCACGACCTGAGCCCAAATCAAGTCAGATGCTTAACCAACAGAACCACCCAGGCGCCCCTGAATTTGTGTTGTTTAAGCCACCCTGTCGGTGGCACTTTGCTATGGCAGCCTGAGTACCCTACTACAGTCCTCGATGATCTAATGATCATTTATGGTATGGCACCTGAGCAGTGCAGGAGACAGCCCTTGGGACTGGGGGTCATTTAGTCTTTCCAGGTAACTGGATTCTCATCTGTCAAGGCACAAGATTAGTGTTGCCTATTAGGGATCATTGGTTTGCAAACTCCAGCAGGTCTGAAGCTCAGATGAAGAAACATCTGTAGGCACCCCAATTTAACAAGTCCTGGCATCCTAAATGCCACCATGTTGTTTGCCTCTGGCAACTACTGCCACTTGGGTTTTTAGACGTGAAGTTTGCTCACTGAGTAGAAGCTGTGTTTTATTCATCATGGAGAAGGGAAAAGAGTTGAACGGAAGAGAGGATCTGAGAGAGGGAAGAGATAATGAGAAAGAGAAAACAAAAGGGAAGAAGGGCAAAGGGGGGAACAGGGGAAAAGAGGCAAGTGGCTAGAGGATGAGACCATGAGCCAATGTAGCTGTAGCAGGTCTCTCAGCCTCCACTCCAACAACATGGGAGGCTAGATCATTCTATGATGTTGGCGGCTGTCCTATGCTCTGTGGGATGGTTAACAGCATCCCTGACTTCCACCCACTCCATGCCAGTAGCACCCACCCCTTCATCCCCAGCAGTGAGAACCAAAAATGTCCCCAGACATTGCCAAATGTCCCCTGGTGGGCAACATCACCCATGGTCTATGGTATGATTTCTCATAAAATATGTAAGCAGTCCTTCACATTCTCTAGAAAAAAGGCAGAAGGTGAAGAAACATAAAAACACATAAAGATGGGAAGAAACACAGGGACGTAGGCATGGACCCAGCAGAGTCCTACAGTTTCAGGGTCTTAGCTTGCACGGATGTGGCGAGGGGCTTGGCATATGCTGTGCTGTGTTTACTGGCACAAATAAAACTGTGACTTAGGCTCCACGGTTCAGACAGTGGGTTCCATGTACTTGTGACAGTTACATCACACTTCTAACAAAAACAGTGTCTTCCCTGCTCAGAACACTGTCGGCCAAGCCAAACACAATTACAGATACAGGTTTGACTGCATTTTCCTAATTGGCTCCAGGGCATTCTACCTCTTTGATATCATGCTTTCCTGAGCTAAAAGGTAGCAAAGGGTACATCAAGTCCTTATCTCTGATCGTTTTAATGAGATCAGTGGGAATCTAAGAGGCAGTATTATTAACAGCTAAAAGCGAGGGCTCTGGTGTGCTACTTTGGATAGGTTGCTTTTTGAGTCTCCATTTTCTCATTTGTAAATGGGGTAAAAATAGTCTCTGAAGGATTTGTTGTGAGGATGGAGATAATAAATGAAAAGTACTTAGTAAAGGCCCTTTTTGTCAGCAAAGGGTGACCAGAAAGATAAAGGAACTGGATATTAAGTTATAGGAGGAGTAATTAAAAGATGTTTATTTTGATAAGAGGGGGCATAAGGGCTGTCTTCAAGTGTCTGATGGGATCCTATGAAAAGGAAAGAATTTTTCCAAAACACAGAACTAGAGACAAAAGAGGCATATTTAGGCTCAGGAAGTCTTCCAGCATCTGTATCAACATGGGCTAACTACTGGAGAAGGAGGAATGTTTTCCTCATGAGGAATGGTTGAGCAGAAGCTCTTTGGGAAGCCTCCTCAACTGGGAAAGAGAAAACTCCTACACATCCATCAACACCCATCTCAGTTGTCCCTACCTGCCAAAGGCTGCCCAGATCACCTTGATGGTGCAGCCTGAACTTAGCATCTTGAACTTGACTGCCCAAGATCTTACAGTAGTTACCTGTTCACCTGTCTCTTTCTGCATCTACATGGTGAACTCCTCTAGGACAAGAATTCAGTTGTTCACTTCCCTTAGCCACACTGCCTATCATAATGCCTGGAACCAAGCAGATGCTTAGAAGATGTCAAAAAGGAAAAAGAATGAAATGGCCAGAGAGATTTCTGATTTGGGGAAAGGGTTGAAGTTGGTTGCCTATACATTTCCATCCAACTCGAATATATGATTATTTCTTGGTTCTGTTTTCTAACATCCAACTTACCAAAGCCTTATCAGGCCGAATATCCATCAACAAAACAACAGTTTGAAGCAAGAAAGAGAGAAAAAAAAAAACATTTGGTTCACTGCTTTGTTTTTTGTTTTGTTTTCCCAGACCCTGCCCAATGGCCCATTCTGTGGTAGACATGGTTTTCCCCAGTGATTGGTCAATCTGAGAGTCAGTTGGCTCAAACAACTTGTTCTGGACTGACTCAGCTTCCCGCCTTCCAGCAATGAGTGGATGGTCAAAGACCTGTGAGGGAATTAAGACTTGTAAAGAAATATGTCCTCAGTTCTAATAACAAAATAAAAATAACTTGTCTTCAAGTTGTACCCAGGCTTGTAAAGTCTCATGTTATGAATTTCTATCCTATAGTGTCTGAAAGATGAAAAGGTGCATAATCCATTGAAGAAGGTGGTCAGTATGCCCTTAATCCTCTTTTCTGTACTTCCTAGTTCAGAAGATGTAGGACATCTGTATTCTTTTTAAACCTCTCGGCATAGATGTCTGTTCCCCTGAGCCAGTGGGCAGATGACTATTTGCAAGGTTGCAAATAAATAAAAGTTGCAAATCTGGAATGGGAGGTGAGAATTATTTTCTAAGAATAGCTTATGGTGAGGAGTTACAAGAGGAAGAAAAGAATTGGAAGCTGATGAGCTGTGAAATGATTGAAATGGAGGGTGCCATCCTAAAGTGTTCAAAAATTTGCATTTTGCACTAGTCTCCAGTTTTGAAATGATTTTGGAAAAATCATTCATCAAAAAAAAATGGACAGAATTATCATTTAACATAGTATATCCCGTAGCATTTTACTTATTTGTTTGTTTTCTTTTGCTTTATTTGTTTTTAGGAAAGGCATTTCAGTTCGAGTCAATGAAAAAATGTTGTGGACCTACTATGTGTAAAGCACAGAAGTGGGAAGACGGATAAATAGACATGGTTTTTGTTTCAAGATGTTATGTGGTGGGAAAAGATCATTACAGTTGTATTTATTTTAAGGATAATAGCTACCAGTTATTAATGCCAAATCACCTGTAGGCATTTGGCAATGCCTACCATGTTGTTTTACAAAAGTCAATAGTACAGAGTGGTAAGATCCAGGAGCCTGGAGGAAATGCATCTCAATATAAAACTCAGACCCAACACTTAATTCCTTGTGTGACAATTGAGAGAGTTCCTTAACTCCCTGCATCTGCTTCTCATCTGAAATAAGTGAAGTGTCTACTTCATGGGGTTATTGTGAGAATTGAATAAGTTAATATAACCTAAAGCACTTGGAAAAATTCAGTTAGTACTGCATGTGGTAGTTAAAATGCCTATGTGCATTTGTTATATCTAATGGCAACCTTTTATTATGCCTATTTCAAAGATAAAGAAACAGGTCCAGAGGGATTAATTCCTACGTCTGACGACATAGAGTGAGAAAGGGTTGAAGCTGGATTGCAAATCTCAATCTGACTCTAAAATTCACTTTCTTAAAGATTTATTTATTTTAGAGAGAGAGCGCATTAGTGGATGGAGGGGCAGAGGGAGAGGGGAAGAGAGAGAGAGAGAGAGAGAGAGAGAAGCAGGCTCCCTGCTAGGCACAGAGCCCAACATGGGGCTTGATCTCACGACCCTGAGATCAAGATCTGAGCTGAAATCAGGAGTTGGATGTTTAACTGACTGAGCCACCCAGGTGCCCCTCTAAAATTCATTTCTTACCACTGCATTTCACTGCATCCAAAGTAACAAAAATATAATAAAGGAAATACGTGAAAATTGAAGCTTTGAGTAGATACGTTGGGAATGCAGGGTGAAATGGTGGATGGATTCATGGAGGAGGTAACACTTGAGCACAGCTTTAGAGGAAGAATTTACCCACCTGACTTAACCTCATATCCCCAGAATAGACAGCCTCTGTGTGCTTTGGGTCTAGACCATTTGTTGCCAGCTTTTTTGTCAGCTTGGTGGTATTTCTGTCTTAGAGAAGCCATACTTGGTACATAGTAAGTGCTCAATAATTCTCATTGGAATGAAGAATGAATGAATGACTGAATGAATGAGATCAGTGTTCCAGGTTTTTAGCAGAACTTCAGCTAATTTCCTCAGTAACATTCAAGCAGCCTACTAGCCGGTCTCCTTATTACAAAGTAGTTGGATTCTCCTTTGTTTGGAAAAAGACTGGTGTTTTTCAGAATATACTGTGAACACAGAATGCCTCTAGGCTTAATGAATAGTCCCTCTTTAAAATGAAAAATGCACTAACACTGCAAACGTATTGTGTGACAAGATTTCAGCCCTGTAGGTAATCTGTTCTTTTTCAAACATAATTTCTTCCCTATTTACTTGATCTATTATGCTAATTAGTGAAAACACCAGCTTTCAAGAATGTGCCCAGGTTTTATTTTGGTTTTGTGTAGTAAAACTTCTATTATTTTAACAACACACAATGTGTGAGAGGAGAGATGCACCCATTCTCTGAATCATGTCTTCCCCAGTACACACAGTGAAAAACTATATGAGTTCTCAGAACTGTAGGAACCTCAAGGGGTTCAGCAAGAGCACACCCCTCAAGGTGGTTGAAAAGAGAAGACAAACACACAAAATATCAGGCAAATGATGGTAAAGTATGTCACAGGAAAGGGCAGAAAACCGTGCGTGACAGCCCAAGTTGGTGGAAAATGATGTCCATTCCAAGGGGATTTTTTTTTTTTTTTTTTACAATTTCAAGTTCATCGGAGTATAACCGGGGAAAGGTAGTTTTCAAATTATTTCTGGTGGACTTAAACTTGGCCAAAATGTAAAAAAAAAAATTAGTTCACCCCACGGCTTTTGATAGTTCAAGGAAAATGGTTTATTTTTAAACATCTGAATATTGTCTTTCCTCGTTAAGGCTGTATGTTAAATAGAAAACTCAATAGGGAAATAAAATGGGAGATTGGTGTCCTTTCCCACATATATTTTTTGCTTCATTATAAATTTTATGTTCAAGGACATAGGAAAAAATAAACTGCTCAAGTAAGCAAGGACAGAATTTTGGAATTCTGTCCCATTCCCTATTCCTGCTGAAGCTGTTACAGTTACCTTAAACATAAAGACCTTGTATTTCAGATAGACTTGATTTCGCCTCAACCATTTGTGTACTTAAGTGATTTAGGACATCCTGTCTAATCTCCCATATCTTTGCTTAAAGCCTTTTATGGTTCTGATAGAAACCTAGATTCCCTTTGGCCTGGAAAAATTAGATATCTTTGGTTCTCAAAAGAGATTTGCAAGTTTTTGCTTAAGGAAACAACCACAAAGAATGTCATGGAAACATGTAGAAAAACCTTTTGCCATGGTTACCATAATGATGATATGGCTCCAGAAAAGATGGACATCGAAGGCTACCATACCCTGGGGAGAAGAGATTTCAGAGATGCTGGTGGTTACTAATGACTCAGTACTTAACCTCCTTCAGGCTCAGTTCTACACACTTGAAATGTATTAATACATCCAAAAGCACAACAAGGTGAGCTCTATCTACATTTCTATTCTACAGATGAGAAAATGGAAGCAGAGAGAGGTAAAGCATTTTTCCCAAGGCTGCACAGTCAGTGAGCAGAGATGCTGGGGTAAAAACCAGCCCCATCCCAGGCTCCATGCATTTACTCTCCATTCTGTAGTGTCTCTCCAACCTTAGAGAACAGGGTCAGGGCAATTCCACTGGGAAGATCCTGATAGGGTTTAACCCTCCCCCTTGTGAATTCCCCATTGGCTTTCTGGGGATAACAGCATTTATCATATATAACAGTTACTAATATCAACTTTGTCTTTTCAAGGTGACCCATGACTTAGAGTGGAAGGGATCCAAGATCCTAGACGTGAACACTGCGAAAAGCACCAAAGCCCTGAAAATTCCATGTATTGGCTTGAGGGCAAGACAAGTCTGGGTTTATAGCACTTTTCTACCACTTAATTAACTGCAAGAACTTGTGCAAGCCATTCAGATTCTTGGAATCTTAGTCTGCTCATCTGGAAAGTAGCAGTATCATCCATTTTGAAGGACTTCTAGGAGGATTAAGAGATTAAATATGTATTGGGCCCACAGTAGTTACTCAAAGGATACTGGTTCCCATGCTCATCACTGGGACGCTTATATTACAAGGACCTAACAATATCTACCTACTTTCTATCTGTTATAGTACCTAGTAGCACCGCTTTTATATACTTAGTAGGGCCTCAATAGCTCTTTGAAAATACTGTAAGTGATCATTTTATTTTGTAGATAAAACATTAAGTTGAAAAGAAGACAGCAGAGCTGATGCATTTAGTGGAAATATCATTGCAGAAATGGAGCTGAAAACTAGGCATATAATTCTTATTAAATATTTCTCAAAATTGGGAGCCTGCTATCACAACCAGGAGGGAAATAGTAATCATTTCATTATTCCTATTGAAAAGTTTTGCAAAACTGTGAAGATGTAACCTCTGGAGAAGGACCAGAGATAAGCAGTGAAAATTCATTAAAAGGTCAGAAAAAAGGGTCCATGTGAAAAGGTTAAAAATAATTGGAATTAGCCCAAAAAGGAAAAGACTATGTGGCAACATAATTACTGTCTGTATTCCCTCGCAAAATGAGGTGCCCTCCGTTGCTTCCATCTTGGATAATGAGAATACAAGAGGAACTGATCTTAAACAGAAAGCAAAGGCAATGTAGGCACAGTTCTTGGGACTTTTTTATTTGACAAAGGAGACACTTGAAAGGTTACCTGAAGGGATGCTAGAATTGTCTACCCAGGAAAGCCCGTCTTTCAGGTGTGATATATCTGAAACATGGGGGTTAAGGGGAAGGACCTGTTAGAGCCTAATAAAGAATGGTTGAGACGGAAGGCAAGAAACTGGACCAAATGGCTTTTGGTGGCCTCTCGAGCTCTCGGATTTATAATTCCTTGAATTTGAGTCTGAGTTGCCACCTCCCCAAGCATCTGCACTGCCGCCATTGTGTTCAGCCCAATTACAGGGACCTTCTTGGGAAATGAGGACTTGTGTCTGCAGAAGAGCTGTGGAGGAAATAAAATGTCAGCTCTCAAAAGCCCAGTTGGGAGCCAACCCTGCTTCCTTTGACCTTCCAAACTTCCCATTAGAAGGGCAGTGATCTCAGCGATTTACCAGCATGGGCAGCTGGGGCTGTGATTACATCAAATGCTGTTAAGGGGCTGAGTTAATACTTCTGCAGGCACAACAGAGGAGGATGTGCATTCTGGAAGGATCAGGTCTACTTATATTGGGGGGAGGCCTGGTAAATACTCAGTCTGTTATCCCTTGAATGCTCCATAGAGTCTATGAATTTACAGATGGCTTTTTAATAGTGTGTGTGTGTGTATGTGAGGAGGGGTCATTTTAGATATTTGGGGCTCCCTTTCCTTAGAAAGAAACCTCTCCCCCTTATATCTCCTCTATTTCCCATTCCCAATCCCTGGCACACTTATCCCTTTAAGGGGTCCCCCTCTCTTCCTGTCTTTGGCTTCAGAGGAGAGCTCTCTCTCTCTCTCTCCACTTTCCTACTGGATTGGGGATCAGGGCTAGAGTTTAAGTCCCTTTATTGGAGGAGAGGGAAAAGGGAAACCTTTGACATTGTCTGGCCCTAAAGCATAGCAACCATAAGACATCTAGATCTGAAAATGTCAAGCCCGGCTATCTCTTAGCGTGACTCTTGTTATTCCATTAACAATCTTCCTTTTTCTGCTTTGAATTTTCTTTCCAAATGTCTTTTCCATTAACCTAAAACCTGCATATGTTTGTTTAAATAAGGGGTATGGGATCAATCCAACTCACCAAAAAAAAAATAATTAGATCAAGTGGTGGGGAGTGGGAAGGGAGTGGAGAGGAACACAAGAAGGAATAAATCTTATTTCACAGCGACCTAAGGCAAGATAAAAGCAATTGAAGAAGAATATATGTGAGGTGTGCCTGGAACTCCATTTCTATCTGTAGGGGAGGTGTGAGCTAAATCATGGAGGAGGAGATGTAAGCAACAATAACATATCTTTCTAAACTGCAATTGCCTGTCCTTCCTAGGATCATAGGGATACGAAAATGTCCCGTACTTTCCAGAGGTTCCTCAAATCATCAAATCTCAACAATAGAGGTCTGTGGAGCCCAGCTTAAGAACCCCAATTTCAGAGATGTTCTTGCTTGAAGCGGTTATGTGACCATATACTTCCAAGCCTTAAGGGAAATGCTGGAGAGGTACCCCAAGGTCATTCAAAACATCCCCTTTTGTACACTTAAAACTCCACTGCCTCCAGAGGCGGGGCAGGTAACACAACTGAATGGAGCTTCTTACACCGGGAGGATGCTTGCCAGTTGGCAAGGGGCAACCACTAACTGACCACCAGTAGGGTCCTTACAGAGGCACATTGCTAGGTCTTCCAAGTTTCTAAGAAAGACCAAAATTCTAACTTTTTTGTTACATCTCCTAGGTTTGTTGCTGATGTCTGCCTGCTCGTTTTGTTTTAGTTTTTGTAACTAACTCAGGAAAAAAAAATTTAAAAACACTCTGCAGTGATATTGTACTATAGAGGTGTTAGGTGTTCCTGCTGGGTGAAGATGGTATGTGGAACTCTACTATTTTTGCAACTTCCAGTGAATCTATAACTATTTCAAAATATAAAGTTAAAAAAGAAAAAATAAAAAAGAAATGGCTCAATACAACACGTTCCGTAAATAAAATAAAACTAGGTTGGGCAACGGAATTTACCCTAGTTGCCTCTGGTCTTGAGAGGAAGCTTTGCTTCTTGAGAATTACAACTCACCCAAAGGCAAGAACAGACAGTACTCAGGCTGCCCCTAAGAGGACTTTTCATTACACTGTTTCTTTTGAGACAACAAGCTATTTCTTCTGGGGAAGCTCACTGGCTGAGTAGTAGAATACAATGTTACTGGAATTCCAACTACTCCAGCTATATGAACTTCCCTGGTGTGGAAGAGATTTTATCAAGGTTGATGGTTAAATGTGACTTGGGACCGAAAGAATGGAGGGGTCCTAACACACCTTCAGAAGGGGATGTGTGCGAGAGAGGGTTATACAAGCCAAATGAATTCATTTTAGAGTTGGTACACCTGAGTTTGAATTCCAGTATAGCTCCTTCCTGGCTGAAAGACCTTGACCAAGACTCATCCATGTCATTCTTCATCATATAAAGTGGGAATGATATAATTTTCCAATTCCTGGGGCCGAGCTAAGATCATACGTAATAATGCATTGTGAAAGGTCTCTATATTTGCAGTACCAAACACACAGAAATGGCAATGGTGGTTTTTGTTCCTAAATGGTGGAACACAATCCCTATGATCAATTTTATGTCCTGGTAAATCAACTCCCCATGTTCCCAAGCCCCTATATTTTTATTGAGTTCATAGGGGCTCGTTGTTTCAAACAAGAGAAAATAAAACTTCCATCCATCGCCTTCTTCTGTGACTTATATGACACACCTGGGGAAGCTTAACATTAACAAAATGCCATGCATCATAAACCACCTACTAATACCCCTTCGTTATTCTTCTCAGGTCCGTCTTTATTCATTTTTCTCCCCCTTGACATTATTTTCTGTCACTTATGGGGTGATCTGAACATGCATCTTGTTTAAGGGCATTTGTCTTCTCATATGAAGTAGGAGTCCAGCCTGGAAGCCTAGTTACTTATTGTCCATACGATAGCCATCTTCTGAGAACTATGTTTTACACAGTTGTCTGAGAAAGAAGTTCCCCTCCTCTTTGTGAAGACGTTTGTTTTCATTCCATTGCTGCTGAACAGGATGTACAAAGTGGAAGTTCTCATAGGTCTTCTGGAAACATTTTCTTTATTTTCCAGCATGTTCTCCTGCCTGTGTCCCCATGTTTTCCAACCTTATCTCCTGTCACTGCTTCTCACTTGGCTCTAGCAACACCAGCCTGATTGCCTGTGCTGGAGCTGTCCCCGCCCTCTTCACTTGGCCGACATCTGTGGCTCTCTCGGGATTCAGGTGCAGCCTTGTCTCCTCTAGGAAGCCTTCTGTAGAGGCCTGGAGTTGGGCTCAGTCTCCCCTACACAGGTTTCTGTTCCGGTCTTTTTCACCCCTTCCTATTTAATTAAGGCAGCCATGTCTATCTCCCCTACTACCTATGAGTTCTTAAGGGATCTCAGACTCTTCCCAGTTCTTTTTTTTTTCCTTAGAACCTCACATAATCTTGCGATTCTCTGGAGATGTTTGTTGAAGGAGAGTTAAATTGAAATGAATTTAGATTCTAAGGTTTTGGAGATAAAGGCTGTATCCTTTTCTGTTCACTACTGAAAGCTAATTAACTGTCCCTAGAACAGAGGCTTGAGCCAATAAATATTTGTACGGGGAGCAAAGGAACAAATGAATGAACATACATTGGCATAAATATTAGTGATGGTAGAAAGGAAGCGTTCTTCTTAGGTCAGTTTGAAATCATTTTATTGTTACTCTTCTTCTGTCTGAACCCTTTGGTCTTAATTCACAGTGCTGTGTGATTATTCAGGGAATTATATAAAATAGCAGGATAAACTCATGGACTGTACTCAAAGCCAAATAACTTGGACTAAAATCCCAACTCCACCACCTACTATCTGTGTGACTTTGGGTAACACTTCTGTGGCTGAACTTCTCTGGGCCTCTGTTTCCCTATCTGTAAAATGGAGAGTAATAATATTACCTCCCAGACCAGTAAGGATTTAGTGAGTATAAAAGAGACCCTTAGAAGAGTGCCTAACACATAGTAAGTGCTCATTGTTAAGTGTTATTACTTATGTAAACTAGGCGTCAGGGTTATAATAACATTTAATATAATTTTAAAAAAATTTAATGAGCACCTACTATGTGCTTGACACTGAGTTAAACCCTAGGGAAGCAAATATGGGGGAAGATGGTGTTTGCACACAAGTCAATCATAATTTATAAAAACTGAAAATCTGAGTTGGTGTTATGAATCCAGTGAGGCAAATATAACAAGGTCAGCAGAAGAAGGAGGTGATTTGTTTTGAACTGGCAGAGTTGGACAAATAAGGTGTCCCAGAGAAAGAGATTCTGAGCTAGGGGTTTGAAGGATAAATAGGAGTTAAGCAAGAGAACATACAAGTATAGCAGGACTATTTGTTGAGAATGTGTGTGTGTTTGTGAGTGTATACACCTGTGTGTGTGTAGGTGGGGGGCTGGAATCAGAAAGGATAGAATCCATCTACATTTTGTTTTATATTTCATCTTTTCTCTCTACCCCCATTTAAAGAAGGCAGCCTGGCCTTTGTGTGCCTTTGGCTTGGATGTGTTTGACCAAAAGCTGAAGACCCTACCATAACCTTTCAGATTTTTATTCTCAAAAACCTATTAAGAGAGTATGTGGATATGGAGGGGGTGTTTTTGAGTACATTGAATTAGAAGCTTCAGGATCAACAGGAGGGTTCCCAAGTCTAACAATGGTTGATTTGGAGTTCCAAATGTATCGGGGGCTGGCACCCTACATGTTCAGTGTCACAAGGAGGTGGCAGGAACTTTGGAAGGAATGATAAAGATGTATAGGAAGCATGGCCACTTGTTGACCAGTCCCTGGGCTCCTGGCATGGCTGCAAGGTGGGGCAGCTCACCCAGCAACATGGGGGCAGTGGGAGAGGGAGAGCACCAGCTAAGCCCACGACAGATGCTGCACCCGTGGGTAGATCCAGGCTACCTGGGGAGTCCAGCATCCAGGCATTTACCTTTTTAGTCCCAGTCTAATCTCCATGGAAATGGAAATCATGTTCTTTGAGGGGGGCGTGGTGGTGGGCATGCACTATAAACAGCCAATCACAGAATAAACACCAAAGAACAAAGAATGTCTGGGTTCAGGAAACTCAGAGTACATAACCTCACCAGCCATATACTGTGTTTACACACAAACACTTTTCCTCTTTCTTTTTTCTTAGGCTGGGAAAGGCTGTCACAGGCATGATATTAACTCTTGTGGATAAATATTACAGCGCCTAATAATGTATACACTTGTATATTCACTATAGAAATCACTGCGTGGCCATCGTTGTATGTATGATGGATTTGAGAATAAAGACACAAAAATTAATGATGGTGACTGTCACGTGATCCAAAGGGACTTGGAGGGGAACCTGGGAGGGAAAACATGGTCAATAGGCATAGGGCCAGGGGTGTCTAACCTTAGGCAAGGAAGCAGTACTTCCAAGGTGGGTTTCAAAGGAGACTACCTATTCCCATGAACCTCTTGCTCCTGGATACAACAACCATCACTGGACTTACTCTCTTGGGCTTTCAGAAAGTCTATGAGAAGTGAGTTTTCCTGTTCTTGGTAACGAATTTTCATTGGAGTAGCTTTCCTAGAAACAAATTTGGAATTGTCCTATAGAGAACATGTACACACATACCCTGGCCTTTATTCCAGTGCAAGAGGTTGGATTTCCTGGAGATAGGAGGGTGATTTTAAATAGCAGAAAATGCCTTCAAAGGCCATTATCGAGTCTGACCTAAATGTTAGGTTGGCCCTGATCATTATGCCTCTCATCTGTACTGTGCACTGTAATTATCAGCTCTCATGCTGTCCCACCCTCACAAAGGCACCCTCTGAAGCTGTCCAAGTCACAGACTGGGCCTGTCAACTTCTTCCTTCTCCATACCCATGATGAAATGAGAGGTGAGCAGAATGTACTCTTCTGAAGGAGGTTATGTAATGGGAGGCCATCTGTGACCCTGCTCCAAGGCAGCCCACAAAAGTCCCTTGTCTGTCCTCCCTATGCATTGTTCACTGACGGCTCCAGATGTTGAACTGAAGTGATTTCTGAGGTCACCTATTCAGAATATCTCAACATTATAGAATCTGAGAGGAAAAATAAGCCACCATTGTTCTTTGGAGAGGACACTAAACAGAGCTTTTCTTTGGAGAGCTTTTCTGAGTTTTTCGAGATAGTATTTCAAGTTTCAAAAACAAAAAATAAAACAACAAAAAAGCACAATGGTGCTTAATGCTGCTGATGCCCAATGGGTATCCTTTGTGTACCCAGATGATGGGAGCATAAATTGATCTGTTCTGGAAAGCTGTTTGAGAATACAGATCTTTCTCAACTTACGATCGGGCTACACCCTGAGAAACCCATAGTAAGTTGAAAATATCGTAAGTTGAAAATGCACATAATACACCTAACCTACCAAACATCATCACTTAGCCTACCCTACCTTCCATGTGCTCTGATCACTTACATTGGCCTACAGTTGGCCAAAATCATCCAACATAAAACCTGTTTTATAATGAAGTGTTGAATATCTCATGGAATGTATTGAGTACCGTACTGAAAATGACAAATCGCAATGATTGTCGGTGTGTTGGTTGTTGACTCTCACGATTGTGGCTGAGGCTGCTGCCACCGCCCAGCATCACAAGGGAGGACTGCATATCACTGGCCCTGGAAGAGATCCACATTTAAAATTCTGTTTTGAATTCAGTACTGTTGTTACTGAACATGTATTGCTTTCACACCGTTGTAAAGTCAAAAAATTTTAAGTTGGACCATGGTCAGTCGGGGATTGTCTGTGTTTTAACAAGGGCGTGAAGAGTATGTGTTATTTTAGCTCTGTGCTTCCACCCCTATTCTAATAAAACAATCTGAGAGCCAGACAGCTTTATGGAAAAAGGCATTCATTTTTGCAAAACAGTGGGAAAAAACTAAAATAGCTAAGAAGTATGGAATTGGCAAGTACTTTTTGCTAAATTCCTCAATGGAATATTTGAAGCCATGTAAAATGATGTTTATAAGAATTTGTAATTAACCTGGAAAAGGCTTATGTCCTGATAAATTAAAAAACAAAAAACAACAGAATATAGGGGCGCCTGGGTGGCTCAGTTGGTTGGGTGACTGCCTTCAGCTCGGGTCATGATCCCAGAGTCCTAGGATCGAGTCCCACGTCAGGCTCCCGGCTCAGTGGGGAGCCTGCTTCTCCCTCTGACCCTCACCCCTCTCATGCTGTCTCTCTCTCTCTAAAATAAATAAAGAAAATTTTATAAATTTTAATAATATAAAATAGTATAATAAAATAAATTTAAAAATCTTTAAAAGAATAAAAAATAAATTTATAAAACAGAATATAAAACTGAATATACAGTATGGGCTCAAGTTAAAATAAAAAATGCAGTATAAAGACAATAAGGAATAGATGAAAATGTTCAAGGTGGCTACTTCTGGACTATAGGATTATGGGTGCTTTAGTTTATTGCATTCAAATTTTTTATTGTATGAATTTTCTACAACAAGCATTTATTCCATCTATACATTAAAAATATGTTACTTTAAAATTTAATTTTTGGTGGTAAAGGTCAGGAGAGTGATTTCTTTCCTTTAAATTTTCTATTGTTATGTTAATCACCATACATTACATCATTAGTTTTTGATGTAGTGTTCCATGATTCATTGTTTGTGCATAACACCCAGTGCTCTACGCAGAACGTGCCCTCTTTAATACCCATCACCAGGCTAACCCATCCCCCCACACCCCTCCCCTCTAGAACCCTCAGTTTGTTTCTCAGAGTCCATTGTCTCTCATGGTTCGTCTCCCCCTCCAATTTACCCCCCTTCATTCTTCCCTTCCTGCTATCTTCTTTTTTTTCTCTTAACATATATTGCTTTACTTGTTTCAGAGGTACAGATCTGTGATTCAACAGTCTTGCACAATTCACAGCTCTCACCATAGCACATACCCTCCCCAATGTCTATCACCCAGCCACCCCATCCCTCCCACCCCCGCCACTCCAGCAACCCTCAGTTTGTTTCCTGAGATTACGAATTCCTCATATCAGTGAGGTCATATGATACATGTCTTTCTCTGATTGACTTATTTCACTCAGCATAACACCTGGAGAGCGATTTCTCGGGGATAAGGAGGAGCTATTGACTAGAAAGGGGCATGAGAGAACTTTCTGGAAGGTTGGAAACATCCTATATCTTGATCTGGGTGGTGGTTATACGGATGTAAACAGGTACAAATTCATTGGGTTGTGCCATCAACATGTGGGCACTCCATTGTAGGTAACTGGCACCTCAGTTTTAAAAATACAGCATGTTGACCCTTGCTCCCTTTTAATTATGTAAAGCCTTCACTTGTCTTTCTTCCATGGCATTTTTGGCCAGCTCCTTCCACATGGCTCTTAGCCCTCCTGCAAAGTTGGTATCACCCAAGTGTCCTACCCCCACCCTCATGTTGTAGGTATCTTCTGGTAAATAACCACATTGTCTCTTTCCTACAAAGCTCTCCAAAGACAATTCTTACTTCTAGTACATAATCCATTACTTATTTGCTTACAAGGAGACTTCCTGCTCCCTGGGAACAGCCCTCCATGACTGATGGGAGCTGGCGTGTGACTACCCCAGCTCTATCAACCCTCAGGTAAGTCAAGTCTGAGTTGTGTTTTCTTCACTGGCTCCAGGAGTTTCCCAGAGGGATTATACCCCAGTTGCCCCAATGGTAACTCATTCACTAACACACCAGCTATAGACTGAATATTTATATCCCCCAAATTGATATGTTAAAAGTTAATTTCCAATGTAATGGAATTTGGGGGCTTTGGGAGGTGATTAGGTCATGAGGGTGGAAGCTTCATGAATGGGAGAGTGCCCTTAGTGAACAGATCCCAGAGAGCTCCCTTCCCTGTTCTGCCATGGAAGACACAAGGAAATATGAAACATCTGCCGCCTGGATGGGGGCTCTCATCAGAGCCTGACCAGCCTGGCACCCCGATCTCAGACTTCTGGCATTCAGAAATATGACAAATAAGCTTTTGTCATTTGTAAATCCCTTCATCAACGGAAACTTGTTATCACAGCCCTTCAATGGTGCTTTGCCTTCCTTGTCTCACTCTGGTCTCTTTCCTGCACGTCCTTCGCCCCCCCAAATAAGCCACTTGCACTTGGAATCCTTGCCCCAAGTGTCTGCTTTGGGAAGAAACCAAGCAAAGATAAGCACATCCATCTATTGGGCACCTGCCTTTATGCAGCTTGCACCCTAGTGGGGGCAACCAGCCATAAATAAGCAAACAGTAAATAAAAGATAACTGTAGGTTGGGAAAATTACCAGGCAAGAAGCAAGATGATGGGATAGGGAAAAAGTGGGATGGAGGAGCTATTTCAGATAAAATGGTCAGGCCTGTCCTCTGGGGAAAGTGACCTTTAAACTGAGACCTGGGGAACCAGAAGGAGCCAGCCATACAAAGGGCAAGAGGGAGAGAATTTAGGAAGGGGGAACACCCAAGGGCAAAGACCCCCTAGGTGGGAAATGAGTTGCATATTTATGAACTCAGATGAGGACAGTAGGGAGGTAGCAGAGTGACGGAGTAATTTGGAGACCAAGGGATTTGGAATTTGGAGAATTTGCGGGGGGCAGACCTTTCAGGGCTTGTAGGTATGTCAAGAACGTCGGAACCATGGGAGGCCACTCACGTGGTTTAAGGAAGGTCTTTGCTCTGTACATGAATTTGAGCCATGTGTAGAGGTTACTGCTTCCATCCTTAAGATGCAAATCCCTTCGCCTGGCTTCAAGGGAGGAGGGAAGAGGGAAAAGGGTACCGGGAGGCTGCTTTTGCAAAAAAAGTATGTCAGGAGAAGCTGAAGGGACCCTTTGTTTCATCAGGCTAGTTTTCCCTTTTATTCCTCAATACCTCTAATTCTGCTTGTCACCAGGAAATAGGTGTGCGGCAGCTCAGTGACAGCCTTCCCAGTGTCTATGGCAACCTGGGGCTGGGGCCATTTTTCCTTCACCAAAAGAATGGGCTGGCTTCCTGAAGATAAGTAAAGCCCCATTGTTGCTCTCAACTGTTACATAGGTAGCATGCACAGGAATAATAAAGATACGACTGAATACTGCTAACGATCTTGTATGAAATAACATGGATTAAATAAATCATTTCTTTCCGGTCTAATTATAGATGCTTCAGGGTGAAAATGCAAAATGGGGCCTTGCTTCTTATTCTAGCCATTGTTTCTCGTGTTCTTTCTTTTCTTTTTCCCTTCCCCTTCTCTTTCCCCTTCCCCTTCCCTTCTCTTTCCTTTCCTTTCCTCTCCTTTTTTTTTTTTTATGTTTTTTATTTTTGGTGGCCAGGGTCTGGATTGGTCCTTGTCTAAGGATTCTGCAAAAAGCTGGCTCCCAGGTTTGTGAATTAGAAGCACTTAGCTGTGTTCCTGAGAGGAACAACAGGGCTAAACAAAACAGGGTGGGTGGAGGAAGGAGCATTACTTGGCAACAAAACTCTCCTGACTTAGAGATCAGGTGGGTGTAAGGCTCTTCCTCCCTTCTGGACCCCGTGCACAGGGGTATCTTTCCAAAGGAAAGCAGATCATAGTATTCAACAGTATAAAAACCTCTGGTGGTTTCCTGGAGACTGTAAGATAAAACCTAAGCTGTTTAGCCCAACCTCTTGGACTTCTGTTTTCATCATGCACCTTTGTACTTACTTATTCTGCAGAGCTTCTCCCAGTTCTTCCAATGCATCAAGCTGGGTCAGGCCTCTGAGCTTTAGGCTGAGCTGTGCTCTCCTCCTGGATTGCCCTTCCTCCTCTTAAAGAACACATGCCCATCTTCTAAAACTTGGCTCAAGAACCTTTTTGATCATAAAGCTTTCTGAGGCCCCCACATAAGACCATTTTCACCCTTGTACACCGTATACACCTCAACCCTCACATTGCAGTCTTTGGAACTGAGGAGATTGTTTCAGGAATGCCCCAACAAATGGCCTGCATGCATGCACATCCTTTGCTTATAATTTTGTAGTTCCCTGGCTCAGGTGGGTGACTTGTAATATAAGACTATATATAGCAAACCTCACACAACCAGAAACTTGAAATCATGTGTGCGTCTCTTCTTGTCCTTTTATACAACTAGGTTTACTCCCTCTTAGATCCTTGCCACCACTGCAACCATGAGCCTGGGTTCCGCGGCTGGAGGATGAGAGACACGTGGAGAGCTTACACGCTGGTGCAATCCTAGATCAGCCAGGGCCCAGCCAACCCTCCCACTGACTGAAGATGCAAGAATGAGCCCACCCAAGCTGGAAAATATACCCAGATAGCCCACAAACTTGTAAAAAGTAATAAATGGTTGTTTTAAGGTAATTTTTTTTAGGCCAATTGTGAAATGATATACGGGCCCACACAGGGGAAGATTTAGGTCTGGTTGATCCTTGCCCAACCAGCTACGTGAGAAATACCATAGATTTCTTCACTTCCACCAAGAGTAAAGAGAAGAGGTAAGAGGGGTCCACTGCCTTTAAGCATTAATTCTTTCCAGTGGAGAAGGCTGGTCCCATTTATGTTCTAATCCTCACATCTCATAAATCAGATACAACACTCTCCCCCCTTCAAAGGCCACCCCGTATCTACTTGATCCCTTTGAGAGGACAGATGGGTCTCATTTATGGGCCAGTCGTAAGGAGAGAGGGAAAGGGAATGGCTCCCCCTACAGGACATATTTGACAAGCCATGCACAGCTAAAGGTTGATGTTTCCAGAACCATCGTGACACCCTCTTTCACTATAAAGTGTTCGCTTGCGTGCTTGTTTTTGGAATTGAAGGAGAAACTACGTCAATGACCAAGGAGGGAATGAAGGGGAAAGACTGTGAGGTGCTGGCAGAACATGAGGCCCTTTGAGGAAGGGAATTTGCCCTCACTGACGCCTAGCCTCACATTGGGTGCGGGCAGTCCTCTCTTGAATATATTAAAGATCACAGTAAAAAATGTTTGATGACTGCTTGCTCCATGCCAGTGCTGTGCAAACCATGCAATTGTCATGTAACTCCAGATGTGGGCTCATTTTACAGATGAGGAAAAAATGTCAGAAAGTCACTTGCCCAAAGGCACAGAGGTATAAGCGATGGAAACGGGGTTCAAAGTAGGCCAACTTGCTCTGATGTCTGTGTATACACTACCTCAAGGAAAGAAGCCACACTGCACCCTGCAGCCCAGTAAGTGGTCCTAGACATTGGAGGTGCATCACCTGGAATGGACAGAAGAAAGGAGGATTGCCTCCTCCATATTGCATCTCAGACCTTCTTCCAAATCAGTGCTGTTAGACCTGGGTCCTTTCTGCCCCGATTACTCTATACTTCCAGGTATGTGCCTTTCTTCATCACATAGGCATTGGCCTAAGGGAAGGGCCTCTCAGAGCCAGGCCATTTGGAGTTTTGCCTGTGTTCACCCTCAGAACCCTCCACTCCACTTTGTTAGATTCTGTGTTCTTGGCTCACCTCACTACTCCTATCACAGAAACACAATCAACCACCTCTTTTTTTACCTTACAGTCCAATCCATGTTCTAATTCTACTATTTTAGTCCATTCAATTTCTACACCAGACTATTTCCAAATATATATAACCACATAATTATACCTTTATAAGCCATTTATCCAAATTCATTTTTAGAAGAATTTTAAAGATTTGTCTATTTTAGAGAGAGAGAGAGCATGGTGGGGAGGGCAGAGGAAGAGGGAAAAAGAGAATCTTGAGCAGACTCCCCGCTGAGCACAGAGCCTGATGTGGGGCTTGATCTCACAACCCCAAGACCATAACCTGAGCTGAAAACAAGAGTCAGATGCCTAACTGACTGAGCCACACAGGCTCCCCAAAATTCATTGTATATACATAATTTAGTACACATTCCCTCTCCAAAACAAAAGGTCCCCCTTTCATTCAATATTTTACGCCACCCCCTGCCCCAGCCTTTGTCTAAATTTCTTATGTCCCAATAAATAAAAGAAGCCACTCCGGCACTGCCCCCAGTCATTCTCTGCCAATTTATACACCACCCAACCAGGATGTACCTCTGATTTCCTCTACAGAAAGCAAAGCCAAATTTCATTTTGTTCCCCATCCCCAGTCGGATTGATCTGGGGAGCAGCTTTGATGTTTTGCATTTATCAGAGATTTATGTGGAAATTGATAAAATGGAGTCAAAAGAAAGTGACACAAATTTGCACATGGTGGATGAGAGAAGTGAGCACACGTGCTCATTGCCATTGTCAACAGTCTGTGTTTAGGAAGAATTTGCCTGACCCCAGCTGAATGGTAATATGCATGTGGAAATTGATCATTATGTTCACTCAACCCTTTGCAAAAAATGCCTTCATGTGTTAAGATGCAAAAACATGAAGCTAAGTGCCCAAGTCTTTATTAACTCAGTGTGAAGTTTTTACAGTTGAAGGCAGCAGGTTTGCATCTATAATTACTCCTCAGCTTTCCAGCAGATCTAAATGGACAAATGCACCACAGTACCAGCAGCTCCTTTTCCCCCTGATACAATGCATCACTCTCCTGCTGAAAGAAATGAATGGGGGTTGATATGGAGCTAGACACTCTGTTGGTGGCTGTGAGTTTCCCTTTGATTTAGCTGGAGAAACCTAAGCCCTGTAGGTAGAAAGTTCAGAGATCCTTCTTGTGGCATGGAGTTGGAGTTAAATTCATTTAACGAATGAATAATGAGTGTCTACCTTGTGCTAGGCACTCTTCCAGGAACTGGGAACAGAGTGGTAAGACAAACAGGCAAACATCCCTCATTCTACTGGGAAAGACAAATGCCAAATGAACAAATAAGTAAACAAGATAATTTCAGATGCAGTAAGTACCAAGAAGAAAATAAAAATGAAATGAAAATCTGGCTGGTGACTCCTCTTTGCCCGTTTTCTGTGGATCTGAATGACTTGTCACCATGCTCTGGCCAAATGGTTGGACTTGCTCATTCTCATCTTTCTGGAAAAAGAATTGGGAGCCCTATGCCCCCTTAGACTATGCACTAAACTTTCCTATTTCCCACTCCAGTGCTATATTCTCTGGCTAGCTAGATTACTCTTCTTTTTTTTTTTTCTAAGATTTTATTTATTTTTGCGAGAGGGAGAGAGAGAAAGTGAGCAAGCGCACACAAGCAGGGGGAAGGGACAGAGAGAGAGGAAGAAGCAGGCTCCTCACTGAGCAGGGAGCCTGATGTGGGACTCGCTCCCAGGACCCTGGGATCATGACCTGAGCCAAAAGCAGATGCTTAACCGACTCAGCCACCCAGGCACATGCTAGATTACTTTTGCATCTTCCACTTGTTCCATGTCTCCCATGATTTCTCACATCTGAGTCAGCTCAAGAATCAAGTCTTCACCATTTCTCCTAAAGGGTCTAGTGCAATATTTTGCACAGAGAAATGAATGAATGAATGAATGATTCAATGGGGCAATTCTGGGTTCCCAGTGTCTGTTCTCTAAGATCACTGTGCAGTGAAGAATTAACTTTACCCAAAGAGAGGTCTAGGCTTTGCCCTTGGCTGCTAGGATGTAATCCCTACACCCTTGAGATGTTCACGCTTGGTAGGAGTATCTTTGTTTGTGTGGGGATCCTGGCCACCAGAGAGTCTAACAGTGTGTTATATAATGGAGGTTTTGGGCCCTACAGTATGAGTTCTACCTATGAAGGAACTGAAGACTAATGGTCAGCCCCACATTATCAGATCTAACTCTAGAGGGGCTACCATACAAGCCATATGGGATTAAGCCCCAATAAAAATGTTAGATACCAAAGCTTGGGTGAGCTTCTGTGGGTGGCAATACCTTGCCTGTGATCACACATCCATGCTGGGAAAATCACACGGTCCATAATTCCATGGAGACAGGACGGTTGAAGCTTCACATCTGAACTCTTTCCTGGACTCTGCCCATGAGCTTCCTCCACTGACTGATTTTAATCTGGATTCATCCCCTGCAATAAACTGTAACTGTGAATATAACAGCTTTCAGTGAATTCCATGAATGCTTCTAGCAAATTCCAAAACTAGAAGCGATTTGGGCACCCCTCAAACTTGCAATTTATGTCAGGAGTGAGGGCATCTTTGTGTGGACTTTGTTCCCTCACCCATACAATTGTCTACCCCTTTCAGCCACATGCCTGCCACATGCCTGCCCCATGTTGCCACATAAAAAGATCCTGCACAGGGGTGCCTGGGTGGCTCAGTTGGTTAAACAACTGCCTTCGGCTCAGGTCATGATCCTGGAGTCCCAGGATCGAGTCCCACATCGGGCTCCCTGCTCAGCGGGGGGTCTGCTTCTCCCTCTGATCCTCTCTCCTCTCATGCTCTCTCTCTCTCTCTCTCTCAAAAAAAAAAAAAAAAAAAGATCCTGCACATACTTGCAGCTCACAGCCTAAGTTCTGAATACCTCCTTCTGGCTGATTCTCTATACAGACACAAGCACTGTATAGCCTTTCACCCTTCCGGTTTCTGTCTATTTGCCCATGTCCTTTTTATTTAACCTAGAATCATTTTATATTCTAATAATATTAATTCCTCTTGAACTGAGTCTCTTTGAACTGATTACTCAGCCACCAATAAACACAGGACCCAAAACTTCCTACTGCCATTCTTTATGCTTAGATCAGTCCCCAAACAGGAACTAAAGGTCTGGGTAATTTACTTGAGAAACAAGAAGAAAATTCCCTAAAGTAATGGTTCCATATGAGAAATAACAAACATGACTAGGGCTACTCTATGCAGGACCTTAGGGAGAATTCACTTCTCTCTCCCCTCCCCTCCCCTTCCCTTCCTTTCTTCTTTCCTTCATTTATGTCAAGGAATATGTCTGACATGTTACTACAAGCTCAACAAATATTTGTAATATATGCTCAATGTATGCATGAGCTAACCTATAGTGAGTTCCTACCATATTTTATACACAGTGCTAGTGATGGATAATAACGAAATGTTCCAACTTTGATGTACTTATTCTACCAGTCAACCTGTCGGACTAAAGGAAAAGAAACCATCTAAAGGAAACATGGAGGATCCTAAGAATAACCTCTTGGGGACATTTATTCTGTTATGGCTCACCTTCTCCTTCCACCAATTATGGATATTTTGGTGTCATGGGTTGTCATAAACATAATGGAGACTCTGACTGGAAGGACCTTAGATATTCTTAGCATCGACCCATGTCTTATGAGCCAAGTCCTAGCCTAGGCATGCCTTGAGGGGAAAGGATTTTACAAAGACTTTATAAAGAAAACCTCCACTCTCCTTCCTTCAAGTTCACCCTCCTCCCATATCACCACATAAATGACAAGGGGAGTAGGTTATAAACAGAGTATTATCAATAGAAACACAATGGTGTATAACCTTCATCTTTTTGCCTGGAGATGTTCTAGCCTATTGGTTTTTCATTCTCTTTTTTGCAGGGGGCCTTACCTCCTTTGTTTTTCCAAATAAGTCATAACCCTATTATTTGGTGCCCCAAGCCATACATCAAAATCTGAAGTCACTGGTGTTTATAGATCAGATAGGGAAAGTTTATATTTCAGAGAAGAGGGAAAGTACATTCCTCTTCACCTTTTCTAGCCTGGTGTTTGCTAATATTAGACTGTAACTGACCCTACATATCATGTCTGGAGACCTTAATGGAGGTGTTTAACACAATTAATTTAGAAGAAAAAGGGCAAAATAAAGGCACCGTGCTGATATCTGGCCTTTAGAAGCTAATCTACCTTAAAATAATGGGAAAGAAACAAGTTTGCCTGAATCCTTAGATATCCTAATAGTCAGTATCAAGCTCTGTATGATTATTAATATGGTCTCTAAACATATACATTTGCATATTCAATGGACAGTAATTGAGTGTCAAAATCCAGTAAAACTGGATTCATGGAAGATGCCAACGGAGAGATATAGTCCTTGTCCTCTTGGAGATGGGGTCTATTGATACATAAATAGAACACACATTAACAACCTCAAAATGAGTCAGTTCTATGAGTGCCTTGAGGAGAGGGATGGTATCATTAGGGCCACAATAATAATACAAAGACTTAGCATTTATTGAGTGCTTACTCTGTGTTGTAAACTTGATGCTCCCTTTTCTAATCTTTACAAGCCCCAAGTTCTATCATATTAGTCCCATTTTATAGATGAGAAGTTCAAGTTTAAAAGTTATGTGACCTGCCCCATTTCACATAGCTGGTAAATGCCAGGATCAGGGCTGGCCCAGAAGAATGTCTAATACCTGACCTCTAAAGTCCATTATTTTTCTGGTAATTTATATTCTGGAGACAAGGAGACATGGGACAACCTATCCCATGGCACAGATTCCAGTAAACTTGTTGGATGCTTGAAAGAATGGTAGAGTTATCAGGAGGGTGTCTTGAGGGAAACTCATGGGTCTAACACTGAAGTGGATCAAGGCAAGTGAGGTCCATATTATGGGCATAAACTATCCTCTCTCTGATATGATGTCTTAGGTGAACTGCAGTTGATCTGAATTTGTAATGATGCAGAAGACCATGGTTAGATGAGGTAAATCCCATCCCACATTCAGAGGAACAAGACTTGCCTTGCAGAAACTTCACCATCTCCCAACCAGCTCCTCAGTAGGGCACAAGGACATCCTTCCTGTCCTTGACTGATCCTTCTAGACTACTTTAAGCTTTCCATCTTTGTCTTGCTCTCTTAGGCAGTAATCCATTTCTCATCATGTCATTTATCCAATAGACAACAGAGCAACAAGGCAGCTTCGATTTGTTCAAAAGTGTTCGGCAAATGAAGGAGATGCCATTGCTGAGGTAGCATTAAAGTTAATGGAAATCTGAGCCTGGGATTATGACAGTTCTCTCAACCTGAGCACACTGCCTTCTTAGGCAGTCCTTAGTGTCCTCAAAGACTGACTGAAGCAGCCTCCTGGTGGCTAAATCGAAGATAGTTGACCCTTCAAATTTAGTGAATCTCTAAAGAGCTACAAATCTACTTTGCTGATGAAGTCTTCACTCATTCAACCAAGAATTATTGAGTACCTACAATGTTCTAGGACTATTAATTTCTTTCTTTATCTAAGAAACATTTATTGAACATCTACTGTGTTTCTTGCCATGGGATGGACAGAGGTGATGTAAAGATGACTAATAAATGGTATAGTCCCTTAAGAAATGTGAGATTTACCATTTATCATCCATCTAATAAATATTTATAAAATATATACTCTGTGCCAGATACCAAGTGAAGCATTTTATATTCATTATCTTATTTAATTATCACAATAATGCCAGGGTAGATTGGATTTGCCCTACAGAATCTTGCCACCCATATCAAAAGATGAAGTCTATTTCCCCTCCCCTTGAACCTAGGTGGCTTTGTGACTGACTAGGATAATAAAGTATGGTGAATGTAATGCTATGTGACTTTTAAGGCTGCACCATAATGGGGGGTAAAGCTCTGCCTGGCTCTCTCTCTTGAGATAGTCACTCTTGAAACCAGCCATCATGCTGTGATGAAACCCAGGACACATTAAGATGCCTACATGGAGAGAGACCAAGGTCTCCAGACCTTAGTCTCAGCCAAACTTCCAGCCAGTAGCCAGCACTAACCTGGAAACCATAAGGTTGACCCATCTTCAAACAGACCTGAGCCCACAGGAGAGGAGCCACAGCTGATCCTGAGTAGAGCACAGTGGAGCCTTCCCTACTGAGCACTGCCCACATTGCAGATGCACAAGCAAATGTGTTTTTGTTTTAAGCCTCTTGGGATGGCTAATTGTATGTGTCAACTTGACTGGGCTAAGGGTTTCCAGAGAGCTTGTAAGACATTATTTCTGGGTATGTCTATGAAGGTGTTTCTGGAAGACAGTAACATTTGGATCAGTAGACTGAGTAAAGAAGATCACCCTCATCCTTTGTAAATTGAGTCTCTGCATAGGTCAGGGGGCTCTGTTTCCTAAAAGAAGAGCTTCCTTAGCAGATTCTGTATTTAACCAGTTACTACCCTCAGCATCCACAGGGTTCTGCCTAGGACGGACTGGCTACTGGGAAATATCAAGCAACTAACCAGCTGACAAAAAAATCGATTCCTATATCACATCCCTTCTACAAGTTTACAAAATTGCTGTGTGGCAGACACTTTCTGAATCTTTGCCTTTGAGTCCCCAGCATCATAGAAGCTTGTTAATATTGACTTTCATCTAATTATTTCAGTATTTAGTTGGCAGTGTTGTTCTTTTTTCATTTTTATTTTCCTAGTTACCTTACACCCTAAGGGAATGGTAATTGATAGAAAGGTCCGGGCTCTCCCAGACTCAAAGTACATACACTCCTTCCTCCTCTCCCCCACTGCATATATTTTGTAAGAATTAATAGCAAGTTTGTCACTTAAACTTTCCATGCCTCAGTTACCTTATTTTAAAATAGGCATAATTCTACTAACTCAATTGCTCCCTTTGTAGAGTAATCGTGAGGGATAGAGGGAGCCCTCCAGCTGAGCGTACTGCCTCGTGCGCAGTGAGTATTTAATAAAGGGTAGCTATAAATAATCATCATCCCATTTGTAGGGAGATGCTACCAAAGCCTTCCAGATCTCTCAGAGGACTCTAAAGTAATTGTGCTTGGTAGATTGCATCATTCCTGCACAGGTCTATCTCATCACAGCTTTCTCACGGAGGGCTGCTAATCTTCACCCAAGATTAGTCCCAAACTCACAACCCCACAACCCCAGTGCAGGCTATATTTTCTCCACTTGGATCTCTCCATCTTGGTGTGAGCACTCTGATGCTTTTGATCCATAGTTCAGCTTTATAACTGGAGTCTGAACCAGACTTCCTTGTCAAGCTACAGCCTCTTTCTTGGGACTTCATTTATATTTGGCTGTGGCCCAGGCTGCAACTACCTCTTCATTCCTGGAATCACTGATACATTCCCCCTGAGTAGAGCAATTGGAAAATTTTCTCTGTAACTAATAATAATAATAAAGTAATAATGATGGCTGAGACCAAGTGCTTACTGTGTACTGGGCACGCTGTTAAGGGATTCACATGTATAATTTCCTTTATTCCTCACAAAATTCTTGAGGCAGGTTTTCTTCCTATCCCCATTTTACAGCTGAGAAAAATAAGGACCTGAGAGATTCATTATGTCCCACATCTAGATAAAGGCTTTCATAAATCTTCCAACAGGTGGGTAGTTTCCTTTTAACATTGATATTTAGGGATCTAGGGTGGTCAAAGATTTGTTATAAAGGATAATGGAGGCCCCATTCTAAAACATAACCTTCTATCGAAGAGAATGCTCCTGTTAGCCATTAACTTTATAGCAAGATTTCTATGCCTCAGCACTATTAACACTTGAGGACAGATAATTATCTGTTGAGGAGGGGTGCCTTGTGCATTGCAGGATGTTAAGCAGCATCCTTTGCCTCAAGCCAGTAGCACCTCCCCCTCCTCCCAAGATGAGACAACCAAAAATGTCTCCAGACATCAACAAATGTCTTCTGGTGGGGGGCATATTTGCTCCTGGTTGAGGACCACTGCTCTACAGCACAGAATAATCCCAGGAATCATCTGTCAAATGGAGTTGAACATGGATCAGGTTCATTTTTGGTAGATATAAAGGTCACGGGAAAAGTCTAGGGCACAAGATTTTGTTCACCAAGAATAGGATCTCTAGTAGGGTGTGGGTCATGAAGGTAAAAAGCTACCAGCTTAGGCCAGGTTGGTTGGGGGCAGGGTGCCCTTAGGAATAACAACCAGAAGAGGGTGAACATAAGACAGAGGGGCAGAACAACAGAGGCCCCCGTGCTACCCCAGGGGCTGTGGAGCTAGGATACCCCCTCAGAATTGTCCCCAGTTAACACTCAGGGACTGACATTTGTACCCCTCTGTTGACCATTTATTGGATGGATGCTGCCTCTAAAGGAATATAAACAAGGGCAAGTCTACTGCAGAGACTAAGTTAGGAGTCCCCAAAAGCCAGAACTCTTGACGGCTTGGGGAATAAATGTGTTGGTCCCAAAAAAGAGATCTCAGGGCAAAGCATAGCAGTCACTGCAGGAAACAAATTGCATTTAAGGCTCTGGGATAGATGCTTTATGTAGTTTCATGGATTTCCTCATCACAACACACTGCATCATGTAGGCATTAGTCTTCCCATTTTCTAGGTGAGAACACTGAGGTAGATTAGGATATTTTTGGAGACAATTTACTAAAACCCTAATTCAAACTAGCTTAAGCAAAAGAAATTAATTTATCAGTTCTTGAAACTGAAAAGCCACCCAGAGATTTGGCTTTTAGTCCAGTTAGAGGCAGGGGTCAAATGATGACACCAGGAGTCAGTCTCTTTTGGCTCTGCTGTCCTCTGTGTTGGCTTCATTTACAGATCCCACGTAGCTGCTCTCAAGTTTTCTAGGTTTGGTCATTTCAGTGTGCTTCCCACCAAACTCAAGCAAAAGTCTTATATATACCCCCTTGACTCTGACTGGCCGGACTTTATTATGTGTCCATCTTGAACCAAGTCGCTGAAGCCAGGAGAATGGTGCGAAGCCAGGTTGGTATGGCTTACATGATTCACCTCTGAATCCAGGAATCCACCTCTGAATTCACTTCACTAGAACCACCTGGGCTGAGGGTGGCAGAGAGGTAGATTCCTCCATCCCCCCCCCAAAAAAAACTGTTACTTTAACAATCTATAACAATCTCAAGAAGGAGGAGAGGCTGCTAGGCAGCAAATATAGCAAATGTCCACCACCAAGCCTCTGGCAAGTGGAGTCATTTACCCCAAGGTCATAAGCCTGTAATAGTAGAGGCAGGTTCAAGCCATGACTGTCTGAATCCAGAGCTGTTTCTCTTTCCCCTCTGCCTCTACAGAAGGCATAAGAAGCCACAGAGATGATTTAGAGTAAGAGCAAACAATAGCTCATGGGTCAAATGCAGCCCACTGCCTGTTTTTATAAGTAGTTTCATTGAAACAGAGGCAAACCCATTTATGAATGTATTACCTACAACTGCTTTCACTCTATGGCTGCAGAGTTGACTAGTAGGAACAGAGACTGCATGGCCCAAAAGCCTAAATGATTCACTATCTGACCTTTGACTGAAAAAGTTTACCACCTCCTTTATTCAAAGAGTGGATCTCTACTGTTATTGTCCAGTGGCTGCCCTGCTGGATGGAGCCAAGGGGGCAGCAAGATGTTGGGCTTGTCTCATTTCACTTCTTCTTCCACTCCCACAGGAATCTTGGGTCACCAGCCATGGTTCTTACTTTCTTCCCTATTTACTTAACACCAGGTTCATTCGCCTCCAACCAGAAGAGTCCCTCAACTGAAGAGTGAAAACAATTCAGAAAGGAAGACTTGCACATAAATTGCATGTGTGAATGCTGCTGAAATTCGCCACTTATACACATTGCTATTCTTGAGGTGTTTTATCTCCCTTCAAAAAAACTGAGAAACTCAATGGCAACTAATATCACAACAAGACCCATCTCAGTCCTGCCAGAGACCGAGAGGGTTTTATTCTCCCTGTTCCTCTGTCAGATTTTAAATGGATGTGGTTTTATTCCCCTTCTCATCTAATATTGGAACATATCAATCTACAGGGAGATCTCATTTTTAAATGATGTTCTTGTATTTCAAGAGGCCTTTTCAAGGGGGGAAAATAGCTCCACTCAAGAGAAAGCTCATGGCTGGAAAGCAAGGATATTTATCTCCAATAATTCAACAAATATTTACTGAGTGCTGGGCACAGATTCCTGGTGCCCAATTCCATGTGCCCAGAAAGGGGACAAGACTTGTTCAGAGTCACACAGCCAAGTTAGAGTCAGAACACCTGTGTGTCTTCTTTCTTCTTATAGCTGTTGGATACTTTCCACTCCCTTGAGGTGAGGCACAGACTGGCTGGAACCAGAATCCCTGTCTATGCTCTGCTGAGATGTCACGCCCTAGAGAATAAAAAATGCCTGCTCTTGCCATTCTCTGGTATAAATCTCTCTGTATTCACCCATTGTTTTTAGAAGGAAGTCATTCACTGGACCATGGCTGCAAGCATGAACATGATCTAAACCTTTGTGACCTTTGGCTTATTCTTTCAATGGACTTCTCTTCAGCCACACACATCCTGTCCTTTGCCTATACTGTTCCCAGTCCCTACCATCACAGGGTCTATGCATTTATGCACTCGCCAATTATCTATCCCACCCTACCAGTCACTGTGCATTCCCCTGACCCTCCCTCCTCTACACATCAGTTTAAATGTCATGTCCTCAAGGCATCTGCCCTCAACCACTGACTTCTCAGACCAAGTAAAGTTCCTAGTGAAACTCTCATAGCTTTCTGGATTATTTATTCATCATACTGATCATATTTGTAATTATTTACCTCAAGAGAGTCTCTCCCATTTCCATTTCCTGAAAGCAGGAACTGAGCTAGGCTTTTTGTTCATTTCCCTATAGCCAGTTCCCAGCACAGTGCCTGACACATAATAGGTGCTCAGTATTCATGCACATTAATTAACTAACCAATATGGCCTCCAGGCTCTGGGGCAGAGGAGAAAAGTAGATGCTTTTATTATAATGGACAATGGGACTGGAGGAAATTTGTCTTTCTGCCCTCCTTTATAATGACATTTCCAAAGGCTTATTTAATCCCAAACCTCCTTAAAGCCCCTGGATTTTGTGGCTGGTATCCAATAAAGTAGGGCTCTAATACCCTCACTTTATTCCCAGGGGAATAACCTCTTCTCTTGACTCTCCTTAGGTCCCAGACCAGGTTCTGACCTCTGAGACTCTCCTTCTCTGGTTTAATTTCTCCAACATAGAGACTCGCCTTGAAATAGTTTTGCCTTTCCCCACCCCTAAAACCACAGATGGAGCTTCATCCTTCTTAGCTGAAGATGTGCCTTGTCCAAATGCCCAGACCATACTCTGGTTCCCAAGAAATGCAGCTGTAAGGAAAGTTCACATCCTCCCAGCTCCCTCTACCCCAAGATTTACACATGGTTTTTCCACTGCCTAGAATGTTCTCATCCTGTTCACTTGGTTAACTCGTGCCCATACTTAAGACACTAACTCAAATAGGAATCCTTCTCTGACTCATAAAGCCAGGTCAGGCCCCCCTGTTATATCTTCTTTTAACACCACAAAATTGTATTTGTAAAAAATATTTGGAGCAGTTTAAAAGGTTACAACTGTGAGATTATTCTCATTAATGCTTATCTATTCTAGGCTGTAAACTCCAAAAAGGTTGGAATCATGTCTCTTTTTTTGATTCATTAGTACAATCTCAATGTCTGGCACAGAGTAATGGCTTAAAATATTGGTTGAATGAATGAAGGAAGAAATTATTAGAATTGGGTACATCCTCAGGGCCCCTCGGTGGCTCAGTCAGTTAAGCAGCTGCTTTCGGCTCAGGTCATGATCTGGGGGGCCTGGGATCAAGCCCTGAATGGGGCTTCCTGCTCTGTGGGGAGTTTGCTTCTCCCTCTCCCCTCCCCCTACTTGTGTGTGCTCTCTCTCACTCTCTCTCCCTGTCAAATAAATAAATAAAAATCTTAAAAAAAAAGAATTGGGTACATCCTCTTTGAGCCTCTTCCTCCTTTTCTAATATAAAGAAATGAGCTGGGAAGCATGGAGGATCTCTTAGAACTTTCCCAAAACATCTCCTACAGTAAGGAGGGCAAATAAGGGGCACATAACCCCTCAATTATTATCTGTGAGCTGGAACAAGCTACTCACTTGCTTTGTTCCTCATTCTCTATCTTTCTAAAATGATTATTAGAATAATAATGCCTCCAATGGTACATTTGTTCATTCATTCATTCAGTAAAGAGCATTTCTCAAAGTGAAGTTGCAGGAGCAACTGCATGGGGACCACCCGAGCCACTTAATGATGCAGATTCCTCTCTCTTATGTGAAGATTATAGGTGATACTTATGCACCTCTTAGTTGAGAACCAATGGGCATAGTGAGTCGTGATGTTTAAACACTATATATAAAACAGTTATGAAGCTGCTTATGAAGCACAGAGCCCGCCACCTGCTTGGAACCACACACCAGTCCATCTTTCCAGCTACTTCTTCAACCACCTACCTAACCACCTGCCTCCTCCACCTTTTCTAATGTAGTACTTCTATTTCTTCCTCTAATTCCATTCTATTCTTTTTTACTTGCTTTTCCCATTTTATCCTAAATATCTTGGTCTTCCCCAAATCAGTAGGAGGTCCATCCTTGTATTAAGTGATGAGAGAACTCTAGGAAATTCAGAAGACAAAGACGTGGTCCTCAAGAAGCTCCCAGCAGAGAGAAGAGACCTGGGCCTCTGCATCTCTATAAAGGTTTGTGGACACACCATGGTCCCTAGGCTTCAGCCTATGAAGATTGCCTCTCCTCTCCTCCCTTGTCCTTTCCCATGAAGCCCAGTTCCATGCTCACCTAAATAACTCTGACTCTGCTCCTCAAACCTTCCCCATCCCACACTTCTTTGTCACTTGGAGATAGACACAGTCACTCATTCACCACATCCCACCTGTGCATTCAGAACTTCTTCCTCCTCAGGGTAATCACAGGACAAGATTAATTATGCTAATCAGCTTCTATGGGCTGACACAATTAACCAGAGCATGAGATAGCCCCAGAAATCTGTATAGGAGCTACCTACCTGCTGGGTTTAATTTCACCATTCAGCACAGTAATTAAAGGGGGTGCGCTCTTTTCAACTAAAAAGCACATAGTTCCATCCTCCAAAGGAAGTTGCAGGTTTTCCAGGGAATAACTTGCCATTTTATGCCCCTCTTGGGACCTGCCACTGGACATCTCTTTCTGGGGCTAGGTACCAGCATTATAGCCATTTTTTTGGTTGTTGTTGGAGGTACAAAATGAAGTACTTACATTTCGATACATCTTAAAATCCTTCTCTTTCCCCATCCCCTCTTCTATACCTTTAAATTTTTAAAGATATTTTTCTTTATTTAAAAATAAAAAAGTTGTAAAAACTACATACCAGGCATCCCTAACATGTGTTCCATGGAGTGCTAATTTTGCAAGCTGTGTTGGGGATAAAAGTTGACAACCCAAGTTTGAGAAGCTCTACTTTGTATACTCTGCTCTTGAAGAGTCACAACGAGTGTTTTCATATTAAAGCTCTGAAACTCCTGTTTCAGAAAACACATTTAACTAGTTAACCCAATATTTTCCAATTTATCTTGACACATGTTTTAATTTGTGACCCTAAGACAAAGACTCGAGTACAGTTTGCTTATTGAGAGATTTCAGAAATCAGAAGCAAGAGTGGGAAACGTGAGGCAGGAGAAGAAAGAAAGCCAGTCAAGAGTGTATTCATGAACTTGTCACTGCTATCAACAATTGGAGTTTAGTCTTGCTGGGGCACCCCCTAAAGATTCATGTAAAATGCATTGCAGAATGGTCCTGCTGGAGGATAGAAAAGCTTAGACATGTATCCACTGACTCATTCCCTTATTGTTTGAGAGTTGCCCTAAGTCCTAAGGGACTACCTTCATGTACTTCCGAGTTGACCATTGTTAAGCCTTCCCCAGCTTTGTGAAAACCAAAATGGAGAGACACCATGACCCTTAGTGTGGGACACTGCCAATGGATGGTGGAACTGTCCACCATAACAGTGCTGAAATCAGGAGGGCTAATGGGGTGTGGCATGGTCATCACAGCACCTGCTATACCATATAATCTTAAGAATTAGAATTCTGGGTTATTAATATCCAAAACACTTATATTCTATGTACACAATCCAGTAAACACTTCTCGGAAATTATTAGTGCTTGTCTATTCCACCCCCCACTCCAGAAATATAAAAGACTATGTTTCCAGCCCCTTTGCAGTGATTAATGCTGGTCAATAGACTAAGAATAGAGTTGTGTGTACCATTTCCAAGCTAAGACAGTGACAGTCTCTGCTGAAATCCATTTCTCTCTTTACCTGTGTGGTGTAAAGTGTGGCACCAACTGAGATGGACACAAGAAGGAAGCAGCCTGGATTCCTGCATGGCCTTGGAGGGAACTGCCCCAGTGAGCCAAATGACCTGCATGGAATTTTGGGTGAAGAAGTCAGCTTTCATCCGTCAATCTATTGGAATTTAGGGCTTTGTTTTGTTTTTTTGTTTTTTGTTTTTGTTTTTTTTTTTAATTTTTTATTCTTATGTTAATCACCATATATTACATCATTAGTTTTTGGTGCAGTGTTCCATGATTCATTGTTTGTTCATAACACCCAGTGCTCCATGCGGAACGTGCCCTCCTCAATACCCATCACCAGGATAACCCATCCCCCTTCCCCCCTCCCCTCTAGAACCCTCAGTTTGTTTTTCAGAGTCCATCATCTCTCATGGTTCGTCTCCCCCTCTGACATACTCCCCTTTTCTTCCTCTCCTGTTATCTTCTTCTTTTCCTTTTTTCTTAAAATATGTTGCGTTATTTGTTTCAGAAGTACAGATCTGTGATTCAACAGTCTTGCACAATTCACAGCGCTCACCGTAGCACATACCCTCCCCAATGTCTATCACCCAGCCACCCCATCCCTCCCCCCCCCAACCACTCCAGTAACACTCAGTTTCTTTCCTGAGATTAAGAATTCCTCATATCAGTGAGGTCATGTGATACATGTCTTTCTCTGATTGACTTATTTCATTCAGCATAACACCCTCCAGTTCCATCCACGTCGTTGCAAATGGCAAGATCTCATTCCTTTTGATGGCTGCATAATATTCCATTGTGTATATATACCACTTCTTCTTTATCCATTCATCTGTCGATGGGCATCTTGGCTCTTTCCACAGTTTGGCTATTGTGGACATTGCTGCTATAAACATTGGGGTACACGTACCCCTTCAGGTCCCTACATTTGTATCTTTGGGGTAAATACCCAGTAGTGCAATTGCTGGATCGAACGGTAGCTCTAATTTCAACTGTTTGAGGAACCTCCATACTGTTTTCCAGAGGGGTTGCACCAGCTTGCATTCCCACCAACAGTGTAGGAGGGTTCCCCTTTCTCCACATCCCCGCCAACATCTGTCGTTCCCTGACTTGTTAATTTTAGCCATTCTGACGGGTGTGAGGTGGTATCTCATTGAGGTTTTGATTTGGATTTCCCTGATGCCGAGTGATGTTGAGCACTTTTTCATGTGCCTGTTGGCCATTTGGATGTCTTCTTTGGAGAAATGTCTGTTCATGTCTTCTGCCCATTTCTTGATTGGATTATTTGTTCTTTGGGTGTTGAGTTTGATAAGTTCTTTATAGATTTTGGATACTAGCCCTTTATCTGATATGTCGTTTGCAAATATTTTCTCCCATTCTGTTGGTTGTCTTTTGGTTTTGTGGACTGTTTCTTTTGCTGTGCAAAAGCTTTTTATCTTGATGAAATCCCAATAGTTCATTTTTGCCTGGGCTTCCCGTGCCTTTGGCGATGTTTCTAGGAAGAAGTTGCTGCAGCTAAGGTTGAAAAGGTTGCTACCTGTGTTCTCCTTTAGGATTTTGATGGACTCCTGTCTCACGTTTAGGTCTTTCAACCATTTGGAGTCTATTCTTGTGTGTGGTGTAAGGAAATGGTCCAGTTTCATTCTTCTGCATGTGGCTGTCCAATTTTCCCAACACCATTTGTTGAAGAGACTGTCTTTTTGCCATTGGACATTCTTTCCTGCTTTGTCAAAAATGAGTTGACCATAGAGTTGAGGGTCCATTTCTGGGCTCTCGATTCTGTTCCATTGATCTATGTGTCTGTTTTTGTGCCAGTACCATACTGTCTTGATGATGACAGCTTTGTAATAGAGCTGGAAGTCTGGAATTGTGATGCCGCCAGCTTTGCTTTTCTTTTTCAGTATTCCTCTGGCTATTCTGGGTCTCTTCTGGTTCCATACAAATTTTAAGATTATTTGTTGCATTTCTTTGAAAAAAGTGGATGGTATTTTGATGGGGATTGCATTGAATGTGTAGATTGCTCTAGGTAGCATTGACATCTTCACAATGTTGATTCTCCCAATCCATGAGCATGGAACGTTTTTCCATTTCTTTGTGTCTTCTTCAATTTCTTTCATGAGTATTTTATAGTTTTCTGAGTACAGATCCTTTGCCTCTTTGGTTAGATTTATTCCTAGGTATCTAATGGTTTTGGGTGCAATTGTAAATGGGATAGACTCCTTGATTTGTCTCTCTTCTGTCTTGTTGTTGGTGTATAGGAATGCCACTGATTTCTGTGCATTGATTTTATATCCTGCTACTTGACTGAATTCCTGTATGAGTTGTAGCAGTTTTGGGGTGGAGTCTTTTGGGTTTTCCACATACAGTATCATATCATCTGCAAAGAGTGAGAGTTTGACTTCCTCTTTGCCGATTTGGATGCCTTTGATTTCTTTTCGTTGTCTGATTGCTGTGGCTAGGACTTCTAATACTATGTTGAATAGCAGTGGTGAGAGTGGACATCCCTGCCGCGTTCCTGACCTTAGGGGAAAGGCTCTCAGCCTTTCCCCATTGAGAATGATACTCGCTGTAGGTTTTTCATAGATGGCTTTTATGATATTGAGGTATGTACCCTCTATCCCTATACTCTGAAGAGTTTTGATCAAGAAAGGATGTTGTACTTTGTCAAATGCTTTTTCTGCATCTATTGAGAGGATCATATGATTCTTGCTCTTCTTTTGTTAATGTATTGTATCACGTTGATTGATTTGCGGATGTTGAACCAGCCTTGCAGCCCAGGAATAAATCCCACTTGGTCATGGTGAATAATTCTTTTAATGTACTGTTGGATCCTATTGGCTAGTATTTTGGTGAGAATTTTTGCATCCATGTTCATCAAGGATATTGGTCTGTAATTCTCTTTTTTGATGGGGTCTTTGTCTGGTTTTGGGATCAAGGTAATGCTGGCCTCATAAAATGAGTTTGGAAGTTTCCCTTCCATTTCTATTTTTTGGAACAGTTTCAGGAGAATAGGTATTAATTCTTCTTGAAATGTCTGATAGAATTCCCCTGGGAAGCCGTCTGGCCCTGGGCTTTTGTTTCTTGGGAGATTTTTGATGACTGTTTCAATTTCCTTAGTGGTTATAGGTCTGTTCAGGTTTTCTATTTCTTCCTGGTTCAATTTTGGTAGTTGATACATCTCTAGGAATGCACCCATTTCTTCCAGGTTCTCTAATTTGCTGGCATAGAGTTGCTCATAATATGTTCTTATAATTGTTTGTATTTCTTTGGTGTTGGTTGTGATCTCTCCTCTTTCATTCATGATTTTGTTGATTTGGGTCATTTCTCTTTTCTTTTTGATAAGTCTGGCCAGGGGTTTATCAATCTTGTTAATTCTTTCAAAGAACCAGCTCCTCGTTTCGTTGATCTCTTCTACTGTTCTTTTGGTTTCTAGTTCATTGATTTCTGCTCTGATCTTTATGATTTCTCCTCTCCTGTTGGGTTTAGGCTTTATTTGCTGTTCTTTCTCCAGCTCCTTTAGGTGTAGGGTTAGGTTGTGTATTTGAGACCTTTCTTGTTTCTTGAGGAAGGCTTGTATTGCTATATACTTTCCTCTCAGGACTGCCTTTGCTGTATCCCAAAGATTTTGAACAGTTGTGTTTTCATTTTCATTGGTTTCCATGAATTTTTTTAATTCTTCTTTAATTTCTTGGTTGACCCATTCATTCTTTAGTAGGATGCTCTTTAGCCTCCATGTATTTGAGTTCTTTCCGACTTTCCTCTTGTGGTTGAGTTCTAGTTTCAAAGCATTGTGGTCTGAAAATAGGCAGGGAATGACCCCAATCTTTTGGTACCGGTTGAGACCTGATTTGTGACCTAGAATGTGATCAATTCTGGAGAATGTTCCATGGGCACTAGAGAAGAATGTGTATTCCGTTGCTTTGGGATGGAATGTTCTGAATATGTCTGTGAAGTCCATTTGGTCCAGTGTGTCATTTAAAGTCTTTATTTCCTTGTTGATCTTTTGCTTAGATGATCTGTCCATTTCAGTCAGGGGGGTGTTAAAGTCCCCCACTATTATTGCATTGTTGTCAATGTGTTTCTTTGCTTTTGTTATTAATTGCCTCATAAAAGTGGCTGCTCCCATGTTAGGGGTATAAATATTTACAATTGTTAGATCTTCTTGTTGGATAGACCCTTTAAGTAGGATATAGTGTCCTTCCTCATCTCTTATTACAGTCTTTGTTTTAAAATCTAGTTTGTCTGATATTAGGATTGCCACCCCAGCTTTCTTTTGGTGTCCATTAGCATGGTAAATGGTTTTCCACCCCCTCACTTTCAATCTGGGGGTGTCTTTGGGTCTAAAATGAGTCTCCTGCAGACAGCATATGGATGGGTCTTGTTTTTTAATCCAATCTGATAGCCTGTGTCTTTTGATTGGGGCATTGAGCCCATTTACATTCAGGGTAACTAGTGAAAGGTATGAATTTAGTGCCATTGTATTACCTGTAAGGTGACTGTTAACTGTCTGTTGTCTGTGTTCGTTTCTGCTCTTTGCTGCTTTTAGGTTCTCTCTTTGCTTAGAGGACCCCTCTCAATATTTCTTGGAGGGCTGGTTTCGTGTTTGCAAATTCCTTTAGTTTTTGTTTGTTCTGGAAGCTTTTTATCTCTCCTTCTATTTTCAATGATAGCCTAGCTGGATATAGTATTCTTGGCTGCATATTTTTGTCGTTTAGTGTTCTGAAGATATCTTGCCAGTCCTTTCTGGCCTGCCAGGTCTCTGTGGATAGGTCTGTTGCCAATCTAATGTTTCTACCATTGTAGGTTACATATCTCTTCTCCCGAGCTGCTTTCAGGATTTTCTCTTTGTCACTGAGACTCGTAAGTTTTACTATTAGATGTCGGGGTGTTGACCTATTATTATTGATTTTGAGAGGGGTTCTCTGTGCCTCCTGGATTTTAATGCCTGTTTCCTTCCTCACATTAGGGAACTTCTCTGCTATAATTTGCTCCAATATACCTTCTGCCCCTCTCTCTCTCTCTTCTTCTTCTGGGATCCCAATTATTCTAATGTTGTTTCGTCTTATCGTATCACTTATCTCTCGAATTCTGCCCTCGTGATCCTGTAATTGTTTCTCTCTCTTTTTCTCAGCCTCTTTATTTTCCATCATTTGGTCTTCTATATCGCTGATTCTCTCTTCTGCCTCATTTATCCTAGCAGTTAGTGCCCCCATTTTGGATTGCACCTCATCAATAGCCTTTTTGATTTTGATTTGGTTAGATTTTAGTTCTTTTATTTCTCCAGAAAGGGTTTCTCTAATAACTTCCACGCTTTTTTCAAGCCCAGCTAGTATCTTTAAAGTCATGATTCTGAACTCTAGGTCTGACATCGTACTAATGTCCGTATTGAGTAGGTCCCTGGCTGACGGTACTACCTCTTGTTCTTTTTGCTGAGGTGATTTCTTTCGTCTTGTCATTTTGTCCAGAGGAGAATAGATGAATGAGAGAACGAAATGCTAACAGGTTTACAACGTCCCCAGCAAATATACTGTATACAAATCAGAAAAGACCTGAAACCAGGGGAAAAGAAAGGGAAAGAAAGAAAAAAGAAAGAGAAAAAAAAAAAGGAAAAAAAAGGATAAAAACAAAAACAGAACAATACAAAAAAAGCAGAATGTGATCAAATATGATCAGGCTAGTGCATAGATCAGTGCCACACACTAGATTTTGAGCGTATTTTGGTCTGTTAGAAAAAAGTGCCTCCTAAAATTTTAAAGGAAGAAAGACATATATGTACAAAATAAGGGTTGATACAATGAAGGGATGGAAGATGACTGTAAAGATGAAAATTATAAAAGATTTTATAAAAGGACTTGGTAAGATAAGTTGTTTGAAAAAAGAAAGAAGATTTAAGAAAAAAAAAAAGGAAAAGGGAGAGAATGTGATCAGGCAGGAGACTAGAACAAAGCCATACACTAGTGTTTTAGGGTATATTTTGATCTGTTAGAAGAAACTGTACCCCAAAATTTTAAAGAGAGAACAACTTATATATATATGCCAAAAATAAGGGTAACTACTATGAAGGGATAAAATATGACTCTAAAAATGAAAAATAAAAAATGTTTTGTTTTTTTTTTAAAAAGGGATTGATAAGATGTTGGTTGAAAAAGGGAAAAAGAAAAATAAAAAAAAAACAGTCAACAAAAATTAACTTTGATGAAATAATGGATCATGGTAAAAAAAAAAAAAAAAAAAAAGCCATGAATCTATGTGCAGTATTCCCCTAGCGCTGGAGTTCTCCCATTCTCCTTGATCGATCAACTTGGTCTTGGCTTGCTGGCTGTTTGTGCTGATCTTCTGGGGGAGGGGCCTGTTGCTGTGGTTTCCAAATGTCTTTGCCGGAGGCGGAATTGCCCTGCCCTTGTCGGTCCGGGCTAAGGAAGCTGCTCCGGTTTGCTCTCAGGAGCTTTTGTTCCCTGCAAGCTCTCCGTACAGCCTTGGAGGACCAGGGCAGAAATGGTGGCCTCCCAATCTCCACCCGGAGGAGCTGAGAACTCGGGGCCCCGCTCCTCAGTGTGTCCCCAGAGAAAAGCAGTCACTCCCGTGTCCCCGGTCTCGGGCCGCACTCCGTGCTCACCCGGCCTGTGATCGAGCGTTGCTATCTCTGGCACCCGACCCCGCTCGGAGTCTCCAAACCCAGCAGATCCCTGCAGTGCGCTCCCGCACCGCTCCTCCCCGGGAAGGAAGGGGAGTCTCCCCGGATCTGCTGCTTGTTGGGTCCCTGCTGGGGGAGCCGTGCCCCGACTGGGCCGCAGATCACAGTTTATGGCAACCCCGAGCTGAGAGCCCGCGACTCTGCTCCATCTCTGCAGCTGGCTTCCCCGCTCTGATACCTGGGAGCTCTGCCGCACTCAGGCACCCCCGGTCTCTCCGTGACCCCAAGGGTCCTGAGACCACACTGTCCCGGGAGGATTCCACCCCTCGCTTAGCCACTGCAGCGACGTCCCTCTGCCGAGCCAACTTCTAAAAGGTCTGATTTTGTGCTCCGCGGCTCTAGCACTTGCCAGAAGCGGCCGGCGGAGGTAGGGCTTTGTTTTTATCACAGCAAAGCCTAGCCTACCCTGAATAACCCAAAAGCCTTAGAGAATACAGCCACAGAGAAGCAAAAGGTCTCTGTAATTTCTAGGATATTCCTTACACAGGATATCTAATTTGGGTCAGCTAGTGTTATAGCAAAGAACAAGGAGAGGATAAAGAAAGGCTGAATTGTTGTCTGTGCTACTTAGTGTAATTAATAGGAAATCCAAAGACAAAGGAAGAAAGGGTTTGGTGAGTGACCCAAGCACTGCATAAAAATGTCTTCTTTCTGCAGAATGAGTCAGTCAAGATGGGGTTTTTCAACTTTACTGGAGTAGATATGAACCAAACTCTTCCAAAGCAAAGGGATCTGGATGTTACGTTTCTATGTCATGTTTCTGACTCTTTAAGTGGGCTCATTGATCTATGAAACATACTCTTGCTGGTCTAAAGAAATGAACAATTGAAGCAATGTGTCCTACCCTTGCTTATTCCAATTCACTTTACTATATTTACTTAAACTAACTCTGAAATCTTGGCACTGTAACCCTTGTTCAAATATTTTTCTGCCCCTCCCCTTTGGGGAATCCAATTACACATATATTTCACTGTTTGAATTTATCCCAGAGCTCACTGATTCTCTGTTAATATTTTTAAATTCTCTTTTCTCTTTTTATTTCATTTTGGATAGTTTCGATTGCTGTCTTCAAGTCCACTAGTCTTTTCTTCTGTCATATCTAATCTCCTGTTAACCCCATCTAGTGTTTTTTATCTCACACCCTGTAATTTTCACCTCAAGAATGTCAGTTTGAGTCTTTTTATATGTTCCATATACCTGCTTAAATTTCAAATATCTTGAATACAGTTATAACTTTTTAAACATTTTTATATATTAATTCTAGTATCTGTGTCAGTTTTGAGTCAATTTGATTAATTAATTATTCTCATTATGGGTCATATTTTTCTGCCTGTTAATTTTTTTAAAAGATTTATCTATTTATTTTAGAGAGCGAGAGAGAGTGAGCAAGCAAGGGGAGGAGCAGAGGAAGAGAGATAATCCTGAAGCAGACTCCCCGCTGAGCATGAAGCCTAACCCTGCGTTCCATTCCAGAACCCTGAGATCAAGACCTGAGCTGAAATCAAGTCAGCTGCTTAACCGACTGAGCCACACAGGCACCCCCCTTCCTGTTCATTTTTTTATTGGATGCCAGGCATTGTGAGTTATGCCTTCTTGGGTGCTGAATATCTTTGTATTCCTATAAAGGTTCTTGAACCTTGTTATGGGACACAGTTAAATTCCTTGGAAAAGTGTTATCTTTCAGATCTTGCTTTTTATATGTTAGGACCAAAACAGTGCTCAGCTTTGGGCTAATTGAAGCAAGATCCTTCTGTGTGCTCATCTCAATGCCTCATAAATCATAAGCTTTCTAGTGTGGCTGGTAGGAACAGGAACTACTTCCAGTCCTGCGTCAGCAATAAGCACTGTTACCATGAATCTTTTCAAGTGGTTCCTTCTCTCACATCAGATAGTTTCTTCATGTGCATATGCTAATCAGCATGTAGCCAAATATTCATGGGGTACCCTATTCAGATCTTGCTATAAAAGAAAAAAACCCTTATCTGCTTAAATTACTGGTTTTCTTGGTTTCTGTTACTTGCAGCTGAGCAAAACCTTGACTGTTAACCCCATTCCTTCCCTCCATAGGTAACAGTTTTAGTCTGTACAATTACACAAACATATAAAACAGAAGCAAATGAGTTCTGCTTAGAGAACTTCCCCCAGCCCAACTTGTAATGGGTTTGAGAGAATTGATGTGGAAATAGAAACTGAAAGGTGGGAATTTTTAATTTAAAGCAAAGTAATAATTAGATAACTACCTTTATTGCATGTGATTTATGCGTCAGGCACTGGGCTAAGTGCTTTACACAAATTATCTCATTTAGTCTTCAAAACTACACTAAGATGTAGAGATTAATAGATATATTTAACAAATATTTATTGGTTCTTAGATTTGTGGATTATTAGAACTGTTCTAGGTATGGTGGACATTGTCATGAATTCTACAAGGTACTTTCCATCCATGAAATTACATTCTGGCAAAGGAGACAGACAACATTAAGTAAGTAAATAAAATTAAAATATAAGGCTGTGAACAGATCTCCAAAGACCATGAAAACATATGATGTGATAAAGACAGAACATGTGGTTACTCTAGATCAAGTCATTGTGGGAGGTGGGGGGTGGTGTCTCTGGGGTGCTTTTTAAGGTGAAATCTGAATTACAAGAGTGAGACAGTCTTGTGAAAATCATTCCAGATAGAGGTTATAGCTAATGCAAATGTCTTAAGTTGAGACCAAGCATGCTGGGTTCAAAGAAGAGCAACAACTAAAACAAAACAAAACAAACGAGCCATTGTGCAGAGTCAGAGGAGATGAGGCTGGAGGCGTTGTGAGGAACAGTCATGAAAGTCATGAACAACTTAACAAACCAAGGTCAGGAGTTTTTATCCCATTCCAGTGCAATCATAGTTAACTGTAGGGTTTTAAGCAAGGGAGTGCTGTGGCTTGATTTATATTTTACAAACTTCATCTGGATACTCCTTAGTGAACACATTATGGGGGACGAAGAGGAATAAGGAAGTGAATTAGGAAGGTTTGCAGGCATCTAGAGGATGGAAAGACTCAGCTTGGATATGGTGATAGTAAAGATGAAGGATGGAGATGAAGCTGGAATATGTCATGGAGTTTTCAGAGCTCACACATGGATTGGCTATGAGCTATGAGAGAGAAGAACCAAGAATAGCTCTTGGGATTCTGGCTAAGGCGTTAGAGAGAGAGATTATATATGAGAGTGATTATATGACTTGCCAAAGGTCACATGGCTGTCCCATAACATTCATTTATAGTGTATTTATTTATTCGTTCAACAAATAGGTGTGAGGTACAGCAGAACTGTGAGTGGTCAAACAGTCATGGTCCCTCATGGAATTCACAGTTGCAGAGGAGGAAAGAGTGTATAAATAGTTACACACACATGCCCAGACACACAGAATATTTAACTTCATTATTAACATGATTACAAGAATCTGAAGTTCAAACTCAATCTCTATAACCCAAAGCTCATGCTATCCCTCATGCTATGGTTGACTGAATTTCCCAGGGTTTGAAGGAGAAACCCAGGAGTCAGGACTGTTGAGACCCCCTGCTCTCCCACTTGGCCTTACTTCTTTACTCAGCCACAAGCACCTCTGGATTTTTTCTTTTAATCTTTCTCCTTCTATGCTGTACTGGTGATTATTGCAGGAGTCTTGGCCAACACTCACTGAAGAGCTATCAAGTGTCAGGCACTGGGCTGGTCATCAGAGAAACAAAAAATGAGGAATAGATCTTCCTTTCCTCAAGGAGTCCACAGTCTACTTGGAAAACAGAACCAGAACCGACTATTTCAATCCGGTATAATTAGTGTCATGATAAGAGATAAGCACAGGACACCATTGGATCACAAGAGAGGGTCCTTTACACAGACGGGAAAAAAGTAGTTAGAACAGCTTTCTTAGAGGAAGTGATATAAAGAAGAGGAAGGAGAGTTTTCAGAGAAAAGGAATTTTAAGGCAGACAGCAGTCCAAGTAAAATCATAGTCTTGCAATAACACACAAGTTCCAGGGACTATGACGTGCTCAGACCATAGGTGGAAGCGGGGGGGCGGGTGTGTGTGGAAGATGAGGTTGAGAAGTCTCAGCCTGGCCCAGCAGGAAATTCATTACAAAGCCTTCCCCCCCACCCTGCCCCATCCACATTCCTTCCTCTCTGTCTTTCTCCCTTCATCTTTTCCTTTTTCAGGAAAAAAAAAAAAGGACTTCCTAATGCAAACTGGAATCTGCATTTAAAAGTCTAGGTTTCCTTGGTTTTCTCCCCATCGTACTTTCTAGGGACCCGCCATATTCTGATCAAGATCCTCTTTTGTTTGGGGGACAGAGACAGCGTTTTCATCTGAAATTCTTTCTGTCCCTCTTCCATCCGGCCGTTTAACTAAAAAGGGAAACTGCCAGGGAGAGTATGTCAGGTTCTTGACAGAATCTACTGTCTGTGTATATTTTAAAACACATAAAAGGGCTCCTGAATTGAGTAGGGGCATTCCCCTGTACCCTAGGTTTCTGTTCCAGGGGCTGTCGCCGAAGTTCACCTCCTGGTTCAGCCTCCCTGGAGCCTTCTTGGGGTTAGAGTAATGTTTGGGGAGCTCCCCTGGGATAGGTCCTTGAATGCTTTTGCCTCATAGAGACAAATACATTTCATTCTTCTCCTGAGTGCTCAAATGATCCTTTTAGCTCTCCAAGACACCCATGCACACACATATTCTCAAGTTCTTTTATATATTTTCTTTCGTGAAAATGTATACTCTTGCAGGAATCTGAGAATAGTGCCCCATTTTAGGATTCTGGTCCACCAGGGTTTGAACTGTAACTTGTATGAGAACTGTCTGCTCCTGATCATCCTGCAGAGCATTTCAGGGAGGATCCCTTATAGTTATTTTATGTACAGAATTGATTTTTATTGTCTTTTATCCCATTTTTGGAGAAATTGCTCAGAGAATTTAAAAATGCATTCCCCTTTTAGTCTCCTTGGAATCCAAGATGACCTATAAGAATTCATAAAATGTAACTAGTAGAAAGCTTTTTTAAAAGTCAGGAAGACTGATAGATAAATAGACAGAAAGGTAGAAAATAGGAAGGTAAACTAAAAGAAAAAGATACTATAGGAATATACAACCCATAAAATTACACAGGAAAACTGGATTTTTAATTTGCTTTTGAGCTGTCTGGAGACTGGAGAATCAGTTCAAATCAGTCTTCCCCAAACAAGAGATCACACCCTAGGCTTTGATCACAGAGAGTCATCTTGCAGCCCTAAATTCTGCTCCAGACTTGGACTCCATAGTTCACGGATGCACCTGGACTTCCTGGTGCCTCTGCTCCTGTGTCTATTAAATGCAAGCACTGAGCTGGATCATTCCTCAAAAGTCCTTGTCAGTTCTAATGGTCTGGGGCTTTATAAATAACTTACTTCTGGTTTAGTGATTCTGCCAAACAGATTCCAAAAGTCATCACCCACTTTCTGAAAAGCAACCTTCCAGATCCTTAGCCTCCATTTCTGGACTTGAGTACTTCCTAGACCTGAGCATCAGAACCACCTGGGGATTTGGAGGGAGGGGAGGAAGTTAAACAGGCAGTCTTACTGGCTGGACTCTGACTTCGTGAATCCCACTAGCTGGGGCTTGGGGACAGGCACTTAAACTGTTTAGGTGATTTTGATGCCCCCTCAGGGCTGCTGAAGTTTTCTGCTGCTGTAACAAATTACCATAAACACATTGGCTTAAAACAACACAAATGTATTATTTTACAGCTCTGGAGATTTATGAATCCTAAATTAGTTTCACTGGGCTAAATCAAGGTGTCGGCAGGGCCTCCTTCTGGAAGAATTCAGTTCTTTGCTTTTTCCAGCTTCTCGAAGCTACTCAAACTCCTTGGCTCTGTGGCCTGAATCTCTCTTACTCTTTCTTTTATATTTCTTTCTTGGACTCAGACTCTGGCCTTCCTGCCTCCCTCTTTTAAAGACCCTTGTGATACCATTGAGCCTACTCAGATAATCCAGGATAATCTATCCATCTCAAGATCTTTAATCGAATCACATCAGCAGAGTCCCTTTTGCCATGAAAGGAAACACATTCACATGTTCCAAGCATTAGGATGTGGGCAATACTGGGGGCCGTTGTTCATCTAATCACATGTTCCCTTGGTTTTGCTGGGGCTGCTAGAAGGGGCTCCAAATTTGTGGCTTCAATTTTTCTCTTGTAAAAGCCAGTGAACTGACTGTAGGAGATGCCATTGAACACTTGCTAATAATAATCTATATCCCACCAGGTATTTGGTGATCACTTGCATCATTATGTCACTTAGAACCCTCCATTTCATGAAGGCAAATATATTCTTCTCAGGCAACAGAGTCATGTCTATTAAAATAAGATGGTTTAGGGGCCAGACTAACCTGATTAGCACTTTACCTCTGGTCACTCACTGACTTCTCTACTCAGTTTCTTCATCAGCAAAATGGGCTCTCAGAGCTATTAACCAGCAATTAGGACTAGAGCCCTATGCTCAGCAGTTCTGACTCCTGGACCTATACTTTGCTTAGGGGGTGTGTGGAAGAAGAATGATGGCAAGAGAGGCATCTTTCTTTCTTTGCCTATAAAACACCTTAATTTTTGTTTTGAGTCTCAGTTCCACCAAGCAGAGAAAATTAAATCTTGAACTACTCAGGATTCTTCTCCTCTCCTTTCTCAAGGGGTCGTGGCTAAGTTCTGGGGCTTCCAGAGTGACATCAGGAGAAGGGAGGAAGTGGTTGGTTTTTTTTGTTTTGTTTTGTTTGTTTTTTCCTTTTTCTGTCACTGTCTGTTTGGGCAAGCATTCCCTGAGAATTGCTCTTTCCCTTCTGGTCCAAGTCCTAGCCACTTTAAGCCTCTGTCATTGTCTCATTTGAGCATGAGAGGCATTTGGTTGCTCTTTCTCAGGGCATGGGGCATAGGGAGATGCCCCAGTTGTTCCCTACTCTTTCAAGATCTCCCTGCTCTGTGCAACATGCTCACCACTCAGGATTTTGCAACTCGGTACATCTATTTCTGGACAACTGGCCAATTCCATTCATCCTCAACTGCTCCCAGATGACAGGGGAGGGGACATTCTAAGGTTTTGCCATTTTTCACCTATGCTGTTTCTACCACACTACCTGGGCATCTTCTAGAGTAAATCAAATTAGACTCCCATCCCAGTTGCTTTATAGACAGGCAGAGGTAGGAGGCTGAGAACACAGCAAGACAACAATCAGAACTAGGGCTCCCATTGCTGCTATGATTCCTTTGCTAGAGAAGGAGCTATATGTGTGACCATCCCTTGCACATCATTCCTTGGCAGTGAAAACTCAGAAGGCAGTGGAAGGGCTGTAGACAGGATAAAACACTTCTGTTTAATTGCCTGGGGAGGGTCAGAAACGACTCTCCATTCAGTTTTGTCAAGCTAATTAGTTGGAAAAGAATGTGCTCAGCACATAAACAAGAGCCTTTTTTCTATAAGCAATTAGAAACGACCCTAACCTTATTCGTTTAAACACACGCCCCACCGCAAAGTTGGAAAGACACCAAAGAGTTGGAAAGACACCAAAGTTGAGGCTGACGACTGCTTTTGTTAATCCTCAAAACTTTGCATTTAAAGACTGATCATGCTTTCTGACAAGCTTCTCCTCTTTGCTAATCCCCAAATACTCATTTTCAAAGGTTTAGCCATGAAAATGGCAGGCTGGAGCCCCAAATGTGCCATGGAGGTACATCCTCTATGCTTCCACTAAAACCACCTGTTCTGCCCCCATCTCCCATCACACACACTGCTTTCCCATTGATCGTTTATGCACCTCTACCCTCTGCCAGCCTGTCAACACTGTGAGACCAGGTGTTTACCCACCGCCGTGGGCTCAGTGCCCTCTACAGTGCCTGGCACACAGAAGGTGCTAAGTAATGCATGGTTTAATCAACCAATGAATGAATGAATGAATGCCTTCCCTAAGATGAAAGGTAGAAAATGCCAGTGGTCATTGCTGGGGTAATGGGGATCTGCAAACCTGCAAAGCAAATAACACCGAGAGTGGAAACTATTTCCAACCCCCAAGTTTTCTGTAAAATTAGATGTCACAAAATGGTAGATCTCTATTTCTGCACACTTTATTAAATAATCAGGGCCACTATTTATTAAGCACATACCACATGGGAGTACTGTGAGGAAGCACTCTGTGTACATCCCTCCCTCTTTTTGGTGCTTGAGTGGGATCTCTTCCATCGACCACTCCAGGCGCACCGCCCCCCACCCACCCAGCACCTGCCCATCTCCATTCTGCTCTGGGTGTTGGGATGCTAACTTGTATAGACCGCATGGATCCTCTCAACCTCCAGCTTCTAGATGGATTCAATCAAAGGGAGGCACCAGCAGACACGAGTTGGAGGGAAGGAGCAGAGAGCAGTTAAAATATTTCTTTCCCTGGCTTCCTCCCTGCCTAGTCACTATGACTGAGCTGACTGCATCACCCCGGGGAAGACTCCTGCCTTGAGCCCTGTCCATACCAGTGCCTTCTCTGGGTGCCAGTTACCACCTCTTTCCCTTACCTTTTAAGCTTTGGGATGGTACCAGTTGCCTTCTGTTACTACCCCAGGGGCACTCACTAGGCTTTGTGGCTTTCCTTAAACCCTGTCCAGGCTTTCTCCACGATGACTGTCCCATGGTACAGGTTATTAATACTTCCAATTTAAAGAGCAGACATTAAGTCTCAAAGAGATTAAAACATGCCCAAGGTCAGAGTCAGCAAGAGCAGATCCTCCAACCTAGGTCTGTCTGACTATAATGCTGACATGTTCTCTCCCCATATCTAAGAGAAGAGAGTGGCTTGTGCCTCAAGCTGGAGATGTAACTCACAGAAAAAAACTGACTAGAAGAATGTTACGTGGCGGCCAAGAGCAGAATTCTCACTTCGGAACTCCACCTCCACAGATGGGCACTTAGAGTTTGGCTCCGTGGGTTGGTGGTGGTTCACTGAGAGTTCAAACCCCCATCACAGACACGTGTGGGTGAATAAGTGGCAGGGTCTTTGGTTCTTCCAAGTGCCTGATACAGGCGTGCAGATGCGTGGGGGTGTGAACAAGAGAGCCTCGAGTGTATTTCACTCTTGGATACAGCCTATAAATATGTATGTTGGGTCCCATGAATCATTTAGGGCTGGGTTGGTTGCATTTTTTATGTTTTAAGGGATGGTTTGACTGGCTCAGAAATGTTGGCAAGCACCCCCGAGGCCAGAGTGGAACCAAAGGCTTTATAGAAATTGGGGGAAAAAACCCTGGTATTTGCTGCCTCACTTGATTTCAGAGTGATAAAAGTTTGGGAAGTTGCACAACTTTCAGAATTTGTTTTAACCATTTATTACAACTATGACTTGAGCGAGTCACCTCATTTCTCTGAGCCTCAGTTTCCAGAAAAAATGGGGGTAAGAGCTGAATGAAATGAATGCATATAAAGGACCAAAACAAAATTTAGATCATACATATGTAAATGTCAATCACCCTTCTCTCCCTCTCGGTTTGCTCTAGTCTGCAGCCAAATCTGAGTGCCCAACACACTTAGAGTCAGGACTCAGTGATTAGCAATTGCTAATGGGTAAAAGATGCCTCTTTGTTTATATGGTAACTCCTGAATGGCAGGTGTATCTGTCAAGTTACACTGCAGTAACAACACTTAACTCCTTTTTCTTAGACCATAGAGCGTCTTCACCCCAAGATGAGTATATGCCTAGACATCCTTTGTCATCACTCTTCATTCTATCCAGAAGATTATCCTAGAAGCTGCCATGTTAGAAAAATGTCACCCCACTCCCAAGCAGAGTTGCTCCACATGGACTATGGATGAGCATCTAATCCAATCAGATTCCTTCCCCAAGAACTGGAGATCTGGAACTGAGAAAGAAACCCCATCTGTCTTCAGAACTGCAAAAATGTAAAAAGCCTGAGAGGTTATGATAAGAACTGGAGAAAGCCAGTTTTGGGAGAGAGAAAGAAATGGGATAACCACTCAGAGAGGAGGTGGATTGAGAGAGGAGGTCATCTTAAGAGTGTTCCATTCCTGGTTCCGATTGGACCTGAGGCCTGGTCACGTTGCTCTCTTGGCTTCCATGGGCCACCCCGATACTTCACTTTTCTGAAACTCATTGGATTTCTATCACTTGCTACTAAGAGTCAATGCCCAGGTAGCAGATTAACATCTATTAACTTGGTTTTAAAAATTGTTTATTTTGAAATAATTTTAGACTTACTGCCAACTCATTTCTACTCCACATCATTTCTTCTTTGAATTTGCCCATTTATAAAATGAGAAGAATGATTTTCTGGAACAGTCTTTTTTTTTTTTTTTTAGCAGGATATGGCAATAATTTCAGACTGTCAGAGAAGTTAACATAGGGTTAACTGTTATTTCAAACAGGTTGTGAGATATGCTCTGGTTTTTACCATCTGGGGGAGGGAAATGTTTTTATTTTCTCTTTAATTATTAAGCCTTTTTCAAGTTTTAGCAGTGAAAGACATCCTAAACCCAAAGACTATATCGCTGTAAGATCTATATTCAAATTCAGGTTCAACTAATTTGTATTAAGTGCTTATGGAGTAGATATTTTCACCTAAGTAAGTTCATTGAAACTCTAAAATAACCCTGAAAAAATAGATTTCATGTCTCCATTTTATAGATAAGGAAACTGGAAACAGCTACATTAATAGATTTGCTCATAGTAGATGGTGAAGTCAGGATTTGAACTTGGTTCTCTTTGTTTTATGCCACAGCTCTTCCCTCTACAAAGTTGCTACTGGGAATCTATTGGAGATGATGTTGATGGTGGTGATAGTAGTCATAAAAGTAATAATTGCAAACCTCAATAGCCTTGCTATGTGCCAGGTACTTTCCTAAGCACCTAAAGGAATAAGTTCATTTATTTTTCAGAGACTTTCTAAAACAAAGCTCTTTATCACCCCCAATTTGAGGAAAGTGAGGCTAACAAGGGTTAAGCAACCTGCTGGGATCAAATAGTTTATTTTTGCCAGGGTTGGGATTTTATACCAGAGCCAGTGGTGGTATATGGAATCAAGGATCTGCCTATTTTAGGTTCCAGACCCCACTCTCGGCCCTACCCATATCAATAATCCTCCACCAAGAAGGAAGAACAAAGAAAAACCTCTCCTCCTTAGGGCAAGGTCCTCAGCATCCTGTGTCACCATGACAACAAGCCCTGGTCAATTTCCTTACAAGGAAGGGAAAAGCAAAAGTCAAACGGAGCTTCTGTGGGAACATTCTGTGGGCAAACACTGGGGCCAGTGTTCTCAGGCCTCTGTGTCCTCACTTAAATAGGGTGAATCACTCCTGGAATTAGAACTGGGAGGTGGGCCAGGTTCCTAAATAGGTATGGTTAATGGTGCTCTTGGAGAGCCTTTGGGTCACTTTGAAAATTAATCCTTTTTCCTTCAGAATCTGAGCTCATAAATGAGCATATTAGAAATCAAAGGGCAGCAACAAATGAGAGTTCCTGGCAGAGGATTTTAGAGCATCACAACTTTCTTCCTAGGCTGACATCATCTTGTCTCACCTCTGCTGCCCATCTTCTGCCAAGGTCTAGCCTGGTTGAAGACTGCCAAATCCCAAAAGAATGTAGACTCTAAAAAGTCAGGGTCCATGTTAAGCTATTCATCACTGCCTACTCACTGCCTAACACAGTGCCTGACCCATAGTGGGCACTGACTAATGACTGATCAATGAATTGATTAATTGCAGCACTGAATTGGTTGGGGGAGAATGTCTTTGTTCCAATATTAGAAAATTCAAAGCAGAATGTTTTGACCTCTCGAGGAGGTGACATTTAAGTTGAGATTTGAATGACAAGAAGTAGCAAGTTATATGACTATGAATAAAGAGAATTTCAGGCAAAAGAAATAGAAGGTGGGAGGGAGCATATGTGAGAAACAGCCAGAGGCATGTGTGGCTAGAGCGAAATGAGGGTGGATGGAATGAGAAGACATGAAGTTGAAGAGACAGCAAGGGCCGGCTCCCGTAGCGAGGGTCTGGAAGTAAAATTTTATTCTAAGTGTCATGTGAAGACACTGAGGGATTTTAAACAAAAAAGAAAGAGAAAAAAATACGTGTTATTCATTCAATGTCCCAAAGCTTGGTGTATAACAGGTGCTCAGAAATTGGATGAATGAGTTGAGATAATGCATATAAAGTGCTTTTTAAACAATGCAGTGTTTCAGAATTGACAGTCACCATCATTTGGAGGAGAATAAGACACTGCCCCCAGTACCATTCTCTTAGATCACAAAGCTATTATAGACTTCTGGGTAATGAGGGTGGAAATCTAGAGGCACCTGCTTTTTACAGCATTTCCTTTCTGTTAAAATGATTTCAAACCACACCAAAATACATGGTTGCAATAGTGCTGGCCAGACTCCAGAAGAATTTCCATGAAGAATTCACTCTTGGCCACCTGAGGCCAAACAACCAGATCAGGAAGAAAAAAAAAATAAGGTAATAGATTTTCCTTGACCCTGATATTTGAGACACATTGGGGCTCTGATATGTAGGAGGTACATTCTGATGAGGTCATGACTCCATCATTGACCTTTATCCCCCCAACACTGCCTTTCCTATTATATTTGCTTAGAAGCCATCATGGCCGGAATTGTACATGTTGCAGGGAGCAAAGAGAAAGAAAGAAATAAAGAACAGTGGTTACTTTCTGCCACCTGGGATGCAAGATGTGAGCTCTGGAGTGGGAGGAGTCATGGAGACAGACGGCCAGTAGGAATAGTGAACCAGGGGAAGTGCTCAATGGGCTGCTTCTGACAAGGTAAGAGCTACACATCATATTCAATAATTCATGTATAAATTCCCACTGCAACATCAGTGGAGCAGAGACTTTTCTTCTGCCCACCCTCCATAGACAGCCACCAGGCTTCAGAAATATGGCCAATAGTAGGGTACATTAATCAGCTGTCCAGCAAAAGGGCTGAGGGGGGCAGATCCAGCAGGACCCAGGTGGACAATCAGGGATGCAGAGGAAAATCCACCCCACCTATCAGCACATACCAAACTTACATAAGCCTCTTTTCATTTTTGAGAAAATGGAGGAAGAAGAAAAATCCAACAACCAGGCACCTATGAAATGACTTCCTATCATAAAACACATGGAACATTTCACTCAAAATGCATAGAAAGTGTACACATTTTAGAAAGATTTACTGAAAAAGAAAAGAATTTTAAAAAGCATCTGGTATGCTCTCAATAAAATTCAAGGAAACATGAGCTTATTGGGAAGTGGCTATATAAAGTGAGGTACATCCATATGGTAGAGTATTATTCAGCCATTAAAAACCATGTTCTCAAAGACTAAATAATGACATGGAGAAATGCTTACAATCGAATGCTATATTTTAAAAAATGGGACTCAAAAACAATGCATGCCAAAGAAGCCCAATCTGTGCATCAATGTTCATAGCAGCTTTATTCATAATAGGAGAAAACTGGAAACAACTCAAATGTCCTTCAGTGCATAAGTGGTTATACCAAACTCTGGTCTACCCATGCATTAATACATGCAACATCCTGGATGGATCTCAAGGGCATGAGGCATAACAAAATAAGTCAATCCCAAAAGGTTATATACTGTATGATTCCATTTGGTATGTAACATTCTTGAAATGACAAAACTGTAGAGATGGAATGAGATTAGTGTTTGCCAAGGAACAAAAATGGGGTGCAGGGTGTGAATAGAAGGGGGTAGTATAAGAGAGTTCCTTTGTAGTTCCATGAATCTATGCATGAGATAACAATGCACAAAACTCTGCATATACATGTACACACACAAATAAATGCATGTAAAAAATGGTGAAAACTTAGTAAGATCTCTGTCTAGAAGAGTATTTTACCAATGTCAACTTCCTGGGGTTAATACCGTGCTCAAGTTGTACAAGATGGAACCACTGTGGGGAAAAAGGGGGAAGGGTTCATGGGACTGTATGTGAGTCTATAATTATTTCAAAATAAAAAGTAAGAAAAAATGTATACTAAAATACAAATTTTGACTAAAGGAAAATACTCCATCATATTAGCAATGATGTTTTTTCTGGCTATTGGAATAATGGTCATTTTTATGTTCTTCTGTGTACTTTTCTGTATTTCTAAATTTTCTGCAGTAAATATAGATTACTTTTAGAATTTGAAAAGGGACTTATTAATTCAAAGTTTAGTGATTGAAATAAAATATTTGATCAATGAAGAATATCCAAGGAAAAAAATATATATGATAGTGTTATGAAAGGGAATTGAGTGAAAGGAGAAGAAAATGTCTTGGTAAGATAGAGAAACCTTGCAATGAAATACAAATGTAGCAACAAAATTAAATCATGCATTGATAGCAGTGCAGAAGACTCTAGAAACTAACCAATGATGTGTAAGCACAAACAAAACTCGTTCAGAATGCAGTGGAACATAACAAAGAGATGAAATAGTAAGTGATAAGATGACAGATGGGTAGGACCAAGCATGGAGATTCAGCATACCACTAACTGATGTCTCAAAAAAAGCAATCATAAAACAACAGGACAGAGCAATTATCAGAGAGAGAAAATAACAAAACACCTTCCAGATTTATGGATGACCTGACTCTGAAATTCTAAGAGACACACAGGGACACCATCTAGGAAATAATATGATGAAGTTTTAGAATTTTAAGTATAATTTTAAAAATCCTGTAAGTAGTCAGGCAGAAAACAAAACAATGCCACTTAAATACAGTTTACCTAGAAAGATTAAAACATCAAACTGGTCTCAGACTTTTCTTCCATATCATCAAGATTTGAGAAAGAGAGATTATGATTCAAGAATCTTGTTCAAGTCTCCAAGTTGCTGTTAGTGTCTGAGACCATGACAAAATCATCCTAATAACCAACAGCTGGCATTTGATGGTCAGTACTCATTAAATTACTACCAAAGCTTAAGGAAACTAGAATAAGATAAAAGTGCCTCAACACAATTTTTAATTGTCTGAAGTCAATGATCAACATCCTATAAGGAGATATTTCCATTAACATTCATAATAAGACAAAGAAGCCAACTCTTATTTATTAATGTGCTGGACATTCTAGTCAATCCAATAGGTCATGAGAAATAAAAGAGTAACCATAAGAGTCGCCAAACTCTAGGGAACAAACTGAGGGTTGCTGGAGGGGAAGTGGATGGAGGAAGGGATAATCAAGTGATGGGCATTAAGGAGGGCACTTGATGTACTGAGTACTGGGTGTTATATGCAACTCACTATATTATCCCTCTGAAACTAATAAAAAAGAAAAGAAAAGGAAGGAATAAAAGAGTAAGAAAATGCATTACTTCTTCATAAGATATAATTGCCTACTTAGAAAAAAAAGATGAAAATAGTAAGCATGTTCTGAAGGTCATGAGTTGCAAAATCAGTGTCTACATTTTTCCTATATATTTGAAACAAAGGAATTAGAAAACATTAAGAAAAGAAGATTTACAGTAGCAATAATTTAAAAAGAGAGAGAGAGAGAAAACACCAGAACTAATGGGCAAAACACACATACACACACAAACAATTGTGGCTGGAGGATATACATGAAGATCTGAAGATCTCAAAAATGCCATTTTCCTGAATAGGAAAACTTAATATTATTAATATTAATAATTATTAAAATATCACTTATTTTAAGATCCATCAATACATTTAATTCAATGCAAATCAGAATTCTGAAAGGGACTGTTTTAGAACTTAATAAAATTATTCTAAAGCTTATTTGAAAATATAAATAGATGAGACTGACCAAGGTATTTGGGGAAGGTAATGAGAGTGATGTAAATTCAGAGCATCTTGTCCTGCTGGATATGCAAACTCAAATAAAATACTACATGAAATAGCAATCTAAGATAAATAGTGCTGAGCATTTATTCGTTATGGAGGAAAAGAAGGCTTCACCTGACAACAGACACCAAAATAAATTCTAACCAAATTAAAATATTAAATGCAAATATTTAAAAAAATCCTTAAAAGGTATAGTTATTTACTTTATATCTGAAAAGTAAGAAATTTGTAAGCAACACAAAAATCACAAGACACTCAACAAATTCATAACTTACCTGAACTATAAACATAGTGAAGTAACAAATTAAAAATAGATTAGATAATTTTGGTATGCTTAGCATATGAATCCATAAAAAATATGAAAATTCAGTAGAAAACTGGCCAAAGGATATGTATGAACAATTCAGAGCAAAAAAAGCTCAAATGACAAACTGATGAAAAATGATCCATTTGGTTCCTATTTAAATAAAAATGAAAAAAATAAGTTGCTTTTTTTCCTATCAAAAAAGAGAAGAAAAGTTTTACAGTGACACTACTCCGTGGTGATTTAGATTCAGTGACCTGGTCAACTGTTTACACTGCTGGTGGCAAGGTAAAGTGAAATGAACTTTGCAGTAAATGAGTTGGAAATCAGTTTTAAAAGTCTTAAAAATATTCAGTCTCCCTGACCCTGTAACTCTTCCAGAAAACTACCTTCAGAAAATACTCCTGGATTTGTGTTCCGGGATGTCCAACATAGTCAGCCAGGTGAAAGATATCTAGTAGAGTTTTACTGCCTGGTCACTCCAGTGACAGGGGAGAAACCTGTCTGGAGAAGACTGGGTCTGAACAGTCCTGCCTTCTCTTCCCTGCTCTGTTCAGATGGGACTTGCCTCCCTGCAGAGAGTGTGCATTCTGGTCTCTTTTGACCTTTCGTAAGAAGCCTGCCCAAGAGGAGGTCTGAGATTTGCAGGAACTATCTGTGCCTACATGAGCAAGCCTGTCAAATTCTAGAGATAGATAGATGATGATAGATAGATAGATAGATAGATAGATAGATAGATAGATAGATAGATGATAGAGAGGTGATAGGTACATACAGAGATAGAGGGATATAATGGAATATTATTGAGCCATAACAAAGAAGGAAATCTTGCCATTTGCAACAACAGGGACTGACCTTGTGGGCATTATACTCAGTGCAATAAGTCAGGCAGAGGAAAACAATTACCAAATGATCTCACTTTATGTACAGAATCTAAAAACATTGAACTCTTAGAAACAGAGAACAGATTGATGTTTGCTAGGGTCTAGGGGGTGGGGGGAGTGGGAGGGTGTCTGTCAAAGGGCACAAACTTCCAGTTATAAGCTGCATAAGTGCTGAGGATCTAATGTTCAGCCTGGTGACTCTAGTTAACACTGCACTGTATATTTGAAAGCTGCTAAGAGAGTAGATCTTAAGAGTTCTCACAACACACACAGAAATGGTAACTAGGTGGGATGGTGGATGTGTGATCTAACCTTATTGCAATCATTTTGTAATACATACATGTATCAAAGGATTGTGTGGTACACCTTAAACCTACATGATGTTATGGGTCAATGATATCTCAATAAAGCTAGAAAAAATATTCTTGAGTGTGGTGTCAGGGAGTTCTTTGTTGCCCCCATAAGCCACATCTTCCAAATTAGTAACCATCAGTAGCCAAGGTGATAGTTGAAGCCCCACCTGCCCCAACTCCTGTGTGTCTAAACCTCAATCGGTTTAGGAATTAGGTGGGAACAAGAAGGGTGCTGTTTATTAACCCTGCTCTCAAGCTCCAGTTCAATGTTGTTTATAACCATCCACCAAAAACAGGATGACATAGTTATGGCAAGTGAGAGGACTGGTTAATTCCATGTTAGCTTCTCTATAAGATGGAGGATCATACAGACTCTAAACGTCATACATAAAGAAGAAAATGGGCAGGATTCAAGATGGAACTGGAGAAAGTACACAACAAAAATAGTGTGCAAATAAACACATCAACAAATTGTGATACATGGTGGGGAAAGACCAATAGAAAGTATTTTGAAATGCAAGCCTTTATCTCTAGCTGCTGAGGCCATAGGTTAGTCTTATTTTCCCCTGTCTGCCTCTTTGTATGATATAAATTCTCTACAATATGTTTGAATTGCTTTTATAATCAGAAAAAAAATCCATGTTATTTTTGAAAAGAGCAGAATCTTAGAGGTCACAGTGATTGTACTGTTTGTCCTCTGCACATCAGGAAGAATAAACTCAGATTCTGGCCCAGGGCACCTTGAACATATGAGTACAAACCCACTAAAGGTTTATTCTGAGACAATGCAGTGCACCTGCTCTCAGTCAGGGCATCTGATGACTCTGAGACCTTGTGTACCCACACAGGGTCTGTGCATCCATCCATGTATAGACACATGCCAAGAACAATGACTGAGCAGGGCTCCATGCCTGGCCCTGTGCTCAGTGTCACACATGTAATCTTCAGAGTTTCAATTCCCACGTCAAAGGAGTGATACGTGGCAGGAAGGCAGTCACGCAAACAGATACACACATATGCACACACACATTAGAATATGTAACTACTGGTATCCTAAAAATTCTACAGGATGTAGGAAGGTGTACCAATTAGGGTTCTTTGGTCATAGATCACAGAAACTGACTCTAACTGAGGGAGGAAGGGAAGTCGCTAGAAGAATGTAGAGTAGCTCCAAGAATCACTAAGAAAGTTGAAGCCTAGGTAGGCTCAGAAAGTGAACCTCCTAGAAGCTTTAGAACACTACACTCATCTCTTCTGGAAGCTGCAAAACAGGTTTGTTCAGAGGTAGTCCACTGTTTCACTCAAGACTAAAACCCAGGGAGGGAGCATTTGTGGGGGCATGCATACATCATGTAGCCACCGCCTCACTCCTGGAGTTTTATGAAGAGTCACATGATTGATATATAGCAATGTCATGCCTAGACACTCAATAAATTCTATTTTCCTTCCTTCCTTCCAGTACTCAAACTGTGGTAATACCAACATGTAAGGCTTCATTGAGATGTACAAGACGGACTTGACAACCTAAAAGCACACATTTATGTGCCATTTGGGTGAAAATAACCACAATTAACTGATTCCCTTCCCTGAGATTTCCAATGCCCTTGCAGTCCCTGAGCAGAAAGTGGCCCCATATGGAAAACTCAGGCCAACATTGCTCTTCAAGCTGCTGGGAACACTGCTCCAAGCCAAATCCAAAAATAATCCCATTAGTCACATTTGAAGCACTAAGCAGAAACAAAAAGAAATCAAAATTAATTTCAGTACCTACAGTGACAGCAGCAATTAAGGTGACAAGATTATGGAAATCATCGCCATCATCAGAGATCTTTGCCTAATGGGGAAAAATAACCAGTAACACAGCAGGACTGACAACCAGGGACTTTGGTGGTGGTCTGAAACTCACCACGTAAGGGCCACTAGCCCTCGGGATATTTAAGGGGCACTTCTCCAAATAATAATAATGTATTCTGTACTTACTATGTGCCATGATCATTAGGTTTACCTCTAGTTTTTCTGTCAGCTCTACAAGAGGTATTATTCTTATCTCACAGATGAAAAAAACTGAGTCACAGAAAGTTTGAATAAATCTCCCAGTGCCCATAGAAGGAAAGTAGCAGAACCAAGACTGGAAACATCATCTCACTGCCCTGTCATTTTAGATAACCAGATAATGTCAATCTGATTGCCCAGCCTTCTTGATCTGTGTTCCTTCCATGTGCTAGGAATTAGAGAAAGGCAGGTAGATGGAGTTTGAATGTTCTGTGAGTTGCCCATTTTTTCGTCTCTGGTTTGTGTCACTGAGAGTGCTTGCTAAAGAACCCCAGTGTGGTTATCCGAAAAAGACCCAAGCACAAGAGAAGAGCAGCCTGTTCTGAAATCTCAGGGGAGATAAATTGCACCTTGCTGTGCAGAAAGACAAAAACAATCATTAAAGTCAAGTGGGCCTGGCATAAGGAAGTCCAAGCAGCACTGAAAAGCTCTTTGTGGCTCTGGCCCCTGGTCCCCTCTCCTGGGAACAGTGCCCTTCTGGGTGCTTTATATATCTTTATTGATCACCTCCATGGAGGCCTTGGATAACGGAAAAAGCAAGCCGGCCAGGATTGCTTTTATCAGGATAACAATGAGTGACTGTTCTGGGCTAATTACATTGCTCAGTCCAATTTGGGGCAAATTTGAAAGCTTTTAAAGCAAGGAAGCAGGAACAGTTACCAAGAATCTTCATGTGTACAGTGGAGGATAGATAAATGCTAACAATGACAATAATTATAATGACAGTAACACCACCCACCACTAAAATGTGCTGGGCTTTCCAGTCTACAGTATCTCCTTAGTGAACACATTTTGATTTCTGAACCAGTAATCCTGTTTTCTGAGGGTCTGGAGAGGAACCCAGAGAAGTCCAAGAGTCAGAACTGGTTTTAGGAACTTGATTTGATTCATTCTCCTCTGGTGAGATCACTGTGATAGTGCAGGCTTGTTGTCATAGAGCATGCCAAAGTCTGCATCCATTATAGAAAACCTTGTCCCTTATGTCTGTTGGGTGGGGGGAGGCATTTAGTCCGTCATTCTCAGAGACATTCCTTGTTCCTGTTTAATGATACTCATGACAAACAACATCTCCAGATGCTGGATAGCCAGCTGTTGAATAGTCCAGGTCATCTGTATGTGGATCTAAGTCCCTCTCAGAGACACAAAGACTTTTGGCAAGAAGAATATGATAGATTAGCCAGGACTTCCAAAGACTCTGCTAACACTCCAGTAAAGCAAGAGTAAAATAAGGAGATATTAGGTCATTAAAGCCATTGTGCCTTAAGTAACTATCAATCGCCCTAGTGATGGAAAGAATAGAGATTCATGAAGTTCTTTTTTTTATTATTCGTTTACTCATGCATTCACTTAATACCTACCTAGTGAGCCCCTACTAGTACCAGGCACTGTTCAAGGGTTTGGGGAAGTTCTTGGATAACAACAACAAAACCCCAAAGATCCCTAATTTCGGGTGGTTTATATTCCAAGGTTTGAGGGGGAGGAGAGGTGCAAAAAACAATAAGGGTACTTAAAAGGACAATTATACAGTAAGATTGGCAGTGACAAGTACAGTGCAGAACAAAAAGGAAAGCAAGTGTAGTGAGATAGGGAGTGTGATGAGGAGGAATGAGTTGAAATTTTAAATAGGATGGTCTCACGGAAGAAGTAACTTTGAGCAAAAGGGTCCCTGGTATTAGGCATATGGATAGCCAGGCAGAGGGAACAGCCAATAGGAAAATCTTATGGTGGAAGTGTGCTTGGCTTGATTAAACAAAAACAAAGAGCACATTGGAGTCAGAGAGCTTGTGAGGGTGGAGAGTGGATCATCTTAGGCCTTGCTGGCCATTTTAAAGATATGGTAGAGGAATCATTGCACATTTATATTTCAGGCAAGGATTACTCTCTGCAGTTATTTAAGGTAGGCCCAGCCATAATAATAATATTTATTCTCATGACGATGATAATGATGATTGGTGGTGATGATGATTGGTGGTGATGATGATGATTCCCATGTCAGAGATGAAAACAATGAGGCTCAGAGAGGAGAAGTAACTTTCCCAAGGTCAAGGTCACCCAAGCAGAAAGAAACAGAGCTAGGATCCTGGTAGGATGTTGCTAACCTGAAGTGATTAAAGGGATTTTCTGCCCCCAGATGTTTTCCCTGTAGAACCTCCAACTGAGTAAAACCTGTCCTTCTTTATTCTTCACCTTTTAGCAGTAGGTTCCTCTGGGGCAATGGTTCTCTAACAATAGTGTACATAAGAATTCCCTGAAGAAGCTCTTGTTGAATGAATGCAGACCCCCCCCAGCTGCATCCTGGTTCAAGAAGTCTGAAAGACCCAGGTGGTCCCAATGCCAGGGATGTCAGGACCAGAACCAGGTGTTTTGAACCCCACTATTACTGCCAAAAACCTGACTGTGGGTGAGTTTCCCAGATGTTTCCCTCTGGGCCAGGGAATCATACATAATGAGAGGAGACAGTTAAAGGGAGACTGCCAGCCCTGTGCCAGGCTGAGCATATTCCTGTGTCTGAATCCTAACCAGGGGCCAGAGCAGCCAGCAAGACTGTGCTCAAGTCTGAGTGTTTGACAGCTCGAAATAAGGTGTGCTTCCTGGTTCAGGTAGCCTGGCTCAAGAAAAAGTCCTTTCCAAAGTTGTTAGTTTCTTAGGTGCCCAGAATATTTTAATGATATTTATTCTTATCTAATTGCAAATATAATTAATTAATGCATGCTTATGGTAGAAATTACCACCATGCATAATTTAAAAAAGACAACTGGTTTTTTTCCCCACTCCTCCAGGGTAAATTTTTTTTTTAAGATTTTATTTTTATTTGACAGAGAGAGACACATCAAGAGAGAGGGAACACAAGCAGGGGGAGTGGGAGAGGAAGAAGCAGGCTTCCTGCGGAGTAGGGAGCCCAATGCAGGGCTCAATCCCAGGACCCTGGGACCATGACCTGAGCTGAAGGCAGACGCTTAATGACTGAGCCACCCAGGGGCCCCCAGGGTAAATTTTCTATCCTTCCATCTTATGCTTTTTAATTCTATCTTCCCCCCAACCCGTCTCTCTGTTTCTGTCTCTCTTTCTCTCCCAAACTCTCTGAACCTTTTTCCTTCTCTGTAATATGGAGATAAAAATACTACCTTACAGCGTTATGTAATGGATGCTTAATAAATTACACTACACCTACTATAATTCAACCTTGTGTTTATTTTCTTCCACTTGACACTCTATAATGAACATTTTCCATGTCATTAATTACTTTTCAAAAACATTACTTTCAATGGCTGCATAATACAACATCATTTAATGAACCACATAATTTATTGAACTAGTCTATTATTGAACTTTGAAATGTTTTCTAATATTTTTCTATTAGAAGCAACACTGAGTGTTTAAATCTTCTCCTAGTTCTCTGCTTTCCTTAGGATAAATTCCCAGAGAAAAAATGAAAAGGACAAAGAGTATAAATATTTTAAGGCTTTCTATGCGTGCTGCCAAATTATTTTCTGTAGTATATACTTCCAATACCATCACCAGCATTCAGAATTACCTAGAATTTAAGACTTATGTCAGAAATGAATGTGTGTCAGCATAATAATTGGTAAGAGTAGTGAGGAGGAAAGATAAAATCCATGATAGATTTTAAAAATCATCACACAGTGCATTAAATTCTATAAGGGAAGAGACTGAGAAACACTAATCATTTTTTTTTAGGTGGCTGACTTTTGAATCAGTTTTTTTTAATTTTTATTAATCATTTTCTAACCACTGCTCACTTTCTAAGAGGCCTTCATCAGAGGAAAAACATAATTTCTCATTGGCAGGTTTCTAATATTAGTCCATATCTCGAAAAATCCTTCTACTCTTCCTGGTCCCTATTGCTAAATTCCAATCATCCTGAAGGGGATTGATAATTGTGGCAATTGCACAAAATGATTGCTACCTGTAGAGGCAATCAGTTCCATCACCTGCAGAACTGATGAGCAATTCATTATCAAGAATTTAATTGCTGTAAACCTGGGAGGAAAAGAGATTTCTCGTACAATTTTCAGGATTTCGTGCATTCAGCCTTCCTTGGTTCCAAATTGGCTTTCATGAACAAGGATTTGAAATCAGCCTGGGGCAGGAGGGTAATCACACAATGGAAAGTGCAGTAGAAATATTTGCATAGCCTGTCTTGAACTCACAATATTAACTTTTTAAATGGGATGCTGCATCCATGAGTGGGGTAGAATCTTCTTGGATGACAATGATAGTCCTAGCGGGAAATCCATAGCTGGTTTCCATAGATATGCAAAAAAATGCTGGTTCAAAACAGTGGGTAAGGGCTATGATGAGACAGGATGGCTTAATGGTTAGAACTGGATCTCTGGGCTTGGACTCCATGGCCTCAAAAGACTGCTGCCTCTGCTCCCCAGTCCTTACGGTAGGTGAACTTGAAAAGAGTCAGCATAACCTCTACAATTTGCAATGGAAATAATAATGTCAATAATGCCTGCTTCATGTGGTTGCTGCAAAGTTGATCTGAGAATATCCATGTAAAGCTTCAGGTGTGAAGCCCACATAAATTATTATTCCTAAGATATTCTAAAAGTTTCCTTCATTTTCTATATGTGAATCTGCCCTTGGACTGCAAGTATTCTCACTACCAAGAACTATTTTTTTTTAATTATTTCATCTCGTCCCATGGACTCCTTGTTTTAAGAAATTACATTAAGGAAAGGGGGTGTGCCATATACTGAAGACCCACTATGTATCAGGGACACATGTCATGACATTTAATCCAACTACTTTTTAAGGTATGTGTAATTTTGCCTTATTTTTGCATGTTACCACTGTGAATCAGGGTTCATATCCTGGCTCTCCATTTATTATCCATGTGATTTAAGGTGAAGACCACTCTTGGTCTCTTTTTCTCCCCTGGAAATGGGCATAGTGATGATCCCTACCTCACCTTCCTATGAAGGCTGGCACACAGTAGGTGCTTAAATAATGCTGGCTCTTTTTTTTTTTCTTTTATCAGAGAGAGAGAGTGAGCACAAACAGGGGGAGTGGCAGGCAGAGGGAGAAGTAGGCTCCCAGCTGAGCAAGGAGCCCAATGAGGGACTCAATCCCAGGACCCTGGGATCATGACCTGAGCCGAAGGCAGCCACTCAACCAGCTGAGCCACCCAGGTGTCCCACTGGCTCTTATTTTTACTTACTAACTGCTTACTAATAATACAGAAGCTGAGGCTCATTGAGATAAGTTAAGTTATGTCCCCAGGATCACAAAACTAATTGGTGAGCTAAGATTTGAATCCAGATCTGTCTAATTCCAAAGACCATATTCATTTTACCATATCATGATGACAAATTAGGCTAATGTGGTAATCATTCATTCATTCTCATAATCTTATCAGGCAGACAAAATTGTCACTGCCAAATAGACTTTCTTACTAGTTCACAACCAGCAGACAAACACAATGTGACAAGGATGTGTTAAAAACCTTCCTCTGTCTTCTCACTTGTGCTTTTCTTGCACAGTTGTTTTTGAGGCTTAGAAATGATTTAAACATAATATTTGCTTATTAAGTAGTAGTCATTACTTTTGTATTTTATCATTTCAGCCCCCCAAAAAAAGAACAATAAATGACACTTTAGTTACTCTGTGTAGATTGATTTTTGAGAAATGTAAATTTTCTGTTGAGTTTATATAATATATATAAAAAAAAGAAGTTAGGGGTTACCATCTCTGCAGTTAAGGACCTTTCTCATCTAGGTACTTTAGCCTGGAAATTATTATAGTAGAACTTAAGACATATTAGAATTATGCCCACAATTTGTGCAGTAGCCACTAGGTGACACCTATCTCTGCCTGCACAGGTTAGTTGGATTTTCTCTAGGCTTGAATACTTAGAGAAAGCAAAATTTAGCATATGGCTCACCTTTTGGGTACATCACTATATTAACCATGTATCCTGGATAAAGAGAAAACTTGGGCTGATGTTCATAAATTGAGAATAACTGCTAATAAATCAATTAATGACAGCCCAGAGTGTAGTTGTACTCCCCCCCCAAAAAAAGTCATTTATAAGCTGAAATCAGATCTATACTTCACTATAAATCTTTTGGGGAAATCCATCATTGATATGAGACCCTATTGCTAAACAAGGGGAATTCACACATAGTTGTGATATTCAAAACATTATTTCATACAAAGAGGCAAAAATGTCTAGAATAATTTATTCTAGATGAGGGAAACCTCAGTTTACGATCACAAATTATAGCACAAGGAGAAATAAATGGGTATTGTTTACTGTCTGCCTGCATCCAGTATTTTTCACATATACTTTTAAATTTAAGCTTTCTGATAGAATCTTTTGCTTGCAAACAAGATGAAGCAACTGATTTATCTTCCTACCTGAAACAACTAAAAATCTGGGTGCAATAAATGAAACATCTTTTTTCAGATATTGGACATCAGGCAGTACAGGACAGTGATCCCTAAAAGAAAGAGACCCAATCAGATCCAACTCACAAATTGTCCCAACTTATTACTGGAGAGTTTTCAAGCCACACTGTAAGGAGGATAATTCAGGCAAAGTCTAGTATTCTTTCTCAGTTGAGATGGTGTTGGATATTAGAGAACAAGGTGGCAAGAGTTTATAGGGAAGAGTGGGGAAAAATTAGCCCTATATACTAAAGGTTGCTCTGATTCCCCTTAAAAAATCTGTCAGGGAAGCCTCAAAGGGATCAAAATGTTCTCAAGTAACTTAATTGCATCCCAGAACAAAGCTCAGGACTATTTACAGAAACACAAAGCTGTCCAACACCTAACTAGCTAAAATTACAATGTTTTGGGGTGCCTGGGTGGCTCAGTCATTAAGTGTCTGCCTTCAGCTCAGGTCATGATCCTAGGGTCCTGGGATTGAGTCCCACATTGGGCTCCCTGCTCGCCGGGAAGCCTGCTTCTCCCTTTCCCACTCCCCCTGCTTGTGTTCCCTCTCTCGCTGTCTCTGTCTCTGTCAAATAAATAAATAAATAAAATCTTGAAAAAATAAAATTACAATGTCTGGTATCCAAATGAAAATTACCAGGCATTCAAAGAGGCAGGAAAATATGTCCATAATAAGGAGAATAACAATTAGTCAAAGCAGACCCAGAGATGACACATATGATAGAAGCAATTAGATAAGGATATTAAAAGTTATAATAACTATATCCCATATGTGCAAGAATGTAGAAGAAGTATTGAGCATGTAAATAGAGACATGGAGGATATATAAAAGACCTAAATTTAACTTCCAGAGATGAAAGTTACACCATGGGAAATCAACAGAATATTATACAGTGTAAAAGAAGATTTGTAGATTTGAAGATATGTCAATAGAAACCTTCCAAAGTGAAATGCAGAGAAAAAAAGAATAAAAATAAAATAAATAGAGCATTAGTAAACTGTGATCATCTTCAACTGGTTTATTATATGTGTAATTAGAGACCCCAAAGAATAAGGGACATAAAAAATATTTGAAGAAAGAATGACTAAAAACTTCATAAACGTCATGAAAACTACAATCCCAGTGATCTAAAAACTCACCCAACCTAAATGCAAGAAACATGAAGAAAACTGCACCAAGACACAATAATCAAATTGCTTAAAACAAGCGATAAGAGAAAAATCATAAAAGTAGCGAGAAAAAAAGATACATTACATGCAAAGAAATAGAGAAAATTGACAATATTCTCATAAGAAACAATGTAAACAAGAAGACAATGAGCAGTATCTTTAAAGTAGTGGAAAAAAAAAAAAACCTGTCGACCTAGAATTCTATACCCAGTGAGAATATCTTTCAAAAATGAAGGTAAAATGAAGAACTTTCCAGCCACACAAAATCTAAATAATTAATACAAAAGCAGAATCAGATTGGCATTAGGAGAAATGTTAAAGGGATTCCTTTAGTCAGGAAAAAAAATGATTTCAGATAAAAATCTGGGGCTACATGAAAAATGAAGAGCCCCATAAATAGTAACATATATGTTGATACACACACACACACACACACACACACACAAACATGATTTTTTCATATATTTTAAATTTCCTTAAAATATAATTGGCTGTTTAAATACAAAATAATAATACTCAGAAAAGCCTGTTTTGTGGAAATCATTATCCCCATTTTAGAGATGAGAAAACTAAGTCTTATGCAACTGAAGAAATTACCCAGGGTCACAAGCATGTCTGATAGCAAAGGCCTTGCCTCTTTCATGGAAGGTATATATTGCTCTACCTGTAAAATGGGTTAATTTTTTTCCCATTTACCAACAACACATTCAGAAATTTGGAGAGGCTTAGAAAGGCATGCAGTTGATTGGAACTGATCTGAATAAATTGAGTACTTTCTTACAGGACAAAAGTTTGAAGCCAACAGATTTTAAATCTATCTTGGCACAATTTCCTCTCCTCCTTTATTTCTGTATGAATAGCACATTTCTAGTGGTTCATTTTATGCCTCCTGACATGGTTCGCTCCTTTCTTTCTTAGAGCAGAACTTCTCTAACTACACTCCATGAGAGATTAATGCATCTATTAACTGTGTTCTGTGGTGGGACGTAGTGGGAAGAGTAAATTAAGCAGGTTTATTTCCTATAAGACAACAGATATTCTGAACTATGTTAGCATGTATTATCAATCTCTAAGAGGAAAGAAAATATACAGTATTTCCCATACTAATCTTACCTCAGGAAAGTTATTTGTATAATTCTTCCTAATAGAGCATAACTTAAATACTCCCTATTGGCAATCAAGATTTCAGGCATGATGTATAGAACTGTTGAATCACTAGACTGTACACCTGAAACTAATATAACACTGTATGTTAACTATACTGGAATTAAAATTTTAAAAACTTCATAAAAAGTAAAATAAAATAAGTGCACATGGATTGTACCTGAATAAAAAATTTAAAAATTTTAAAAAAGATTTCAGGCAGTCAGAGAAGGATACAATTGTTAGGATTTATGTACTCTTAGCATTTCTTTTTTTTTTCTTTTCTTTTTTTAAGTAATAAAAATTTACTGAGAATTCCTGGGATGGTGGCTATCGCCTCCCAACCTGGAAGGAAGAAACTCTTAGCATTTCTGCTGGACTTTGGAAAAAGCATGTATGCATCTGAATGAGGTCACTAGCAGCAACAATGCTCAGATCCACTGTACCTTATACAGTATTAATAAGTAAATATTGTATGTTAAAACGTGAAGAGTGCCCAAAAGAAGAAATTGGTATCACAAGAGACTCCCGGAAACAAAACATTTCTAAATTGGGTGTAAAGGTTGTATTTGCTAACTTGACTCTTTCGTACTTTCTGCTAACATCCTTATTGACTATTGTGGGATGCAAGTTGCTATGGTGATGAGAGGAGGGCTGGGGGGAATGGATGGAGCTATAGAAGTCGGTGCATAGAGGCTGGCCTGCTGTCTCTCAAATGTTAATGTGCATACTTCTCAAATATTAATGTGCATATGAATCCCTGGGAATCTTGCCAAAATTCCGACTTAGATTTACTAGGTCTGGGAGAGAGCCTAAGACTTTGCATTTCTAAAAGGCCCCCAGGTGTTGTTAATGCTGCCGGTCAATGGGCCACGTTTTTTTTTAAAGATTGTATTTATTTATTTGAGAGAGAGAGAGAATGAGAGATAGAAAGCACGAGAGGGAAGAGGGTCAGAGGGAGAAGCAGACTCCCTGCTGAGCAGGAAGCCCGATGCGGGACTCGATCCTGGGACTCCAGGATCATGACCGGAGCCGAAGGCAGTCGCTTAACCAACTGAGCCACCCAGGCGCCCCAATGGGCCACATTTTGACAGTGTCTACCCTGTGCACATTTGGGGCAATATAAACTCTTTTGTACTAGGCTTGATACTAGTGGACCACATGAAGTTGGGTCTCATGGGATGCTTCAGGCAAGACGGTTTTTTATCTGCACAACCCAACCCCAAGAAGCAAGAAGACCCTAACAACCAACAACCTGTGCTCCCAACTAGTAAAAACAGCAAAAAAGTCCAAACTCTTTATGCTGGCTTTCCAGGCAATCTATAAATTGCTTCTGCATACCTTATGTTCTTTTCTACCATCGTGGTCCCTCACAGAATGCACTCTTGAGACAGGAATTACTCACTTTTCTGGGGAAAAAATTCAATGTTCTCCATCCCCTTTGTCTTCATAAAAGCTGTTCTTTCTCCCTGCATGCTCTTTGCCTGGCACTGAGATGTCCATCTGGGATTTACCCATTTGACAAAATCCATTTAATTCAGGCTCTATGTTTTCTAGGAACCCTGACAAGTACCCCAACCACAGTGAACTGTGCTTTCCTCCTTTGCATGTCATGGGTACTTATATTAACGTGCTCATCCTGAAGTATAGTTTATGTTAGAACCGCATCCATTACATGATCTTCCCCTGATACATGTTGAGCTCTTAGAGATAAGAAGCTTTGTCTTATCTATTTTTAAACCCTCGTCCCTATAGTATTTAATATAGAAATGTAACATAATAAACACTTGTTTAATTATTAATTAGGAACTAAATGTATGAGATAGCCTCTAGAGAAAAATTTATCATCTTCTTTTGGAAATAAGACATAAGAAACCTTTTGAGAGATTGCAAGATGGCAGAGGAGTAGGAGACCTGGATTTCGTCTGGTCTCAGGAATTCAGCTGGATAGGGATCAAATCATTCTGAACACCTATGAACTCAACAGGAGATCGAAGAAAAGAATAGCAACAACTCTCAGAACAGAAAAGCGACCACTTTCTGGAAGGTAGGATGTGCGGAGAAGTGAATCCGAGGCGATATTCGGGAGGATAGACGGCGGGGAAGGGGGCCTCCGTCGGCTGCTTCTGGCAAGTGATAGAGCCGCAGAGGACAAAATCGGAACTTTTAGAAGCCGGCTCCACTGAGGGACGTCGCTCCAGTGGCTAAGCAGGGGGTGGAACCCTCATGGGACAGTGTGGTCTCAGGACCCTTGGGGTCACAGAAAGACCGGGGGTGCCTGAGTGCAGCAGAGCTCCCAGGTATCGGAGCGGGGAAGCCGGCTGCAGAGATGGAGCCGAGGCGTGGGCTCTCAGCTCGGGGTTGCCATAAACCGTGATCCGTGGCCCAGTGGGGCCACTGCTCCTCCAGCAGGGACCCAACAAGTGCCAGATCCGGGGAGACTCCCCTTCCTTCCCTGGGAGGAGCAGCGCGGGAGCGCACTGCAGGGATCGGCTGGGTTTGGAGACTCCACACGGGGTCAGGTGCCAGAGACAGAAACGCTCGGTCACAGGCCAGGTGAGCACAGAGAGCAGCCGGAGACCAGGGAGATGGGAGTGAGAGACTGCTTTTCTCTGGGGGGCACACTGAGGAGTGGGGCCCAAGTTCTCGGCTCCTCCAGGTGGAGATTGGGAGGCCACCATTTTCACCCTGGTCCTCCAAGGCTGTACCGAGAGCTTGCAGGGAACAAAACTCCCGAGAGCAAACCCGAGCAGCTTGCTTAGCCCAGACCGACAAGGGCGGGGCAATTCCACCTCCGGCACAGACATTTGGGAACCACGGCAACAGGTCCCTCCCCCAGAAGATCAGCAAGAAACGCCAGCCAAGACCAAGTTTACCGATCAATGAGAACGGCAGAAGGCCAGTGCTGGGGGAATACCGCACATAGAATCCATGGACTTTTTACCATGATTCTTTAGTCTTTCAAAGTTAATTTTTTTAAAATAATTTTTTATTGTTATGTTAATCACCATATATTACATCATTAGTTTTTGATGTAGTGTTCCATGATTCATTGTTTGTGCATAACACCCAGTGCTCCACGCAGACTGTGCCCTCTTTAATACCCATCACCAGGCTAACCCATCCTCCCAACCCCCTCCCCTCTAGAACCCTCAGTTTGTTTTTCAGAGTCCATCCTCTCTCATGGTTCGTCTCTCCCTCTGACTTACTCCCCTTCATTCTTCCCCTCCTGTTATCTTCTTCTATTTTTATTTTTAACATATATTGCAATATTTATTTCAGAAGTACAGATCCGTGATTCATCACTCTTGTACAATTCACAGTGCTCACCATAGCACATACCCTCCCCAATGTCTATCACCCAGCCACCCAATCCCTCCCACCCCCCACCATTCCAGCAAACCTCAGTTTTTTCCTGCGATTAAGAATTCCTCATATCAGGGGGGCGGAGCAAGATGGCGGAGGAGTAGGAGACCTAGATTTCGTCTGGTCTCAGGAATTCAGCTGAATAGGGATCAAACCATTCTGAACACCTACGAACTCAACAGGAGACCGAAGAAGAGAGTAGCAACAACTCTCTGAACAGAAAAGTGACCACTTTCTGGAAGGTAGGACGTGCGGAGAAGTGAATCCGAGGCGATATTCGGGAGGATAGACGGCGGGGGAGGGGCCTCCGCCGGCCGCTTCTGGCAAGTGCTAGAGCCGCGGAGCACAAAATCGGACCTTTTAGAAGTTGGCTCCGTGGAGGGACGTAGCTGCAGTGGCTAAGCGGGGGGTGGAATCCTCCCGGGACAGTGTGGTCTCAGGACCCTCGGGGTCACAGAGAGACCGGGGTGCCTGAGTGCGCCAGAGCTCCCAGGTATCGGAGCGGGGAAGCTGGCTGCAGAGAGGGAGCAGAGTCGCGGGCTCTCAGCTCGGGGTTGCCATAGACTGTGACCCGCGGCCCAGTCGGGGCACGGCTCCTCCAGCAGGGACCCAACAAGCGGCAGATCCGGGGAGACTCCCCTTCCTTCCCGGGGAGGAGCGGTGCGGGAACGCACTGCAGGGATCTGCTGGGTTTGGAGACTCTGCGCGGGGTCGGGTACCAGAGATAGCAACGCTCGGTCACAGGCCGGGTGAGCACGGGGCGCGGCCGGAGACCGGGGACACGGAAGTGACTGCTTTTCTCTGGGGGCACACTGAGGAGCGGGGCCCCGAGTTCTCGGCTCCTCCGGGTAGAGATTGGGAGGCCACCATTTCTGCCCTGGTCCTCCAAGGCTGTACGGAGAGCTTGCAGGGAACAAAAGCTCCTGAGAGCAAACCGGAGCAGCTTCCTTAGCCCGGACCGACAAGGGCGGGGCAATTCCGCCTCCGGCAAAGACATTTGGAAACCACAGCAACAGGCCCCTCCCCCAGAAGATCAGCACAAACAGCCAGCAAGCCAAGACCAAGTTGATCGATCAAGGAGAACGGGAGAACTCCAGCGCTAGGGGAATACTGCACATAGATTCATGGCTTTTTTTTTTTTTTTTTTTT